>NC_064646.1:313385468-313690005 GCF_023864345.2 Schistocerca serialis cubense
TTTACATGAGAAATTTGGTGTAATGCTTTACTTTTCTTGGTATGCAGAGTTTCAATATCAACGTAATTTTATGAGGTATACGTCGGACCCTGTAAGGTCCATTGTAAATCAGAAGGAATTTGTGCTCACGTGTTTCTTCTTATACGACAACGTATGGGCTTTACTGAGAACTTTTTGAGCAATGTTTAGTTTCGTTGCATTTGTATTACCACGTAGTTTTCTCCATTTGTCTGCAGCAGAAGTTATATTTTTAATTGCCTAATCAATTGTGTCTTTATGGCGAAGTTTACGTGTACTCGGAAAAGGTACAAGCTCTGTGATTCTGTTCGGTGGTTCCCCATTCTTCAGTACAAGAATAGGTGGTAAAGCAGTGGAGTCATGAGACATTTCATTCAGTACCTTTTGAAATAAGTGTAGGTATCTGTCCCAATACTGATGTTACCTGTGACAATAAAGTCTGCAATACTTACTAATTTTTTTAATAATGCTTCAGACAGGTTACGATGTAGGGAGTACAATGAAATGAAATCAGGTTTGATTTTACGACTCTGAAGCAAGTGTGATCAAATAGGAGATCTGAATTGTGGACCGTTACCAGTAATGAACTTGTCAACGTGCCTAACTTCACATAAGAAATTTTTAACAATGGCGTTAGATAAAAAACGTCCAGTGGCTTTGCGTAACGGTGTGAAAGAAACAAATTTTGAAGTAAGTTCAACAACGACGAGAATGTAAGAAATTTCATTCAGTGTTTTAATACGGGGGCCCAGAAGATCAACAGCGGATAATTATTTAATCCAGTAGGAATAATAGGAAACAATGGAGCATGATGTTAGATGGTAGACGGTTTAGCTTTTTGACAAAGTTTATAAAATCGGAAAGAATACAATGTTCCCGTAGCTTGTCATCAACAGTCCAACGTTTAAAGAGTATGTTTCTAACCAGATAATAATGCCGAATCTGCGTGTGTGTTTTTGCATGTCACTTACTTTTCAAATCTTTCCAAATCGGGTCCTTTTCTTGCTCATGAGCAGTGTCCTTTAAAGATGCAGTGAAGAAAGTTTTTAAAAGCTACTTTTTGAATGTAAGGAATACTGTAATTTTTCTCAGGGTTAACTTCTGTGTTCATTTTCTCAAGGCCAGCCGTATCACATGACACTGTGTCCGCAACAATGTTTTCCGCGCCAGGAATGTAGATTACTGAGAAGCGGAATTCTTGCAGAAACAATGCCCAACGTATCAACGTGTCATGATTTAATTCTGACGACGTAAGAAATTGTAAAGTTTGATGATCACTATAAGCTTTTACTTGTTTGCCAGAAAGAAAGAAACGAAATTTGTCAAATTCCCAAACGATAGTGACGGAATAGTTTTTCTCAGATCTTGTTAGGACGCGGCTAGCGAAAGCGATGGTTTTCTGAACAGTAATGTCATTTTCTATAGCTTCTTGAAATAAATGGGCATCAAGACCAACTGTAGAAGAATCCGTGTAAAGACATAAACCCGGTGACAGATCTGGGTGAGCTAAGATTGGCGCGCTAATCATTATGGAATTTATTTGTGTCGAACCTAAGAAAAGCCTGATCGATCCCTTTTTCTTCTCAGCAACGTGTAATGTATTATTGTATGAGCTCACTTCTGGTTGAATAATTCCGTCGTCAAGCATAGATTGTATTTCCGTTCTAACATCGTCCCTAAAATGTGCTAGAATTACGTATGGTCTGACGCAAAATTTAGTATACTCTCGAACACGAAATTTGTATTGAAATCCTTTAATTATTTCTGTTTTCTGAGTAAAAACTGTGGAATGTGCTTGTAGGATGTCAAAAAGGTCCTGCCTGTCAGTGTCATTACAGTTCTCAATTTTTGAATTTTTTCTCAATTAAAACGTTAGTACGTAATATGTCATCAATATCATCCCGGTCAGTACTTTCGAAGTTGTTATTATTAGTGTCAAATTCCGTCGAAAGTTCCACACTGTTAGCTGACAAAAGGTATAGCTGATTGATTCCTTCATCGTAGTTTGAAAGTCAATCTTTAATTTTCAAAACTATTGACTTACCTTCTTCGTCTAAACTTATTTAAGCGGCGTGCAAGTATAAAATAGCTTCATACTTATTCAAAAAATCTCTACCAAATATAATCTCCGTCGGCAATAAAGGAACAATAAGAAAATTCATAAATGATCTGTGGCTTTGACAAAATAATTCTAAGTTGGTTTGTTGGCGTACATCTACACTTTTTCCAAAAAATTCACCTTGTAAATTAATCTTAAGTAAAGGAAGTGTGGGGAAATCTTTCGATTTGTTGCATTTACTGAAAGCTTTTGACTAATTATCGAAATAGGACTGCAGGACTCAAGTACTGCCGTAAATTTTATGTCATTTGTTGTGATGTGGATTACAGGATATGCAGTATTGTTCCATTTCATCTCATATTTCTAGAGTAAAATGTTCCTAATGTCTTCCAGTTTCACATAATTGATAGTCATGGAAGTTACATCGTCAGCTTCATAAGTACGTTTTGTGGTTGATTGCGGTGCGAGTCATTGTCTATTACGTTTTTTTTGTCGCGTGTCGTTACTGGGATTTGGAGGTTTAATTTCTATAATTTCAGCTTGTCGAGAGGGCACTGTCCTATTTGAATCACGCCAGTTCTGATTAATTTCAGGTCTGTCGTCTTGTTGGTAATTTCTGTAATTTCTTTCTTGTCGATTAAGTGGTGGAGAATTTCTGCCAGAATCGTAACTACGAGGTGAACTGTTGCGTCTGAAGTAATTTGTCTCCCTTGATAATAATTATTCTGTACCCCATATTGTCTGTTTCTACTGTTATCTCTGTCATTGTCATTACCACATAAATGTGATCTTTCTCTGTAATTACTGTTATTCTGCCAATGGCTGTCACACAGATGGTGTCTGTTTTGGTCACGAATTGCGTTAAAACAGTAGACTTGCCGTGTGTAGTTGTTATTTCTATCATCACGAAATTGTAATTGCTGTAATTGCTGTAATTGCTGTTGTTTTCCTGTTTTTTCATCATGCCATTGTCCGTGTCGATTTCCAGTTCTTGCAAAAATCCCTGAAAAGCTTCGATATCATATTTACAATGGCCAACCAAACTAATATGTCTTAAGTGATGAGGCAATTTAATTAAGCGAATGCGAATAAGTTCCGAGGGGCTGTACGGGTTTGGCAAATACTGATTCTTGTGTATCATATCGTCAAAATATTTTACAGTGCTGGAAAATTCAAACTGTTCGAAATGCGTCATCATTATAATACTGCATTTTACTCGATCTTGAGTAGCCTGAAGCCAATATGCAAAAAGAAAGGCATGATAAAAATCTCTTTCAGTGCGACAGTCGCGAATAACCGATCTTATTCTTACAACTTGTTCATTTTCTAAACAGCCACACATAAATTTTAATCTCTGCTCTAATGACCAGTTAGGAGGGAAACAATGAGAAAATTGATGAAGCCTAACTTGTTGATGTTCGTCATTAAGAGAATTCTTGATTATTTTAAATTTACGCTTTGTGATGAAGAGCTTATAGTGAAAGCCATCGTTTTGCCGAATCGCAAATCGTTTATTCTTACGTCGTGTCTGCAGTTCCATCTCAAGGCTCAGTGCACTCTGTCGACTCGTTTCAAAATCTCCGAAATACCATGTATTGTGACTTTTCTGTATATCTAAATCCGTCTTTCCGATTCAGAACACTAGTATCCTCTGAAACATGTAATTCTTTTATCACCTGTGCCAACTGTTCTTGTACTTCCCACATTTCTCTTCTGTGTTGCCTATTGATTTGTTTCTGACTCTGTGGAAAACTTTCCTAATTTTGTCGTATTCCTCTGTGTCAGTAAAAGTTAACGGTCTTGTATCATTCAAATCATTATCTACCTTCGTAGATAAATTTGTTAACTGACCCGTAAGTTCGGCTACTTTTTCCGATAATGTGCTGATTTCCTCCGTGTGTTTTTCTGAGCCAAGTTTTAGTGTCCATTTGTGTCGCAATCATATCTACTGTGTCCCTTAAGTTTTCCTGGTTTTTTACAAGTTGCGCGGCCGTATCGGTAGATGGAACAGATTCAGTTTTAGCCTGCAAGGTGTAACGATTTTCGTGTACAATGATCTGCTGTTCTTTTATTGCTGCTTCATGATTCTGTAATGTGTTTTCATGTAGTGGAAAAATTGGCTGAAAATGCTCCCAAATTTGCGTTTTTACATCTTCATATTTGTTTTAATATTTCCATTCGATTTGGTGTATGTCAGTGGTTAAATCTTTACGTCTTTATTCAAGTGTTTGTTTAATCGCGTCTAACTTTTAAAGTTGTTGCTGTGTTTGTTTCTGATTTTGTTTCATTTGTTGCTGTGTTAGTTTCTGGTTTTGTTCCATTTGTTGCTGTGTTTGTTCCTCTGTTTAATCAAATTTTTAATTAATGGCAGTAACAACGCATTAGTGACTGAAACATGTTCCTTTTTGTGTTTCGTCAGCGGTTTTGCACCGGCAGTATTCGTATTTTGAAAAGCATAGATTGTGTTTTGACTTAATTGAGAAAAGTAACGCAAAACCTGAATGTAGGGCATTTGCAAGATTTTGTTCTGTGATTTCGCATTTGTGAGGCGCACTGTTACCGACCAATCGATCGACAAGAATTCCTTGTTCACTGATACCCTGAATTTCTTCCCCGTTATTTACTGTCTGGTATATGGCCCTATGCACTATTACCAAATTATTGTCTTGAAAATCTGTCACTTGGTTACTAGGTGGTGCTAACAAGCTACGCTGACCATCACTGTCATTTCTCAGTTTGCTTTGCAGCCTAGTTTTAATCTTCTTACTCGGCATGATTATCATACTATTTTACACACTGACACATAAAAATTCAATTTGAAAAGCAAAAATAATAAGAAACATTAAAATAGCACTGTAAATAATCAATATCTAATTAATTGCAAAAGCGACTGCGAGATACTTTGTGCAGACCCACATGTATGCCACACACACCATGCCCATGACAATACAATACAACAATGAGAAACTACAACTACAAAGGAAATTCCATACATACAATTATGCGCTAACAGTAAAGAACAACTAATTTTTAATCATGCTCTAATTCTTCAAACTACAAGAAAATGAGAAGATTCCAGTGAAGTATCCTCGGCTAAGGGTCGACAGGTGAAACTACTGAGTGAGTGAAACTACTGTTTACTTGGTGAAACTATTAAGTCTTTGCTTATTTTTATCATTTAAACACTGACCTGCAGAGTTTTCCTTGACAAAGAAAACTCAGACTTACCCCATTCGTTTATTACCCACAATATGCAAGCCCAACGCCATCTGACTGCTACATAGTGACCACATGGCTTCAAATAATTAACACAAACAATGGACCTGAATTGCAAGATATTCTAACAGTAACCCATACTTTTTCATAAGTTACTTACCTCACAGAAAATTTTCATAACACCAACTACAGCAATTACAGCAAGCAGCAATTACAGTCAGCTAAATAAAAAGATTCTAATTACTGTAAACTCTAACCACTAGAAGTTATGACTAGCAAAAGAAAGGTTTTGTTAAAGAGCGGACAATGTATTTAGATAGTTTTACCTTATTCATGTGAGATCCACTTCCCAAAATTATGTAGTTGTCAACAATTCCACTACCCAAACATTACCAACTACATCCATCCTCATTTTGCAATGCAAGTCCTACCAACATTGAGTGTCCAGTAAGAAATTTATCCAAACCCCTGTCCGACAGGTAAACGCTAGTCTCTCTACCACAGAATCTCTTGCCGAGGGCGCAGAGCGCTGTCAGCTGTATTAATACAGTGTATAGTGCTGCCAACATATAAACAGGCGACTTACAACCTCGTCCATCAAACTCTTAGACTTAAGGTCTAATAGGTTTTCAACTGGAGTGAATCCTCTTACATCTGTGCGTCAAAAGATTTATAATCTTTTAAAAATCGTATATATATATGCCCCACGTCCTGATATTGTGGTGACAATACGTTCAACAAATTCGCCCCACCTCATGCATGTACCGTTCCGCTGGATTTCCGGCTGAGCAATAGGCTGAAGTGAGTATAACTTCAACTACATTGCTTACCTTAGGTTCACTTAATAATTTGGAAGTAAACTATTCCCCATTATAGGACAAAATCGCTTTTGGTTTACCAATATGCACAAAGTAAATGTTTTCAATTTCATGGAATATTCCGTCGGTTCTTGGAGGAACATAGACACATTAATAACTTCAATACAACGTATTAATTTTCGACAATAATATTTATCAGTTCGTTATGAACCTGCCTGTGGCTCCTTGGGCAATTGTCAGATAACGTAATATTGAACAGAAGTTCACACCATTTCAGCGAGAATTCATAGCTCTACAAAGAATGCTGTACAACGTTTTATGACTATATCGATATAGAACAATGCTTGATGTAATACCGAAACAGACACTGAAAAAATTAACATTACATTACAATATATTAAAATATTAAAACTATGTGAGTGTAGAAAACATAAATGTTCTAAAGTGAGTAATGGCACAGACTACTATGTCTTATTGACAAACTGGCGAATGTGATCAACAGACTGAATAAAGTTAGTTAGCTAGTAATTTACGTGTTCCGTTGATCAATTTCACGGTAACCATTACGATGTGGGACGTGTCAAGTGCATAAGAAAAGCAGAGGTGTATCACATGAATCAAGTTTTTTCAAAAAAGAAAAAAGATCAAAATTTTAATGGCACTGGCAGAAGTAAAGCTTTGAGGACGGGATGTGAGTCGTGCTTGGATAGCTCAGTTGGTAGAGCATTTGGCCGCGAAAGCAAAGGTCCCGAGTTCGAGTCTCAGTCCGGCACACAGTTTTAATCTGCCAGGAACTTTCATATCAGCGCACACTCCTCTGCAGAATGAAAATCTCATTCTGGATACATCTCCCAGGCTGTGGCTAAGCCATGTCCCCGCAATATCCTTTCTTTCAGTAGTGCTAGTTCTGCAAGGTTCGTAGGAGAGCTTCTGTAAAGTTTGGAAGGTAGGAGACGAGGTACTGGCAGAAGTAAAGCTGCGAGGACTGTGCGTGATTCGTGTTGGATAGCTCAGTTGGTAGTGCATTTGCCCGCGAAAGGCAAAGGTCCCGAGTTCGAGTCTCGGTCCGGCACACAGTTTTAATCTGCCAGGAAGATTCATATCAGCGCACACTCCGCTGCAGAGTGAAAATCTCATTCTAGATATGATTTCAGCTCATTTTTAATCTATTATAGCCGTCTGTTAAACTTCTAATTTAATCTGATAATGTATCGAAAAGCCTTACAGCAGCATGTTTTACCCATTTCTGTGCGAAAGATGAGTTAAACTAGGGATAGTGTAAGTCATTCTTTTTCCTGGTATTATAATCATGAATATCACTGTTGTTTTTGAACTGGTCCATGTTACTGCGGACAAATTTCATTACTGAGTAAATGTACTGTGAGGCTGTTGAAAGGGGGGTGAAGGAAGATGTCTGTGGAATGTGGGGGCGGAACAGTTATAACAAGTCGACATAAAAGTTTTCTGGGTTTGGTAGCGCGTCATAATGTAAAAACTACTGCTGCTATAGAAAAGCCAACGTTTCGGCCACGATTGCAGCGGCCTTCTTCTGCGTCTAATGGTGCGTTCTAGCTATGCAGTGTCCTTTATATTTTGTTGTTAGTGTTCACTGCGCATGCCATTACGTCATAATTTTAAAAAGGTAGTCGGTTTATTGGTCACTTAAGGAAGAAGGAGAGAGAACTTTATTTTAATAGGTTATTGCGGTGGAGGGAGAACGTGACCTCTGTTGTCTATTGGCTCTTGTGTTATGTGCCATGATTGGTGGCCACCGTCGGATGAGAAGTTGGCTTCTGTGTACCAACTGCTGGACGTCGGCCGCGCGGCGGCAGTTATTTGCCGGTAGTGCTCGTGCCTCGTGTTGACAGTGCGGTCTGTTGGGCTCTGATTGCTGGCAGCCAAGATGGGGCAAGCCTGAGTCCATCCTCCCTGTTCACGTTGTTAGGGTGTTTGAGTATTTCGATGGCCTCACTGATTTTGCGTTTCGTCATAATTGGCTGCTTGGCCAACACACAGGCTTCGCTGAATTTTATTTCTTTTCCGCAGTCATGGTGGTGTTCTGCCACTACGGATTTGTTGTGTTGCCCTAGACGAATGTAACGCTCGTGCTTCCGAATGCGCGTTGCTGTTGGCCTACCAGTCTCGCCGCAGTATGCCTCTCCACATTCGCATTCCACCTTGTAAACGCCTGCAGTGTGTAATGCATCCGCCTTGTCCTTGGTGGAGCCTAGCACGTCCTGGATCCTACGACCACTATAGAAGACAGGCTGCACTCCAACGCGGCGAAGGCGTTTGCCTATTCGGTCAGTGACGTTTTTCACATACGGTAAGTGTACTGTTGGCTGCAGTTTGTCTATTTCCTGCTTATCTTTCTTGCTTGTGTTGGTCGACAAGGCTGTGTTTATCAACTTATGGCTGTAGCCATTGGCTAAAAACGTTGTGCGAACCTTTTGAGCTCAGGTGTGATGTTTTGAGCATCACTTAGGCGCTGAGCAGGGATTGCCAAAGAGCGGATGACAGAGTTCTTCTGCGCTGGGTGGTGGTAGGATTGGGCCTGCAGATACCTGTCAGTATGTGTAGGCTTACGATATACTCTGTGCCCCAGTGTGCCCCCCGTACTCCTGTACACTTCGACGTCTAGAAACGGGATAGTACCATTCTTTTCTACTTTCAGCGTGAACTGTATCTTCCCGTGCATACTGTTCAGACATTCGTGGAACTTGTGTAGCTCCGTTTCGCCATGAGGCCATATAGCGAACATGCCGTCCACGTATCTAAACCAGCAACGTGGTCGTAAAGGAGCTGAACTGAGGGCCGTTGCTTCAAAGGCTTCCATGAATATGTCGGCTGCCAGCGGAGATAGGGGACACCCCATTGCTACGCCATCTGTCTGCTCGTAGTATTTTCCTTGCCTTTTGAAGTACGTTGAAGTCATGCACAACTCAACCAGGTCGCATATGTCTGGCGAGACACGCTCCTGAAGGATGTGGATAGTTTCATCTAGTGGCACGTTCATAAATAGCGATTTCACGTCAAAGCTGACAATGATGTCCGAAGGTAAAATTGTTTCTCCCTTTAGGGGTTCTATAAAGTGTGTCGAGTTCTTCACATATGAGTCCGTCTTGCCAACTAGACGTCTGAGTTTGCAGGCTAGGCACTTTGCCAAATTGTAAGTAGGCGAATTGATCCTATTCACTATTAGCCTCAAGGGGCAACTTTCCTTATGTATCTTCAGAACACCGTAAATTCTAGGAGAGACTGGTACTTTGGGAATAAGACCCACGGCTGTGTCAGCGTCAATTCTCGAGTCCTTAATCGCGGCCTGCGTCTTTCGAATTATCTTCCCCGTAGGGTCCGCCCTTAGTTCTTTATACATCGGATCATTTAATAATTCTTTCATCTATTCTTCATACTGCAAGGAGTCTAAGATGACAGTAGCATTGCCTTTTTCTGCTGTTAGTATCACAATTTCATTGTTATTCTTCAGCTCCCTGATAGCTGCTCTTTCCTCTCTGTTAAGGTTGTGTTTCTGTGGCTTGGCACTTACTAGAACTCGAACGGATTCCTGTCTAATATTCTCAGCTTCTATCGCAGATGTGATCCAGAGTGCTGTTTCCACGGATTCAATAATTTCTTCCGTGGGAATCCGCTCAGGTGTGACGGCAAAGTTTAGTCCTTTAGCTAGTGCTTCTGTAGCTGCGTTGTTGATGGGATGAGAAGAGTGGTTCACCACTGTTCGAGACGTATCCAGTCGAGGCGTAGTGTTCCGTGTCGACCAATAAACCGACAACCTTTTTAAAATTATGACGTAATGGCATGCGCAGTGAACACTAACAACAAAATATAAAGGACACTGCATAGCTTGAACGCACCATTAGACCCAGAAGAAGGCCGCTGCAATCGTGGCCGAAACGTTGGCTTTTCTATAGCAGTAGTAGTTTTTACATTATGACGCAGCACCAAACCCAGAAAACTTTTATGTCGACTGACTCTGGCCGCGGAAGCCTACGCAGTTATATAAGTTATAACAGGCTCATTAGCTGATAATGAGAGGAATAATAACAGGCTGTTACTTTAATAACTGTGTTTAGTCATTAAGGACAAGGTCAAGATTCTTTGATTGGTGTTTATTAATGGCCAGAATTTCAAGTGATGTTAGTTTTCTCCCTTTAGTTCCTTTATGAAGAACGTCACATTTCACATAGTATAAATGACGTTCGATCGGAGTGTATTCAGTAAAGGTAGAATCTTTCTTTCTCAGTCTCCATCTCCTTTCAAGATCAGTCAGTCCAGTAGTTTCAGCCCTACTTGATTGGCCTACACGTAATAGCCACACAGATTGCAGGAGATTCTAAATATTCCACTCTGTTCTAAATATGGAACCTTATCTTTGATGTTGAACAAAAGGTGGGCAACAGTGCTCCTATTGTGAAAATCTGGACTATATTTTCTAGACTTTAGTTTTCCGGAAAAACCTGTGACTAACCACATATTGCACCAGCGCCCATTTGCTATCAGTGTTGTTTTGAGCTGCCTGAGGTGCTGTTATACTCTGTTATACTCTGTCTCTTCTTTTTGCTGAGCACATTGTTAATCAATGTAGGACCATAACCTTCATGGTACACTATTGCTTTAATTATTTTTAATTCGTTTTTAAAATCTGGTTTGGTTTGGGATACAGATCGTACGCAGTGCACCATGGAGCGGAAGTCTGCACGTTTATGTGTTATGGGGTGCTGGGAACTGGCTGGCATTACTGGGTCTGTTGAGGTTACCTTCTTGTGTATCTTAAATAAATACTTTTGGTTCCAGATGTCAATGTAAGGTATAAGAAGCTGATAGTCTCCTGCCAACTCCACTGTAAACTTGATTTTACCGTGGTGTGAATTCAAGTGTTGAAAAAGTTTTGCTGTGCTACCCGTGCACATAACTAGCCTATATCGTATTTTAGAGCTTACACGCTCTTTATCTGAAAATGTTTGCTCATAATTATCCATAAATACTTCAGCTAATAGGTGACTCAGTGAGAAGCCCTTAGCTAGCTCGTTTGACTGACTGTACAGATATTGTTGGAATTGGAAATGATTCTGCTTTAAGCATGATTCAGTTGACATCCTGATATATTCTGTCTCCACTGAATTTGTTGTAGTTTTGTGTAGCCATTCTGTTAAAATTTCCATTGCCTATGCCACAGAAATGTTTTAAAACAGGCTGCTTAATTTCAAATGAGACTAGTTTTGCACTAGGAGGAATAGGTACATCTTTTAGTTTTCCCACTAATGCAAGTGAATTGGATATTCCTAATTTTGATTAAAAATGAGATTTTGCTTTTATTAGTGAATGACAAGTTGCTGAAACTGAAGACACTACAGGTCTTATTGGAACATCTTCTTTGTGAAACTTAGGTAACCCTCACTGCCTGGCCGCTAATGGTTTCATGTTTTGTGAGGTACTTGGCGTCATTGATAGTAAATATAGGTTTACAGGTTTACTGTTAAATGTTCTCATAATTACGTTGTACTAAACATGTTTGTGTTCAAGTGTAGCATTTGGTACACCAACCACAATATTCTCTAGCTCTATTATCAACATTTAGATTTTGCTTACTGTAGTGTTCCACATTCCTGCCTAAACCAATCTCAACCGGCCAAGTAACAATGTGAATAGGTTGGTATTGACTAATCACATTATCCCCTGTTTCATTAAACCACATACTAATTTCGGTCTTATCTTTTGAAATACACATCACTGTTTTACTATTTCAGTCAATTCCTGTGTGGTATTTCAATAACCAATATAAGTCAAATATTCACCCAGTGCTGAAATCTATCGTGACGCTAAATTAATTTTCCAATTGTTCCCCTCGAATTTCGAAACAGAGAAATATTTGATGGGTTTTAGGTTGCCAGTCTTTCTTGTGCAGCAATGATTATTTTAACTCTCTTTAAGGATATTAGCATTACTCCTGATCTTTCTTTTAACAAATCGAAAATTTTTCCAGAGGCACCACTTAGTCTATCTTGGTATCTATTAAAACGTAGATTTGTAGGCCATGCACGTCATCGGGTACTATTATTTCTCTACACCTTTCTGCGTCTAGTTCTTGGTTTTCCTATAACAAGTCCCCACGCACATCAAGGTCATTCCAGAAACATCCATCGGCTATGCTACCAGACAGCGGTTTATCTGGTGTTTTTTTTAATTTTCTGTTCTTGGGCATTCATAATTTCTATCTGCCTGTCCTGTGTTTCTTTAAGGAGTTTTCACCCAATCACTGAATCCTTTTATCAGTGTCTACGATTAACGACCCATGTTTTACCAACATTTCGCTAACTGCCAAGTCAGGTAAATTATTTTGGGGAAGATGGCTACCATATTCCAAACTGCTTGGGGAAACGTGCTCTGTTACTGATTCTAATACTTGTCACGATTTCTCGCAACCCACACCACTCATGTCTGACCCTGTGACGTCAGCCTTAATCTCGTAGATGTAATGTACGTGGCTTTCAATTAGTTGTACATGGTCATCATCGGCAAACTCGTCTTGCACCTCTCCACAAATTTTTCCTCGGTTATCTTTAGGGCTAGTAGGCTGCAGTTGGCTTCTTCAATTACCACAACATTTTGACAAGCTTGCCTCTTCAGTACAGACCTTTCCGTTTCTTCATAAACGCTAATTTCTTGCCGTTATAGAATCGTCACTTATTGTTCACTTTCCCCATTAACACACTTCCCATACAATACTGTAAAATTTTTCAGTTCATCGTATATCCGACAGAAATGAAATAGCCACATATCTTCGCATTCCGCGTTTCCCTGCGCGAAAGCAGAAGTTTTATCCGATATCGGCTTCTTTAGTGCCGCCGGCGAATCACACTGTATTGGAGCCTGCAGTACCGCTGTTGCTTTAACAGCGGCCGCCTCTTCCTTAATAACCAGTCCGCCATTTGTCGACTGCCGCTTCAGCTTCAGTTATTGTTACCGAGGGTGCGTTACTCGCTCTGTCTTCTTGCACATTCTCCCATCGCCAATTTATGCATTCGAATCTGTCATAGCGACGTCGCCTACGGTTTCTGCTGAGCAGCCCAGATCTTTCCACACACGGCGGACCCCAAACAGAAGTGGCTGATCATTTCCTTGATTCAGTACAACAGGCTGTCGCAATTGCTGATTTAGATCCTGTCTACTCTCATTCTGCTGAGAACCATGCACCATGTTCGCTTGATACTGGCCTCTGTCATTTCTACTATTGTTGTTCCCACTATGACTCTTTCTGTTATTGTGGTGTGCTATGATTATCTTGGTGGTGTTTATCATTACTGCCATGGTTATTGTTAGTGTAGTTGTTGATGTTGTGGTAATTGTTTCATTGTCGCAGCGTTTAAACTTTTCGTGGCTATTCTCCCAACTTCCTTCATCTTCAACTTTTCCTAAGAATGCAGTAATTGTTCTTACTACCAATGTACCACTCGGAACCATCTGGAAACTTCTTCCACAAATCCCAGACAATCTTCGATTCAATTCGTTAATCATGCAAATATTCTACCTTGTGAATCTAACTGTCGCTAAATTTTTCATTAATCCGCTCGAGTTTGCGTCGTAG
This sequence comes from Schistocerca serialis cubense, assembly GCF_023864345.2. Taxonomy (NCBI): domain Eukaryota; kingdom Metazoa; phylum Arthropoda; class Insecta; order Orthoptera; family Acrididae; genus Schistocerca; species Schistocerca serialis. The sequence continues at coordinate 313,399,183 of NC_064646.1, forward strand.
GATTTTGACATTACGAAACGGCGCCGTACACTTTCTTACTACAAGAACATAGTCTTAAATTCTTGAAAGCTCAAGTTCGGGACATCGAGGTTTAAGCCCCATTGCTTCGGTTTGCCCACTAGCACGTCGGTTATAGTGTTAATTTTTCTCTTATCCGTCCACGATTCAGACAGTACCCTTTCACCATTCTTAATGGAGACGGTAACGTGCAACAACTGTGCTTTTTGAGAGAATCGAAACGCTCTTCCTTCGTTAAGATTTGAATATCATGTGTGTGGTATGATAAATAAGGTTGTATTTCGTCTAGACTCTTTTCTATTTTGGTTACTTTCGTAACTATTTGTAACTGGTCGTCGTTAACGTTTCCACTTCCCTCTTTTACTCGTCACATGTATTCAACTATTTCTTCACTGTAATAGCAACGTCTGACACTTGTCTGCAAATTCGTAACCTTTTCCTTATCATCTTTTCACGCTAATTCTACATTTTGAGTTACTTTACCTTCAACAATGGGATCGACAGTCTGTTCCAGTTTCTGTTCCAGCCTCTCTACTTCCGTCTCTAAACCACTATTCATGCTTTCTATTTTTGACTGTACCTCTGCCATATCCTGCTTAACGACAAGCGTAGGGCAAAATGTATTCTTGTACTTAAACGTATTTATCTCCGAAGATATTATAGCTAAATAATAAAATATGAGAATGTTACGTACTACATAATACTTGACATTCTGTTCAATTTTTATTTGAAAATGCGCATTGACATACGTTTTATAAGGATTTGAATTTGTAATTACTATTGTTTCTGTAATCTACTTTTATCATAAACCAATTAAGCAATGAATCTGAAATATAACAGTTTACATCTGCAAGCGAGGCTAATACAACATATGGAAGAGATTTTTGTTTAAGACCATTGTCGCTTTGAAATTAAGTTTTGTGTTACCCAGGACTGCTCTATCTTTCTCAAAATTTAAAGGAGAACTTTTCTCAGAGAAAATATAACGGAAAATGCCTCACAGGATTATTCAGTAACTAATTTTTAAGAATTACTTCAAATTTCAGGATGTTAGCGTTTATAGTTCCTGACAAAAGGTACATTATAACTCATGAAAGTTAGTTTCAGCAATTAGCATTTAAAGTCTTTAATTCAACTTTTATCAATAGTGCTATAATTGTAGTAACTAATGATTTATATCTGCGTAACCTTTTTCCTTTTCATCGTCTTCCTTGAGTAATCTCTTCCCCTGTTTCCTTTGCCAAGCCAGTTTTTTTCACTTTTTCTTCTGCTGTCTCAGCTTCGTTACTTCTCTGCACCGAGCGAGGTGGCGCAGTGTTTAGCACACTGGACTCTCATTCGGGAGGACGACGCTACAAACCCGCGTCCGGCCACCCTGATTTAGGTTTTCTGTGATTTCCCTACATCGCTCCAGGCAAATTCCCGAGTGGTTGCTTTGAGAGGGAACGGCTAACTTCCCTTCCAATCCTTCCCTAATCCGATGTGACCGATAACCTCACTCTTTAGTCCCCTCCCCCAAATCATCCAACCAACCAACCAACCATCCAATCTTCTCTGCCTGCACATAGACGTTTCACGGTGTAACACAATCTCGTACTGGTCTTATAGATCTTACCATGGAAAGCAGAAGTCTTAAAACTTTACACAAAATATGTATATTACCCACAATGCCAGTTCTGAACCTGGTATCACATACAGTCTAAGGTCCTTTGACCCACATGAAACATTAACCATATGGGCAAGTATTTGTAAGTAAATTAACCTAAAGCCATTAGAAAGCTCGTCTTTGACATTGTACACAGAATCGTTGGTTCCTTCAATAATTTTTTTCTTTGATGAATTCACTGAGTATGTCGGAAATCGTTCTTTACACTAAGGAACAGCACCTGTAACAATGTTATTTAAATTTCCTGAACCATTCACACTGAAATTACAAGATTTTAAACATGGCTGCAACAGCAACTGTTGAAATTCTTCGCGATAAAGGATGACAGCCAAAAGAGTTGCAGGATAAAAATGTATTAAAATTCTTGACCAAGGATTCGGTACATATAAATATACCTTCATCGGAAATAAAAAATTAGATGTTTTCTCACTTTTTTGGATATGCGTCCACTTTTACGACCCATTTCGTCCAAAGCAGGTTAATATACACAAAACTAAAAACCGAAATAAGCTTGCAGCACGTACTATTAAAGAAAACACGTTGTAAACAAAGGAACAAGGACAGATAATCTTTCTGACAGCCTTATAGACTCATCTGGAGTTCGTTTCGATTTTGTGAACGCTAAATTAACACACACAATTTCTGGCGTAGCAAAGGTGTGATCATAGCATAGAAAGAGGGGACTGTCAGGAGCAGACGCCCAAACTTTTTAAAACATATTCTATCCAGAATTCGAGTATTCCTGCCTGTTAAATTTCGCGTCTGTAGCACGTAATATTCGTGGTGTAGCAATTTTAATGACCAGTAGTGTACATATGACAACAGCAGAAGTCACTCGCTAAGCTCAATGCAGAATCGATGAAACTGCGCACTCTTAATTTGTGCTGTATCTTTAGTTACTAGTTTTTCCAGTGAAATTTTACGTTACTTTAATTGAGTGACGGTAATACTGAAAATTCCGAGTTAATTAAACCTATGTTATGCAATACAAGAATGAACAATTACTGAGGCAACAAAATTTAGACGGAAACTGTTCATTAGCAGACAAACAAAATGGGCAGTAAATAATTAATGAGTTTCCATATTTGACGACTCTCGGTGATTGCATGGAAAAGAAAGGGATCCTGGTTGGTAATAATGTCTGAGGACAATGACGACACAGGTGCACTACAACTTTTGGCTATTGCAGGTTATTATTTAACAAGTTAGTTGTTAAAGTTTGTTGACACTGAGTGATGCCTGTACAACGTTAGTTACACTCTGTCAGTTAACAGTTTTTCTCCAGAGCCACAGGTAATTATGGGACCGGCAACAGTTAGAATTGAATATTCCTCCGCCTGCCCACGTCCCATGCTCTCAATACTCGCTGGTTAATGACATAGGTGGGCCCACATTGGTACGATCATAACTGCACGCCGCTTCTGTAAGAGGGCCCCCAAAACTCTTCAGCAGTCTTTCAAAACTCTCGCTGCTTTCTTCTCTCTGCTCGCAGAGTGACAGAGACTCTCCAAACGCAAAGATAAACAAGGGCAAAGGTACTGTGATGTCCTCATTGCTATCAATACATATAACCGAAGTTCCCTTGGCGATATCGCTGCAATTTACAGTACTTACATTATAATTACAACTAGTTATATACGATGACAAAGAAGTGCACCATTAGATCCATTATATATCAAATACTGTTTCTGTAATAATGCTTTTACATTCAGAAATAGCAGTAAACTACAAGTTATCAACAGATACTAAAACGGCGAAAAGTTCTGGATGGTGCAGAAGGCATTTTATTTGAAAACTTTCAGTATTGCAGCACGTCAGCAATCGTAAGTATCGAAATAATCATAAAAAAATCCGCCTCGATTGCACAAACTACCTGGTGTTTACCTAGGTTTCAGCGTGGGTAACCACGCCTTCTCCAGAACAAATATAAAAAAGCTTACCTAAACAGGCACAGTCAAAGCCTAAAATCAACAACTACAGCGGCAAGACCCCATAAAAAATTTTTACAAATACACGGTACATATGTATCAAGTCAATTATATTACTTATCTCAACCCTGTGTGTGCTGCTTCGCCCCAGCCGACGTACGATGGTCACAGGCTCCCCACTGCAATGCTGAAAGTTTCTTTTTTCAGTGGGGGGTGGGGGGCGGCAGGAAGGGCATGCGGCCACCCTCTGCAAATAACACTGCCAAATCAAAAGTAACACGGCCGACCCTGCGTGATGCGGCACACAGGCCCCAAGAAATAAATAAAGAAAATAAAACGAAGACTGGGCGTAAAGCACCTGAGTCCTTCAAGACACTTAATACACTTCCTGATTGCCCCACGCCGCCTACTGGCATCGAACTGGTAGAAGACACACCTCTGAGTGTACCTGTGGTGAAGAAGGTAATCCAGATCGTGGGTGCTATGTAGGGATGTCCGCTGCATGCCGTGTTGCTGTTACTGATCGGCGGTAAGTGAACCTTCATGGAACACTCCATGTCAGTGATATACTGCGTTGCGAGACAGAATAGCAAATCTTGGACGACTCTACTTACCCCATTCCAAGGAAGGCTTGGGCTGAAATTTATCTTTCTGGTCAAGACGCGACTGCTGCAGTGCGAGAGGAGGCCTGAGAAGATGGAGAATCAACGCAGCGAAGGCAGCTGAGGTAAACATTTGCGACAGAATAACCGCTAATACCGTAGGTGCACCCATAGTCACAACACCAGAGGGAAACACAGCGGCAGGCTGTGTCTCGACATCCAAGGAACCAGGACCGGGGTGACATGGGTCTGCGTGGGACTGTACTAGTTACCGGTGACGACCGTGAACAGCGAAATCCATCCCTGCAACCAGAGAACCGAACCAACATTGGAAGAGGTAGATGCAAGAACCCTCCAAGCGCCCAAGAAACCGGCAATGCATGCCTACGGATTGGGGAGCAATGGAGCGCATTGTGTAATGTGACAGACAAGAACTGTAGTTATTAAAATAGCATTAGACACAGATTTAGTAGCAGCTGTAGTTTTTATTCATGGGAAAATCAATATTATTTTGTCATATTCTTGTTATTATTATTGATAGTAGACGTAGCTAAGGTGGCAGGACGTAGTGTGTAGGATATAACTAAGCATTCATGTATGTTGCGTAATTTGTGTAATTATCAATACAGCCTGTGGTTACATTATAGGAAACAGTCTAAAATAGAATGGAGTAAATAAATGAATAAATAAATTATCCATGACTGATCTTCACTTTCTGCACTATCGCCTTGACGGTGATAGCCAGCGTTTGCACACTAGAGAATCCACTTCTTTTGCGACTCCAGATTCTTCGTAAAGAGATGGTCTGGTACTTTAATCTTCTTCATTGATACTTTTTTGATCACACTGGGGGACGAATACGCCACCTACGATCTGTGTGATATGATGGTGCACTGTTTCTGTACACTTTCACGTTTTGTATCGATGATTGTAGCGTCATATCACTTCATATTCAGAAAAGTAATTACCATATAAGTCTCCAATGTCTGACTGGGTTTCACTGTTGAGCTTTGGCTGCTTTAGCGGTGTGCTAAGGCACTGTGGAGCCGGGTTTCATTGTGTACCGAAACCGCAGAAATGTATCGGAAATCAAGAAGTATTTACGTTACATTATTCAGGGTTTAACGGATGCAAGTGCAGGTAATTACACGTGTAGTATCTTACCGTGCTGCATATCGGTTTCTTTTTCTCTGCGTCGAACAGTCTTCCCACAAAGACTTCAGAAACTGTACGACCTGATGTTTTCCGCATGGTCATAACTGCACCACTAAGTACACTATGCCTGTCAGCATTCACTAATCTGTACTGCTTAATTTAAACATTCCGATCTTCAACAAATTTGCGCACATGCTTTCCACATCAACAACTCGTACATGAAACTCTGTATCTCTGTCATGTAACTCTTTAGGGTACAGGGTACTTAAGATGGTGTAAAAATCGAAAAATTTGTATTACTTTATTAAATTCTATAGTCTTTCTTGATTACATTGATATATACATTATAGGGTTTCAAATGAAAAATTACCTATATATACCAAATTTTAAAGTTACGGTCATGTATGCTGCCACGCCCCCTTCATTTCTGTTACAGAAACCAGTATTATTTTGAAAAGGACAGTGAACATCCTGTTTCCAGCGATTATACGAATGATACATTCTATATGTTGGTAAAAGTGCTGGTTTCTAACATCTGTAAATAATTACCTTTGCTATTATTTGCTTTTTATTCTATGAAGGAGTCTGTTCACATGTTGCTGAATGTTTGTTGCCCAAGTGCTACATATATTTGTGGAAGTACTTATCCTTCTGGTGTGCAATAAATACGAACTACGCCACGCATCAAGAAATTTAATATAAGGAAATTCCGTGGTAACTAGTTCACAAACAAAGCAAGCCACACTATTGAAAGTAAGCTATGTATCAGTTCTTCAGGGAAGAAACTCCCACATGGCACGCCGCTTGGTGCTTCAAAATTTTGTGTTAACAGTGACGCTGTTTGTAGTAGATTTGTTGATGTTGATGTGGGCATCTTACCTTCTTTGATAAAGGAATTGGTGAAATGTAAACAATGTGATGGTGTAGGCTGTCTGGAAGTGACTGAACAACAAAATGGCAGGAAGGGTTTATCGTCAAAATTAGTTGTCCCGTGTAGATCCTGCAATAAATATGCCTGGAAAATGACTTCGAACATTGCGCATAATTCATATGATGTCAATTTGAAGTTAGTGCCTGCAATGTGTGCAACAGGAAAAGGAAAGAAAGGCTGCTCAAACGTTTTGTGGTTTGATAGACCTTCCTCCTCCTCCCAGTAGGTTCAGCAAGTACATAAAAATACTTTTAGGTGCCTTGAAGGTTGTGTCTAAAGCATCTATGAAACGTGCAGTTGAAGAAATTGTAAATATTAGTGGAACCAGGGAACTGCTGTTGCACGTGATGGGACATGGCAACGTCGAGGATATCGTTCCTTGAATGGTGTTTTAAGTGCTACTTCTCTACAGAATGGAAAAGTTGTTGATGTTGAGTGCTTATGTAAGTACTGCCAAACCTCCCATTTTAACACTGTAGGACATATAGAACTTCAGTGTTCTAACAATTATTTTGGTTACAGTGGAAGTCGGGTGTTTGATGGAACTCTAAAAATATTTCAAATGTCGGTGCCCGTTTAGGATGTTAGATATACAAAGTACCTAGGCGATGGGGACTCAAAAACTTTCAATAAAATTAATGAATTCAATATTTATCGTCATACCTTGGCAACAAAACTGGAGTCTTGTGGACATGTGCAAAAGAGGATTGGTGCTGGAGTGAGGAGGCTACGAAGAGAAATGAAGGGAAAGTTGCTATCCGATGGATAATCTCTGTCTGGCCTAGGCAGATTGACAGAAACTGAAATACACCATCTTCAGAGTTATTATTGACTGGCCATTAGACGAACTGCACCTCTGAACGGCGTTACAGCAATGAGAAAAGGTGTGTGGGCCACCTACTTTCATAAGCTGTCCACAGATTACCACCCTGTTCACAGACTTTTCCCTAAAGTAGCAGATTCTTGGTGTGATTACCAAAACGCAAGAGAAAGTGGTCGAATATACCATCATAAACATTCTGTTCCTGAGCTTGTTACAAATGAAATAAAACCAATTTTAGAGTCCTGAGTGACCCTGTTTCGCTTAGTAAATGTCTTCATGGGGGCACTCAGAATACAAATGAAAGTTTCAACCATTGCATATGGGAAACATTACCCAAGATTGTTTTTGTAGGACTAAATACATTAAAAGTGGGTGTACTAGAAGCAGTGATATGATTCAGTGATGGAGTGATAGTAAAGTTGTAAGTCCTGTGAAATTCAGGCATAAAATGTGGCTCTAATATGATAGATCAAATTGCTTGTGTGTCACAGACAATAGATGCATGAAGCTGAAAGATTCGCTCTTCAAGATACCAAAGGAGCAAGAAGTGCTAAAAGGAATACCAATAGGCAGCTTTAATCATGAAGAAATGCTGCAGGATGAAGACTGTGCTTCAGGAAAGTTGTGAGGCACAGTTTAATTGGACTCATATCTTCATTCGCAATTTCCCGCAAGTTGTATTTTTCAGAATTCAAATTTCCCGCAAGTTGTATTTTTCAGAATTCAGGTACAAATTTTTCCTAAAGTTTATAAAGCATTCTTCTATTTTTTCTGTAACTTTCAATATTCCACACTTACGTAGTTGTCCTAAGCTTTGTTGCAGAATCAACTGAATTGTAGAAAAAAATAACATTTGTATTAGGAAAAGAATTATAAAAATTAAGATGTAAGATGTGGTATTTTTTTATCATTGTAACATACATGATTGGTGGAATTAAACAGATCTAGTACCTCAGCCATTATGTCAAGTATATCTGGTATAAAATTTGGTCTCCTTTAAATGTATAAGTATGGATTAAATGGTACCTCAATTTGAGGAAGCATTTTGGAGAAAAAGTTGCATCAATTTCTTGATAATATTTTAATAACCCTAAGAAGATTCAAAAATATTCAGAATACGTCTAATTTGTTTAGAAAGTGTGCTGCATTACCTGATATCAACAAAAAATCTGTAAAACATATACATTATAAACAGTGCCTGAAAGAAATTGGTGTTGATTTTAACATAATATTTAGCCGGAGAAGTTCGCTGTATCCTTAGTTAGATACAAAAATATCAAGAAAGAAACTTTTGAGTTTGGAATTGTTAGTCCTAGTAGAAACACTTACACTGAACGAAAATTAGAATGTGGTTTACTGAATATTTTTCGCTAGTCAACATTTAGTCCTTAAAAAACAGTCAATCGACGAACGATAACTTACGGAACGCTGAACTTCACATGACAGTGGCGGCGGAGGGATAATAGGCGTAGAATGGGCTGGTCCTCGACACAGAAGCACATAGCCATCCAGCGTCGAATCCCAGCGCCGATTAGAGGCAATCAGCAGCCCCGACTGGCACTGACAGAAGCCGCAGGCAACCGCGGGGACGGTTAGTAATCAACCCGCTATCGACCGCCTGGCGCCAGTCTTAGGCGCTCTCACAGACCATCGCTGGCACCAGTGTCTGCAGACATAGAACTCCACTCAAGTTAGATATCACGTGACTTTTTTGTTCACACGCTTTAGCCGAAATAAAATTTGATGTACTGAACAACAGTCGTAGTGGGCACAGACTACTGAGATTAAAATTGTATACATACGTTACTAGAACTGGAAGAGATCCTTTCCATTCTCCAAGCACCTTTACCTTTCAGAGCAACCAGAATCCACAAATCATAGCATAGCTTGGTTTAAATCTACTTATGCATATCTTTTAACAGGTGTCACGAACATCATATCGGATTTCAGGGTATACTCAGGTAGAGCAGTTTGCATGGTTTGGGGACCTGCAGCAGAACACAGCTTTGTCTTGTCAGGAACGATGGTACATACGGAGCATTCGCTTTAAAGGGAATGTTTCAATTTGAAACACTCCTATTTCTAAATGCGAGTAATATAGACACGTCCAACAGGTATTTGCGTGATTGAGGTGACATGTTGCATGCCTAGAAATTTTAGAATTCAGTTAATGGAAAAAATGACATATTTTTCGAAGGAGCCGCATTAATGGAATTTTGCCCATTGTTCTTTCCGTGATTACATTACACGAGATGAGATTGTCGAAGGTGTCCAAAAACTATAAATTTTCTTATTTATGGATCATTTTGAGAGGGTACGACATTAAGACGAACATAATTTCTTTCCTTTCCCGACAGCTGAATATTCAAACTGTTTCGTCTACGTTGTTTTAGTCCTGGAATTTGGGCAGTAATCATCACTCTTTTGCGTGTTGCCAGTAAGAAGATGGTGTTTGCAAATCGCAGCGCTCTTGCCACTAGATCTCTAGGACATGGAATTAATTTTTAATCATTTGATGCTTGGACATTCCATTGCTGAGACTATTCTTTCTACTAAGATAGTAGAAAATATCTTGTAAAGATGATGATGAGCCCTACCCAAAAGATATTGACTTAATATATGTTATACGTGAGATGTATCAAGATATGCAAGAATAGCTGCAGTCGCAAAGATGAGCTAGAGAATTGGAGATCTGAGTTGAAAAGGGAAACAGCAGTCACGTCAATGATCTGTTTTCTTTTTAATGATGTTTGTAGCATTAAGAAAGTAAGAATTAAGAAGCGTGTGTCTAAGTATGAGGGAATGTCTTCCTTTTCATAGAAATCACTGCTTGGTTACAACTACAATTTTTGAGCGATGATTGAAACATAACTGCTTTTCGATAACAGGAAACAGTGAATGACCTCTTGCTTGAGACCACTCAAGTTGCAGACGGCGATGACTTGGGGACAGAGGATATCACGCTACAGGACGTCTGTCCGGTAGCTGCCCTTAAAGTAACAGATTTTTGAGTGTTCGTTGTGACACTACGGTGCCAGCTGATGCTTAAATTGCTGCTGCAGATGCAGAACGGTGAGCCAGAACCGCACGACTAACACGATGGTCTTCACTCTCTCTAGTGCCACATGGCCGTCCGGCGCCTGGTCTTCCTGCTACAGTAAATTCTCGGGACCACCGCCGCCAGCATCACATACAGTTGTTACATTCCTGCCATGTCTTTCTGCAGTAACGCAGAAGAAATATCCTGCTTCTTGTAGCCCTATTACACGACGTCGTTCAGCCTCAGTGAGGAACTGAAAACGGCATATTTGTAGCCTTACAGGCATTCTTGACTAACATCAGGTCATTAGGTTCAATCTGAAAGGTAACTAACGACCGTGAGCGTTACAACGAGTATTTAAAACAAACCTGATTTACATCGCCTAGTGGTGCGAGTAATGCCACTCTTACGCGACTGGCGCGAAATTTTAATAGACTTCACTTTCAGATACAGGAACACAGCTACCAACTTTCATCGCTAAAAGCCATTCGACAGCGAAGATCGGATAAAATAATTCATTGTTTAAGGCAATGAAATTCAACAGACTTCGTTGTCATCTTCAGCTTTTTTTTTTTTTTTCTTTAAAAGATCTTCGTGGGCGAGCGGTCCTAGGCGCTTCAGTCTGGAACCGCGCGACCGGTACGGTCGCAGGTTCGAATCCTGCCTCGGGCATGTGCGTGTGTGATGTTCTTAGGTTAGTTACGTTTAAGTAGTTCTAAGTTTTAGGGGACTGATGGCCCCAGGTGTTAAGTCCCATAGTGCTCAGGGCCATTTGAACCATTTGTAAAACATGTTCATTTTCGATGAGCCTCACGAACAATAAGTCAAGTGGATAAAAATCAGAACACTGTAAAAGGTCTGTCATCGCTAAAATATTATAAAACATGAAGCACCTTGCGTGTGAGGTTCAGCGTAAAATGAACCCTTTTAAAACAAAAAGATTTTTAATACCTTAAGATGAGAGCAAAGTCTGTTGAAACTGTTGACCTAAATAAAGAAATATCTTATGCGATTTTGGCTGTTGAAGGTTTTTAACAACTGAAGCAGGTCACCCTCCAGTACACTCAAAATGAGAAAATTCTGTCTACTTTCATTAATTCCACACTACTGCTTCTAGGTGTAGTGATTTTTTTTTCCGTCAGTGTATATGATGCATGACAAATGACGCCATCCAAAATCAGCACCCACGCAACTGGATGAATGACAGGCCATAAATGAGAGGCGAAACCAACGACTGCAGAGATGTGTATGGGCGAAGAGACGTGCAACTGTTGAGCAACTGACCGACACATGAACGAGTCGGCTACCGACACTGCCCCCTCAACGATCGTTCAGCGGGCGTAGCTACGTATGGGCCTTCGCGGCAGGCGCCTGCCTCATGCACACATACTGTCTGCCGTTTATCGGCGACGAAGGTTGGAATTTACAAGCCCATACCGCAATCGGACGTCAACTAAGTGACGATAGATAGCATTTTGAAATGAATCACGTTTTATACTCCACTGGGCGGATGGCCGTTGGCGTGTACGGCTGGAGGAGGGAGAATTATGGTCTGGGGAATACTTTTGTTGCATTTCCTGCGCGATCTCATCATTCTGAGAGGCACTGTGTATCAAAACGATTATGCATCTGTCCATGATGACCGTGTCCACCCCTACATACAGTGTGCTTTTCCTCAGCATAATGACTACAAGTACAATACAACATGTAACACAGCTCGTAGCGTACATGCTTGGTTTAGAGAGCGCCAGGATGAGTTTATCATAGCCCCATGGCCACTAAAAACCCCAGATTTAAACCCAATCGAGAACTCCAGGTTAAGGCTGTTCGCGTCAGACGTCTTTAACTGTGAAACCTAGCGCAGGTGGCCAAGGTACTGGAGTCGGCATGGCTCCACATCTGCATTGGTACCTTCCAGATCCGCACTGACTTCCTTCCTGCACGTCCGCGTTGCAAAAGGTCCTTAATCAGGCATCCGGCAGATGGTCAAATTAATCTGAGGAGAGTGTATGGAATATGTATGACTAATATTGGCCACCAACATACACCGAAGAGACGAAGAAACTGGTACACCAGCCTAATATCGTGTAGTGCCCATCGCGAACACGCGGAAGTGCCGCAAGAGGACGTGGCATGAACTCGACTAATGTCTGAGATAATGCTGGAGGTAACTGACACACTGAATCCTGCAGGGCTGTTTACATATCCGTATGAGTACGAAGGGGTGGATTCTCTTATGAACAGCACGTTGCAAGGTGTCCCAGATATGCTCAATAATGTTCATGTCTGGGGAATTTGTTGGCCAGAGAAAGTGTTTAAACGCAGAAGAGTGTTCCTGTAGTCACTCTGTAGCAATCGTGGGCGTGTGGGGTGTCGCAGTGTCCTGCTGGAATTGCTCCAGTCGGTCGGAATGCATAATGGACACGAATGGATGCAGGTGATCAGACAGGATGCTTACGTGCGTGTCGTATGTAGACGTATCAGAGGTCCCATATCACTACAACTGCACAGACCCTCACCATTGCAGAGTTTCCACCAGCTTGAACAGTTCCCTACTGACATGCAAGGTGCATGAATTCATGAGGTTGTCTCGATACCTTTACACGTCCAGTCGCTCGATACAATTTGAAACGAGACTTCTCTGACAAGGCAACATGTTTCCAGGCATGAACAGTCGGATAAGGGCGAGGCGTAAAGCTTTCTGTCGTGCAGTCACCAAGGGTACACGAGTGGGCCTCCGGCTCCGACAGCCCATATCGATGATGTTTCGTTGATTGGATCGCGCGCTGACACTTGCTGATGGCCCAGCATTGAAATCTGCAGTAATTTGCGGAAGTGTTGCATTTCTCTCACATTGAACGATTCTTTTCAGTCGTTGGTCCCGTTCCTGCAGGATCTTTCTCCTGGCGCACCGATGTCCAAGATTTGATGTTTTACCGGATTTCTGATATACACGATACACTCGTGAAATGGTCGTACGGGAAAATCCCCATTTCACTGCTACCTCGGAGATGTTGTGTGTCATCGGTTGTGCGCCGACTACAACACTACGTGCTGACTCTCTTAAATCTTGATAACCTGCTATCGTAGCAGCAATAACTGATGAAACAACTGCACCAGACACTTCTTGTCTTATATAGGCGTTCCAGACCACATCTGCCTGTTGACATATGTCTGTATTTGAAATCGCATTACCAGTTTCTTTGGCGCTTTAGTGAATATACAGGAGAGACTACAGTTGCCGAAAGAACACGACAGCAATCAAACAAAGATGATCAAAATTACGCCAATAGAACTGTCAGACCAACATCCGATTTCATCGGGCAGAACATGTTCGTGGAAAGGACAAAAGCAGCTATACAGAGCAAGTTACAGAAATCCACTGGAGGAGTGAAAACGTGCTATTGAGCCTGCTGAGGAAGATCGAGGCACAGTGTAGCTGCAACAACAAATTGTTTAGCAGAAAGGAGAGACAAAGTTCCAAACTGGAATTATAAGTCCCAATTGGTGGTACATGCCACTGAACATTTTACAGAAACCCATAATGTTTTAGTAGAAAACTGAAGGAAAACAGAAGGACATCACTCAGAGTTATCAAAATAAGATTACATTATCTGCCAATGATCGGTCCTGCATCATCACGTTATACACGGAAGGTTCGTCAATCAAGGAAGATGCTCGATATGTAGTAGAGTCATAGTGGTGAGAAGCGCACGTGCAATCGGTTTCAGCTGAGCTGAAGGACTGAGTACTTACATTGCACAGGCAGTCCACGTTCGCCAGATGCTGAGGATGATCGTATCAAAGGTAGCGTAGGCTCTGTGTTCCATGACTGAATTCGGCGTTCTAAGAGACTGAAGGGCATCTTATACCACATCAAACTTGAAGGACATAATTGCATAATGTGGATCTCCATTCCCGGTGACTGCGGCAGGCACTAAATTGTTCACCACATACCAGGAACTCCTTACAGATGGGCAAGAAATCATAGAGGATGAACGCCCCAGAATCGGCGTCGGGTCTTGTTTCTGGGCGAAACTCATATCTGTTTGGACCCCGCTCATCTACAGGCAACTTGTTCCTGATAATATCTAACGCCTCCAACAATGTGTGCGACATCTGCAACAAGACGGTGCTGGAGTGATGATCTGAGCCGGCATTACATAGGCCGCTTTACACCTGTTGCTGAAGGCTATCTCACTCGTCCACGTTGCAACGAAGAGTCGTGCAACCAACGGTGGGACCGTATCACCGAAATTTTGGTGCAAGTTTGATCTTGCTGGAAGATGACTCTCGTGATCATCGTGCTGTTCTCGTGAAGATGTTCCTCCATCATTCTAGATTCAGCAGGATAGAGTGACATGAACGGACTGGAACATTTATTGGATTGATTAAAACGAGCTGGTTTTGGACATCGATAAGGACTACGTACTCTGCGCAAATTATGTTGAATCACCGGTGAAGTATGAAACATTTAGGATTTGATTTGGGCTTGATGATCTACCCATAGTATAGCATGATAGATTCAAGCCTGCATCCGAGCAAGGGAACGATCCACCACGTATTGAGGTACCTCAGGAGAACTTTGAAAAGCTCTCTTGGCTAACAGACGATTTTCCCACTCCACAAATGGGTTTCTTTTTCGTAGTGTAGGAACGGGTGACGCTAAATATTTGTTGACGTTTACATGTAAGAAAACTGGTGGCACAATTTGTTAGACAACATAGTACTTTTTAAGTTTACTTTTTAGAGCACAGAAGCTCGGACGATTTGAAATGTTTCTGCTCCGCATTATCATCGAATAAGTATAGGCATGCGACACAAACTTGAACTGCTACACATCAGGATTCTCGACGGTCTGTGTAAGTGATTGCTTACAACAGTTTAATACAACCTTACACGCCTTCTGTCCCACACGCGGAATCACGAGGCCGGTAGTTTGCTATATATGTTACAGGTTCAACTTTAAAGGCAATACAGTTTACAAGACTTGCGATGCTACTATCTCGTTTCATAGCCAGAAATAATCTTTACTTGATAGTGAGGCAGTCGAACTGTGATACGGCAACAATCGCATACTGTAGCTGTATATTAATTATGACTGCTCCAAACACTTACTAAAACAATAGTGTAAGCAAGATATCACACATCAAATTCTTTTTAGAACTGGTTGTCACATTATTAAGGTAAATACAGTATTTGCTCTGCAACAAAATCCTTCCTTTGCTAACCACATGCCTATTAGTAGTTAGAGCCTTCAGTAGTTAGAATCTTTTATTTAGCTGGCTGTACTGGCACTTGCTGTATTGCAGTAGTTCGTGTAATGAACATTTTTGCGAGGTGAGTGACTTATGTAATGTATAGTTAATTGTTAGGATTTCTTCTTATTCAGGGCCATTCTCCTGAGTTAATTAGGAAGCAGTCTGATCGCGTTACCGTTTAATATTGTGAGTAATTAATGAGTAGGAAAAGTTTGAGTTCTGATTGTCAAAGAAAATTCTGTACGTCAGTGTTGAAATGATAAAAACAAGGAAAGTGAGAATACATTCAGTTTCACTCAGCAGTTTAAGCAGGTTCACTTGCATCCAATTTCACTTAGCAGTTTAAGAACATTGAGTAAGCTCTCAGCAGATTTAGTAAAAATTTTCACTGTAGGTGTTCAAACGCGAAGCATATAAAAGAAGCGAATGTGCATGTTAGCAGTAGGATTGACGTCACACCCAATGGTTTGAATTTGATGGGAGCGTATCGTTCGCCGGCGCGCTCCTCTTTGTTATAGCCAGAGACGCATTACCCCAAAATCTGCGTTTTGGACCCCGCGCAATTGTAACCCTCTTTGTGACCGAAAGCATTCACTGATTCTCAAATAGTCCGTCATGTCACACGGTCAGATACTGAAAGATGCGTCAGAAAGCAAGACACACACTATGTGATCAAAGGTATCCCGACACCTGGCTGAAAATGACTTACAAGTTCGTGCCGCCCTCCATCGGTAATGCTGGAATTCAGTATGGTGTTGGACCACCCTTAGCCTTGATGACAGCGTTCACTATCGCTGGCAGACGTTCAATAAGGTGCTGGAAGGTTTCTTGAGGAATGGTAGCCCATTCTTCACGGAGTGCTACATTGAGGAGAGGTATAGTTGTCGATCGGTGAGGTCTGGCACGACGTTGGCGTTCCAAAACATCCCAAAGCTGTTTTATAGTATTCAGGCGAGGACTCTGTGCAGGCCAGTCCATTACAGGAATGTTATAACCATGAAACCACGCCACCACAGTCCGTGAATTATAAACAGGTGCTCGATCGTGTTAAAAGATGCAATTGACATCCCCGAACTGTTCTTCAACGTTGGGAAGCAAGAAAATGCTTAAAACATCAATATAGACCTGTGCTGTGCTGTGTCACGCAGAACAACAAGGGCTGCAAGCCCCATCCATTAAGTACAGGACCACCGTAACACCACCGCCTCCGAATTTTACTGTTGCACTACACACGCTGGCAGATGACATTCAGCGGACATTCGCCATACCCACACCCTGTCATCGGATCGCCACATTTTGTTCCGTGATTCGTCATTCCACACAACGTTTCTCGTCCAATGTTTACGCCCTTCCACCAAGCGAGCGTCGTTTGGGATTTACCGGTATGAAGTATGGCTTATGAGCAGCTGCTGGACGCGGAAATCCAGGTTTTCTCACCTCCCGCCTAACTGTCATAGTACTTGCAGTGGATCCTGATGCAGTTTGGAATTCCTGTGTGATGTTCTGGATAGATGTCTGCCTATTGCATATTACGGCCCTCTTCAACTGTCGGCGGTCTCTGTCAGTCAACTTCGGAAACAGTGAACCTAGGGATGTTTAGTAGTGTGGAAATCTCGCGTACAGACGTATGACTCAAGTGACACCCTGTAACCTGATCACGTTCGAAGTCCGTGAGTCCCGCGGAGAGCCCAATTCTGCTCTCTCACGTCTAATGACTACTGAGGTCGCTTATATGGAGTACCTGGCAGCACAGTGCTACTAATACGAACAACGTATGTTTTTTGGGGTGTACAGATCTTTTGATCACATAGTTTATCCCGTAAAAACTGAACGTTGGCGACAGTAGGTCAGATGAGGGCCAACGAGTTCGTAGACCTCCTGTCAAAAGTCACAGGAAGCAGCGAACTTCGAGACACATAAAATTCTAGCTTCTTGAATCATGGAGGCAAGGAGTATTAAACAGAACTGATTTTGTACATGTTGAAGGGACGTTGAATGCTTGCCAGTATGTAGAAGAATGGTGTTGTCTCACTCTCGATTATCAGGTTAACTAACGACACATTTCACCAGGACAAGACCACAAACTGAAATTCACATCGCAAACGCTTTGATGATTGCACGAACCCTTGAATGGTCTTTTCAAATCCCCTGTTATAATAATAGCGTTGAGGCATCAATCTCTGTAAATGAAGAAAATGGTTCAAATGACTCTAGCACTTTAGGTCTTAACATCTGAGGTTATCAGTCCCCCAGAACTACGTAAGCCTAACTACACATCCATGCCCGAGGCAAGATTCGAACCAGCGACCGTAGCAGCCGCGTGGTTCCGGATCCCGTTGACAGTCTGCCTCGATATTTCGGCCCAGAGACTGCACCTGGGCTCTTCAGTAGTTGTGTACTCACCTGATGACGGCCGGACGTCTCTGGGCCGAGATATCGTGGCAGAATGTCGACGGGATCCGGCTGCATACCCGGAAATTATTAGAAGAAAAGATATACCTTGCCATTAAGGGACAAAGTAGCGGCACGCGATTGGGAAATGACGTCAGGATGAATTAATTTCGTTGTATTTCGGTGTTCTTGTATTCTAAGTTGAGTTCTATTTCCAGATAAAGCAACAATGGAAATTTACCACAAACACGTCACCCTTGGTACGATTTCTTATAAGCAAATATCAGTTAACGACACATTGACAGCGGAAACTCACAGGAGATGCTAAAATAAACAGTTCTGAAATTGAAAAACACACGTGTTTGGCCACACGTCGTGATTCCAGACGTGGAATGAAGTTACACTACAGGCCATTAAAATTGCTACACCGAGAAGAAATGCAGATGATAAACGGGTATTCATTGGACAAATATATTATACTGACAAATATATTATACTGACATGTGATTACATTGTCACACAATTTGGGTGCATTGATCTTGAGAAGTAAGTACCCAGAAAAACCACCTCTGGCCGTAATAACGGCCTTGATACGCCTGGGAATTGAGTCAAACAGAGCTTGGATGGCATGTACAGGTATAGCTGCCCATGCAGCTTCAACACGATACCACAGTTCATCAAGAGTAGTGACTGGCATATTGTGACGAGCCAGTTGCTCGGCCACCATTGACCAGACGTTTTAAATTCGTGAGAGATCTGGAGAATGTGCTGACCAGGGCAGCAGTCGAACATTTTCTGTATCCAGAAAGGCACGTACAGAACCTGCAACATGCGGTCGTGCATTATCCTGCTGAAATGTAAGGTTTCGCAGGGATCGAATGAAGG
Organism: Schistocerca serialis cubense; assembly: GCF_023864345.2. Taxonomy (NCBI): domain Eukaryota; kingdom Metazoa; phylum Arthropoda; class Insecta; order Orthoptera; family Acrididae; genus Schistocerca; species Schistocerca serialis. The sequence continues at coordinate 313,417,883 of NC_064646.1, forward strand.
ATAGAGCCACGGGTCGTAACACATCGGAAATGTAACGTCCACTGTTCAAAGTGCCGTCAATGCAAACAAGAGGTGACCGAGACGTGTAGCCAATGGCACCCCGGGTGATACGCCAGTATGGCGATGACGAATACACTCTTCCAACGTGAGTTCACCGCGATGTCGCCAAACACGTATGTGACCATCAATATGCTGTAAACAGAACCTGTATGCATCCGAAAAAATGACGTTTCGCAATTCGTGCACCCAGATTCGTCGTTGAGTACACCATCGCAGGCGCTCCTGTCTGTGACGTAGCGTCAAGGGTAACCGCAGTGCCGGCCGCAGTGGCCATGCGGTTCTAGGCGCTACAGTGTGGAACCGCGCGACATTTACGGTCGCAGGTTCGAACCCTGCCTCGGGCATGGATGTGTGTGACGTCCTTAGGTTAGTTAGGTTTAAGTAGTTTTAAGTTCTAGGGGACTGATGACCAAAGATTTAAGTCTCATAGTGCTCAGAGCCATTTGAACCATTTGGTAACCGCGGTAATGGTCTTCGACCTGATAGTCCATGCTGCTGCAAACGTCGTCGAACTGTTCGCGCAGATGGTTGTTGTCTTGCAAACGTCCCCATCTGTTGACTCAAGGATCGAGACGTGGCTGCACCGTCCGTTACAGCCATGCGGATAAGATGCCTGTCATCTCGACTGCTAGTTATACGAGGCCGTTGGGATCCTGGACGGCGTTTCGTATTACCCTCCTGAACCCACCGATTCCATATTCTGCTAACAGTCATTTGATCTCGAACAACGCGAGCAGTAATGTCGCGATACGATAAGCCGCAATCGCGATAGGCTGCAATCCGACCTTTATCAAAGTCGGAAACGTGATGGTACGCATTTCTCCTCCTTACACGAGGCATCACAACAACGTTTCACCAGGCAACGCCGGTCAACTGCTGCTTCTGTATGAGAAATCGGTTGGAAACTTTCCTCATGTCAGCACGTTGTAGGTGTCGCCACCAGCGCCAACCTTGTGTGAATGCTCTGAGAAACTAATGATTTGCATATCACAGCATCTTCATCCTGTCGGTTAAATTTCGCGTCTGTAGCACTTCATAATCGTGGTGTATCAATTTTAATGGCCAGTAGTGCAGTTTGCGTGCTGTCGTATGATAGTATTTCGTTTCATCTTAGTGTTTTTACACATTTTGAGACCCTCTTGTGCATGTACACTAGGATGACAAGGGTCATGAGATACCTCGTAATATCGCATCGGACCTCCATTTGCCCACCGTAGTGCAGCAACTCGACGCAACGTGGACCCAAGAAGTCATTGGAAATCCCCCGCGGAAACGCTGAACCATACTACGTTATCAGACATCCATAAGTGCGAAAGTGTTGCCGGTGCAGGATTTTTTGCATGGACCGACCTCTCGATTATGTACCATAAGTTTTCGTTGGGATTCTTGTCGAGTGATCTAGGTGGTCACATCATTTGCTGGCATTGTCCGGAATTTTCTTCAAATTAATCGCGAACAGCTGTGGTTTGGTGACATGGCGCATTGTCATCCATAACACTTCCAACCTTTGGGAACATGTCAACATTCCAGAGGTTGCCCCTCAGTCTGCAAGATCCGGGTGGTCGCAGAGGGTGGGCTTACTGGTAGTTGGGAGCTCCAACGTCAAGTGCGTAATGGGGCCCCTTAGGGATATGGCAGCAAGAGAGGGGAAGAAAACCAATGTGCACTCCGTGTGCATACCGGGGGGAGTCATTCCAGATGTGGAAAGGGTCCTTCCGGATGCCATGAAGGGTACAGGGTGCACCCATCTGCAGGTGGTCGCTCATGTCGGCACCAATGATGTGTGATGCTATGGATCGGAGGAAATCCTCTCTGGCTTCCGGCGGCTATCTGATTTGGTGACGACTGCCAGTCTCGCTAGCGGGATGAAAGCAGAGCTCACCATCTGCAGCATCGTCGACAGGACTGACTGCGGACCTTTGGTACAGAGCCGAGTGAAGGGTCTGAATCAGAGGCTGAGACGGTTCTGCGACCGTGTGGGCTGCAGATTCCTCTACTTGCGCCATAGGGTGGTGGGGTTTCGAGTTCCGCTGGATAGGTCAGGAGTCCACTAAATGCAACAAGCGGCTACACGGGTAGCAGGGGTTGTGTGGCGTGGGCTGGGCGGTTTTTTAGGTTAGATGGCCTTGGGCAAGTACAGAAAGGGCAACAGCCTCAACGGGTGCGGGGCAAAGTCAGGACATGCGGGGACCAAGCACCAATCGGTATTGTAATTGTAAACTGTCGAAGCTGCGTTGTTAAAGTACCGGAACTTCAAGCGCTGATAGAAAGCACCGAAGCTGAAATCGTTATAGGTACAGAAAGCTGGCTGAAGCCAGAGATAAATTCTGCCGAAATTTTTACAAAGGTACAGACGGTGTTTAGAAAGGATAGATTGTATGCAACCGGTGGTGGAGTGTTCGTCGCTGTTAGTAGTAGTTTATCCTGTAGTGAAGTAGAAGTGGATAGTTCCTGTGAATTATTATGGGTGGAGGTTACACTCAACAACCGAGCTAGGTTAATAATTGGCTCCTTTTACCGACCTCCCGACTCAGCAGCATTAGTGGCAGAACAACTGAGAGAAAATTTGGAATACATTTCACATAAATTTTCTCAGCATATTATAGTCTTAGGTGGAGATTTCAATTTACCAGATATAGACTGGGACACTCAGATGTTTAGGACGGGTAGGGACAGAGCATCGAGTGACATTATACGGTGTGCACTATCCGAAAATTACCTCGAGCAATTAAACAGATAACCGACTCGTGGAGATAACATCTTGGACCTACTGATAACAAACAGACCCGGACTTCTCGACTCTGTATGTGCAGAACAGGGAATCAGTGATCATAAGGCCGTTGCAGCATCCCTGAATATGGAAGTTAATAGGAATATAAAAAAAGGGAGGAAGGTTTATCTGTTTAGTAAGAGTAATAGAAGGCAGATTTCAGACTACCTAACAGATCAAAACGAAAATTTCTGTTCCGACACTGACAATGTTGAGTGTTTATGGAAAAAGTTCAAGGCAATCGTAAAATGCGTTTTAGACAGGTACGTGCCGAGTAAAACTGTGAGGGACGGGAAAAACCCACCGTGGTACAACAACAAAGTTAGGAAACTACTGCGAAAGCAAAGAGAGCTTCACTCCAAGTTTAAACGCAGCCAAAACCTCTCAGACAAACAGAAACTAAACGATGTAAAAGTTAGCGTAAGTAGGGCTATGCGTGAAGCGTTCATTGAATTCGAAAGTAAAATTCTATGTACCGACTTGACAGAAAATCCTCGTAAGTTTTAGTCTTACGTTAAATCAGTAAGTGGATCGAAACAGCATATCCAAACACTCCGGGATGATGATGGCATTGAAACAGAGGATGACACGCGTAAAGCTGAAATACTAAACACCTTTTTCCAAAGCTGTTTCACAGAGGAAGACCGCACTGCAGTTCCTTCTCTAAATCCTCGCACAAACGAAAAAATGGCTGACATCGAAATAAGTGTCCAAGGAATAGAAAAGCAACTGGAATCACTCAACAGAGGAAAGTCCACTGGACCTGACGGGATACCAATTCGATTCTACACATAGTACGCGAAAGAACTTGCCCCCCTTCTAACAGCCGTGTACCGCAAGTCTCTAGAGGAACGGAAGGTTCCAAATGATTGGAAAAGAGCACAGGTAGTCCCAGTCTTCAAGAAGGATCGTCGAGCGGATGCGCAAAACTATAGACCTATATCTCTGACGTCGATCTGTTGTAGAATTTTAGAACATGTTTTTGCTCGAATATCATGTCGTTTTTGGAAACCCAGAATATACTATGTAGGAATCAACATGGATTTCGGAAACAGCGATCGTGTGAGACCCAACTCGCTTTATTTGTTCATGAGACCCAGAAAATATTAGATACAGGCTCCCAGGTAGATGCTATTTTTCTTGACTTCCGGAAGGCGTTCGATACAGTTCCGCACTGTCGCCTGATAAACAAAGTAAGAGCCTACGGAATATCAGAAGAGCTGTGTGGCTGGATTGAAGAATTTTTAGCAAACGGAACACAGCATGTTGTTATCAATGGAGAGACGTCTACAGACGTTAAAGTAACCTCTGGCGTGCCACAGGGGAGTGTTATGGGACCATTGCTTTTCACAATATATATAAATGACCTAGTAGATAGGGCCGGAAGTTCCATGCGGCTTTTCGCGGATGATGCTGTAGTATACAGAGAAGTTGCAGCATTAGAAAATTGTAGCGAAACGCAGGAAGATCTGCATCGGATAGGAACTTGGTGCAGGGAGTGGCAACTGACCCTTAACATAGACAAATGTAATGTATTGCGAGTATATAGAAAGAATGGAAAATTGTAGCGAAACGCAGGAAGATCTGCAGCGGATAGGAACTTGGTGCAGGGAGTGGCAACTGACCCTTAACATAGACAAATGTAATGTATTGCGAGAATATAGAAAGAAGGATTCTTTACTGTATGACCATATGATAGCGGAACAAACACTGGTAGCAGTTACTTCTGTGAAATATCTGGGAGTATGAGTACGGAACAATTTCAAGTGGAATGATCATATAAAATTAATTGTTGGTAAGGCGGGTACCAGGTTGAGATTCATTGGGAGAGTCCTTAGAAAATGTAGTCCATCAACAAAGGAGGTGGCTTACAAAACACTCGTTCGACCTATACTTGAGTATTGCTCATCAGTGTGGGATCCGTACCAGATCGGGTTGACGGAGCAGATAGAGAAGATCCAAAGAAGAGCGGCGCGTTTCGTCACAGGGTTATTTGGTAACCGTGATAGCGTTACGGAGATGTTTAACAAACTCAAGTGGCAGACTCTGCAAGAGAGGCGCTCTGCATCGCGGTGTAGCTTGCTCGCCAGGTTTCGAGAGGGTGGGTTTCTGGATGAGGTATCGAATATATTGCTTCCCCCTACTTATACCTCCCGAGGAGATCACGAATGTAAAATTAGAGAGATTAGAGCGCGCACGGAGGCTTTCAGACAGTCGTTCTTCCCGCGAACCATACGCGACTGGAACAGGAAAGGGAGGTAATGATAGTGGCACGTAAAGTGCCCTCCGCCACGCACCGTTGGGTGGCTTGCGGAGTATAAATGTAGATGTAGAACATGATGTCCATGAATGGCTGCAAGTAGTCCAACACGACAATTTCCAGTCACTTAAAGTCTCAGTTGGCCGAGAGGACCCAATCTACTCCGAGTAAACGCAGAGCACACCATTCAGGGGCCACCATCACGTTGCATAAGGCGTTGTTGAGAACTTGGCGCTAGGCTTCGTGGGTTCTGAGCTACACCCAATCTCTACAGTCAGCCCATACCAACTGACATCGGAACTCACCTGAACAGGCCATGATTTTCGAGTCGTCTAAGGTAACCGATATGGTAACGAGCAGAGAAGGAGCGCTATTAGTATGGGCACTCACGTTGGTCATTACCAACACATTTCGCCGCATTGTGCTAATGGATGCGTTCGTGATGCGTCCCACATTGATTTCTACGTTTATTTCTCGCAGTGTTGCTTGTCTGTTAGCAATGACTGCACTAATGCCACTGCTCTCGGTCGTTAGGTGAAGACCATCGGCCACTGCGTTGTCCGTTGTTAGAGATACTGCCTGAAATTTGTAATTCTCGGGTCACTCTTGACACTGTGAATCTCGGAGTATTTAATTCTCTAAGGATTTCCGAAATGGATTGTCCCATGCGTCTAGCTCGACCTGCCATTTGCTGTTCAGAGTCTGCTAATTCCCGTTGGCGACATAATCACGTCGGAAACCTTTTCACCTGAGTGCAAATGACAGCTCCGAAAAATCACTACCCTCTTGTATCTCATGTACGCGATACTCCCGCCATTTATATGTGTGGATATTGCTACCGCTTGACTTTCCTCATCTCAGTGCTTTACAAATATCTTCTGCAATAATCTACTTTTATTTACATAAGAGAGTACGCTCTCTCAGGAATTAGTTTCTTTGATTTTGTGACATCTTATCAGAAAACGAAGGATGGTACAGTTGCGAGTCAAACGAATAGCAGTGACAACTGTATTCTGGTCTGTCACAAATATTTGTCTGTGTTTTCTGAATTATGTAGCGCTTTCCGAAGATGTGGTTACGTAAGAAGATAAAGAGTACAGCATAAATTGCTACTAATGAAGTGAGCAATAATGACGTTGATATGAAACTTCCTGGCAGATTACAGTTTGTACTGGACAGAGACTCGAACTCGGGACCTTTGCCTTTCGCAGGCACGTGTTCATCAACTTTTTTTTCTTCTTTTTTTTCCTGCGTTAGTCGTGGCGGACGTCACAGGTCACACCCTTTTGAGTTCATCGTTGATGGTTTCACTCAGTTTTTTGTATTACAGAAGGCAGCCACCCCTATGACCGAACACGCTGAGCTACCGTGCCGGCAATCGCTTTAGCTACCCAACCACGACTCTTGCCCCTCCTCACAGGTTTACTTTCGCCAGTGCCTCAACTCCAGTAAAGTAGTTCAAATGACTCTAAGCACTATGGGACTTAACGTCTCAGGTCATCGGTCCCCTGGACCGAGAACTACTTAAACCTAACTAACCCAAAGATATCACACACGTCCATGCCCGAGGCAGGATTCGAACGTGCGACCGTAGCAGCAGCGCGGTTCCGGACTGAAGCGCCTAGAACCGCTGGGCCACAGCGGCCGGCAGTAAAGTGGAAGTAAAGCCACGAGGAAGGGCCGTGAGTCGAGCTTTGGTAGCTCAAGCGGCTGAGACTTTCCCACGAAATGTAAACGTCTCGAATTCCAGTCTCGGTACTGCACACTGTTTTAATCTTCCAGGAAGTGATAATTTTGTTTTGGACATTTATATTGCTTGTCACAAATGTTTGGTATACACTGCTATTTCCGAGGGTAAGAGAGCATCTTAAATAGCTGTTTCTGCGATTTCCGAGAGTCCACTCAGGCGATGGCGAACCTGGTGCCAGTGTGACTTTCGGCTTACTGCATATGTGCTACTGGGCAAGTAACATTGTTTTGACGTCACCTCTGAGTAGGCCGAACGTGGTAATAGCTTTTCCCTTGTTCTAAACGAGCCCACCGTTCACCAAAGTTGCTTCTTGCGGTCGCTGCGCCGTTCGTTGTCAACTGCCGCAACGTCATCAGCACACAGCAGCGCGATCGACCTCCAACAAGAGCGTCGCCCGACCGAATGGGTCGGGGCGCCGTTGTGAAGTGTGTGTGTGTTGGGGGGGGGGGGGGGTAGGGAGGGGAGGCCACGTATGGCAGGGGTAATGAGAAACGCGGCCGAGGTCGCCGCGCCTGAGCTCCCCGCAGACCGGCGACCAGTAATTGGACGCGGCCGCGCGCTGCCCTGGTGGACTGGCGCCGACACCCCGTGTAGTGCCTGCCGCCGCTCTGCGGTCGCGCCAGCTGACGCCGCCTCTGGCTACTGCCGCTGTCACCGCCGCTGGCGCTGCTGCCCGAATGGTGCAACCCGCCGACAGCTGCGGTGATATTAAGAGGCCTAGGGAGCGCAGCTGTCGCTTGCAGCGTCCGCGAGAGACTTCGTGCAGGGTGTGGACACTGCACGCTCTCTACCGTAATGGCTCAGTAAAAATCGCGAGCTGCTGCCTCGTTACCTCAGCGCGATGCAGCTACACTCAAACAAATATGGTGTGGATATGGCTTCACAAATTAATAGCTTCAGTTTATTGTTATCCTTGTGAGATGGTGGTTGCTGCAGCAACAATTAAGAGGGTGGAATCGTAAAGGAGCAAGAAAAATGTTTGTTTCTTGAAGAACTCACCTTCATCCTCGACATAGTCTCCTTTGAGGGATCTACACATGGTCCAGCGATCCTCCAGCTACTTCAGCCCATCGGAGACATAGCTTCTGCCAGACTGCAAAATACTCGTTAACTACATCTATCACTTCCTCACTTGATGAAACTTTCTTCCCAGCAAGCCAACTTTTCAAGTTATGTAAAGGCAAGAAGTCACCTGGGGCTAACCCTGGTGAATAGTTTGGACGAGGGATCATTTCAAAGCCCAATTCTTGTACTTTTGCCATTCTTATCGCTGCTGTGTTGCAAGGAGCGTGGAAAGCACCTTTTGCATGCCAACCTTGGTTTTTTCTCAGCCAGCGCATGTTTCAAACGATCCAACAATGAAGCAATTTAGGGTCCAATTATGGTTAGTAAGTTTCATTATTCCAAGAATCCGATAAAGAATTTCAAAAAAATTACATCGTACAGTAAATTTCTGACAGCCGTCTCAATTGGTCACTTTGTCGACTGCTACTGAAAATGTAGAAAAACCGGGTTCCAAGTATCTCCGATGATAATTCTTTAGGTATCTGAATAAAAAGTATCCAACGCCTTACCAGCTGATAAAATTATCTTCGCCTTCTTTGGTGCACTTTCACCAGTCTTTGTTCATTGTTTTGATTGTCGTTTTGACTCGTAGCGACTGATTCGGGTTTCATCAACAGTCACAAGAGTGGGGGCAAGGTGTTGAGGATTGCCATTAACCATCGGCAGATAACGTATTTAAACGTTTTACCAGACGTAAGTTTGGTCGTCAGTAGTGGTGGAGAGTCCGAGTGAACTTCATCCATTCATGTTTCGATGTTTGTGGCACTCCAAACGTTCAAGTGAAAATGCTTGATAACAGCACGAAACTCGATTTTTCTCCATTTTCAATTGCAGTCGACACAGCAACCAATTTAGACGATTGTCAACAATTAACTGCACGCTTTAGTTTCCTGAAATTATTTTTACGATCCTTGGAATAACGAAGCTTACCAACCATGAAGACGCAACAAAAATGATTCATTCTTTCATGAAAATGTACCACAATTATGAAACTTTAACAGTCCCTTGTGCAGTTTAACTACGCTTTCAGGATCCGATGTTATCATGACCAGAGTGATCACACTTAGTTCATTAAATAACATAGGCCGAAGTAAAGCAAAATAAGGAACACTTTGGAATACGGGTCGTTGTGAAGTGGTAGATGATACGGAAGACCAGTAGCCATAGTCCAATGTACTTTTTAGTTCATTTTGTCTAATTTTCATTTAATGATCGCTACAAACTGAGTATGAACAACATCATGATGAGACTATTGTCTCTTGAAAGTGTAACTGCATCCTATCGCGAAAGGGAGAATGTTGTACCTTGGAACACTTTTCAGACTTTCGCCTTTAGCGATTCCTGCAGTATATATATATATATATATATATATATATATACATATATATATGAAGAGTCAAACTGGTACACGTGCTTACGTCCGCCCGCGGTAGCTGAGTGGCCACCGGCACGGAAGCTCATGGTGTTCGGTCAGAAAGGCGCTGGCCCTCTGTAATAAAAAGCTGAGTAAAGGAAACAACGACCAACTTGAACGGATGTCCTATGACGTCCGCCCAGACCAAACGCAACGAACATTAACGAACAAAAAAAAAAGTGGTCAGCGCCACAGAATGTCAATCCTAAGGGCCCGGGTTCGGTTCCCGGCTGGGTCGGAGATTTTCTCCGCTCAGGAACTGGTTGTGGTGTCCTAATCATCATCATTTCATCCCCATCGACACGCAAGTCGGCTAAGTGGCGCCAACTCGATTCTTGCACCACGCGATCGGTCTACCCGACGGGATGCCCTAGCACTCCGTCTTCAGGCCACAAGTGGCCCATCGGGACCATCGACCGCTCTATCATCCTCAGTTGAGGACGGGGACAGAAGGGGCGTGTGGTCAGCACACCGCTGTACCAATCGTTATGATGGTTTTCTTAGACCGGAGCTGCTACTATTCGGTCGAGTGTCTACTCAGTTGGCATCACGAGGCTGAGTGCACCCCGAAAAGTGGCAACAGCCCATGGCAGCCCGGATGGTCACCCATCCAAGTGCCGGCCACGCCCGACAGCGCTTAACTTCGGAGATCTGACGGGAACCGGTGTATCCACTAGGGCAAGGCCGTTGCCAACGGGAGGTCCTAGCCACATGGCCGAAGTGGCATTAAATCGAGACTAGCACCCGCCGAACGGTCTACCCGACGGGAGGCCTTAGTCACACGACATCTATCTTTTTACCTGCCTAATAGGGCCCCCGCGAGCACGCAGAATTGCTGCAACAGGACGTGGCGCGGACTCGATTAATGTGTGAAGTAGTGCTGGAGGGAACTGGATGCTCAACAATTATGACTTTTTGGAAAATGAACATCTCCTCTACAAAAATCAACAGAGATCCTGCGAAACTCAGCTCGCTCTGTTCCTCCATGAGATCCACAGCGCAGTGGACAACGGCGCTCAGGTTGATGTCGTGTTCTTTTATTTCAGTAAGGCAACTGACAACGTCTAGCATTGCCGTTTAATGAAAAAAATACGAGCTTACGGAGTATCATAGCAGACCTGCGATTCGATTCAAGGCTTTCTTGCAGACAGAACTCATCATGTCGTTCTTAATGGAACGAAATCGACAGATGTAAAGGTAATATCCGGAGCACCACAGGGAAGTGTGATAGGACCGTTTCTGTTTACAATATATATTAATGATATAGTAGAAAGCGTCGGATGTTCTTTTAGGCTATTCGCAGATGATGCATTTGTCTATACCAAAGTACCTACGCCAGAAGATAGTAATGATTTGCAGAACGACCTGCAGAGAATTGATGAATCGTGCAGGCTCTGGCAGTCGACCCCGAACATAAGTAAATACAACATATTGCGCATACATAAGAAAAGAAATCCATTACTGTACAGCTGCACTATTGATGACAAACAGCTGGAGACCGTGTGTAGCGTAAATTATCTATCCAGAGCGACCTTAAGTGGAATGAGCATATAACACAGATAGTGAGAAAAGCAGGCACCAGACTCAGATTCATCAGAAGAATCTAAGGAAATGTAACTCATCCACGAAAGAAGTGGCAGTTAAGGTGCTTGTTCGCCCGATTCTTGAGTATTGTTCATCTATCTGGGATCCCTATCAGGTAGAACTGATAGAGGAGATGGAGAAGGTCCAACTAAGAACGGCGCTTTTCCACAGGACATCGTTTAGCTGGCGAGAGAGCGTTACGGACATGCTAAAAGAAGTCCACTAGCAGACGTTACAAGAGGGGCCTTGTGCATCACGGAGAGATTCGTGCTTGCTATTGAAATTTCGGGACAGCACTATTCAGGAGGAGTTGGTCAACATATTACTTCCCCCCACATACATGTCGCGTATTGACCACGAGGAGAACATTCGAGAAATTAGAACCAATACAGAGGATTACCAACAATCGTTCTTCCCACGCACTGTTCACGAGTGGAACAGGGTTGGAGGGATCAGATACTGGTACCTAAAGTACCCTCCGCCATTAGGTGGCTTGCGGAATATGATGTAGCTGTAGGTGCAGATGAACTGAAATCACGAATCCTGCAGGACTAGCCATAAATCCGTAAGAGTACGGGAGATCTCGGCATCCCAGATATGATCAACAATGTTCATGTCTGGGGAGTTCGATGGCCATCGAAAATGTTTAAACTTAGAAGAGTGTTCCTGGAGCCACTCTATAGCAGTTCTGGATTTGTGGGATGTCGCATTGTCCTTCTGGTATTTTGAACAAGTTCGTCGGGATGAACAATGGACATGAATGGACGCAAGTGATGAGATAGGACGCTGACGTACGTGTCACCTATCAGAATCGGATCTTGACGTATAGGGGTCCCATATCACTCCACTGCACAAGGCCCACACCATTACAGAGCCTCCACCAGCTTGACAGTCCTCTGTTGACATGCGGGATCCACTGATTCATGACCGACTTGATAAATTCAGAGCCGATGCATAACAGGTCCTTGCTCTCTGCATCTTGCGAGATTACAGGATTCACGGCGTGAAAGTAGGTAGGCGGACAGTGGACGCCACTAGCATGGAAGAAGTTTGGAATTTGGGTCGGTTGGCCAAAAGGGCTAAGGCAATCAATCGCTTAAGTTAAGTGGGAGATCGGAGTTCGAGTCCTGTCTAGCACAAATTTTCAGCTTTCACCACCGAATTATTTCAATGTCCAGTTGTAGGTGAAGTCGGTTGCTCCTTCCAAAGTTTAACATATTTGAAACTTCCTGGTAGAATAAAACTGTGTGCCCGACCGAGACTCGAACTCGGGACTTTAATTTTCTTATTCCGTTCTTAAACGTCGGCAGTCCTGCGTGCCCTGCAGTATTTTTCTGAAATTATAAAAATTACTGAGGAAAAACTAGGTTTTTTTCCAAATATGGCAACCTATTCCAAGTTACGATATGGTCATGAAGCAAGGAACAAACAATCTATTCAAATTTAAAAGTGTTGCAATCGGGAAAATCTTCTCAAAAATGTATGAAATAATCAGTGTTTCATTGGTACTCTACCACACACGAATAATCAGCGTATAATCAAATCAAACAGAAATGTTATCAATAAACAGCTATGATGCTGGTAACAATCAGAGCAAAATGCCCCGGACCTTTGGAGGTGACGGAGTCCCACCTCTAATTGACAAACCAGGGACTCCAAAGATACGACTCGGCAAACGAATGGTAACGAGATGGGGAGCTATTAATATCAATGGGGGCTACTCTGGGAAGAAGGTAGAGTTGGCATAGGCTGCAAGTAAGATGGGGTTGGACGTTTTAGCTGTTAGTGACATTCGAGTAAGGGGTGAGAAAGAAGAGGAAGTGGGAGAATACAAGGTTTACCTGTCAGGAGTCAAAGCAGAAATAGCACAATGGGGTGTAGGGCTTTACATCAAGAAAGAAATGGAACCCAGCGTAGTTGCAATAAGGTACGTAAACGAACGACTGATGTGGATAGATTTGACAGTGTCTAACAAGAAAATTAGGATTGTGTCAGAATATTCGCATTGTGAGGGGACAGATCAAGATAAGATGGATAATTTTTATGACGCACTCAGTGACGTAGTTGTTAGAGTAAAGGACAAGGACAGTGCTCTGCTCACGGGTGATTTTAATGCCAGGATTGGAAATCGAACAGAAGGGTATGAAAAGGTTATGGGTAAATTTGGAGAGGATATGGTGGCCAACAGGAACGGGAAACAACTCTTGGATTTCTGTGCCAGTATGGGCTTAGTAATCACAAATTCCTTTTTTAAACATAAGAACATTCATCGGTATACTTGGGAAGGCAGGGTAACCAGAACTGTCATTGACTATATAATAACAGATCAGGAATTCAGGAAGGCTGTGAGGGACCCACGTGTATTCAGGGGATTCTTTGATGACACTGATCACTATTTAATCTGCAGTGAAATTGGTATTGTGAGGCCGAAAGTGCAGCAGGTCAGGTCCATATGTAGGGGGATAAGAGTGGAGAAACTTCATGATAAGGAAATCAGGCACAAGTACATAACAGTTATCTCAGAAAGGTACCAGTTAGTTGAATGTAGTCAATTACAGTCATTGGAAAAGGAATCGACAAGGTACAGGGACACAGTACTAGAAGTGGCTAAAGAATGTCTTGGAACAGTAGCGTGTAAAGGTAGGATGAAGCAAACAGGTTGGTGGAATGACACAGTCAAGGCAGCCTGTAAAAGGAAAAAGATGGCGTATCAAAAATGGCTGCATACTAGAACTCAGGTAGACAGAGAAAGTTATGTTGAAGAGAGAAACAAAGCCAAACAGATAATTGCAGCATCGAAGAAGAAATCTTGGGAAGACTTTGGAAACAGGTTGGAGACTTTGGATCAAGCTGCTGGAAAACCATTCTGGAGTGTAATTAGCAGTCTTCGAAAGGGAGGTAAGAAGGAAATGACAAGTATTTTGGACAGGTCAGGAAAACTGCTGGTGAATCCTGTTGATGCCTTGGGCAGATGGGGGGAATATTTTGAAGAGTTGCTCAATGTGGGTGAAAATACGATCAATCTTCGAAAGGGAGGTAAGAAGGAAATGACAAGTATTTTGGACAGGTCAGGAAAACTGCTGGTGAATGCTATTGATGCCTTGGGCAGATGGGGGGAATATTTTGAAGAGTTGCTCAATGTAGGTGAAAATACGATCAGTAATGTTTCAGATTTCGATGTACAATGGGATAGGAATGATGATGGAAATAGGATCACATTTGAGGAAGTGGAGAAAACGGTCAATATATTGCAGTGCAATAAAGCTGCTGGGGTGGATGAAATTAAGTCGGAACATCAAATACAGTGGAATGTCAGATCTTAAATGGCTACACAGGATAATTGAAATGGCGTGGGAGTCAGGACAGGCTCCATCAGACTGGACGAAAGCAGTAATCACACCAATCTTTAAACATGGGAACGAAAAGATTGTAACAACTACAGAGGTATCTCTTTAATCAGCGTTGTGGGTAAAATCTTCTCAGGTATTGTTGGAAGGAAAGTGCGGGTATTAGTTGAGGACAAATTGGATGAAAATCAGTGTGGGTTTAGGCCTCTTAGAGGTTGTCAGGACCAGATCTTTAGCTTACGGCCAATAATGGAGAAGTGTTACGAGTGGAACAGGGAATTGTATCTATGCTTTATAGATCTAGAAAAGGCATATGACCGGGTTCCTAAAGGGAAGTTATTGTCTGTTCTACGTGATTATGGAATAGGAGGCAAACTTTTGCAAGCAATTAAAGGTCTTTACATAGATAGCCAGGCAGCAGTTAGAGTTGACGGTAAATTGAGTTCATGGTTCAGAGTAGTTTCAGGGGTAAGACAAGGCTGCAACCTGTCTCCACTGTTGTTCATATTATTTATGGATCATATGTTGAAAACAATAAACTGGCTGGGTGAGATTAAGATATGTGAACACAACATACGCAGTCTTGCATATGCGGATGACTTAGTTGTGATGGCAGGTTCGATTGGAAGTTTGCAAAGTAATATTTCAGAGCTAGATCAGAAATGTAAGGACTATGGTATGAAGATTAGCATCTCCAAAACGAAAGTAATGTCAGTGGAAAAGAGATATAAACGGATTGAGTGACAAATAGGAGGAACAAAGTTAGAACAGGTGGACAGTTTCAAGTACTTAGGATGCATATTCTCCCAGGATGACAACATAGTGAAAGAACTGGAAGCGAGGTGTAGCAAAGCTAATGCAGTGAGCACTCAGCTACGATCTAGTCTCTTCTGCATGAAGGAATTCAGTACCAAGACTAAGTTATCTGTGCACCGTTCATTCTTTCGACCAACTTTGTTGTATGGGAGCGAAAGCTGGGTGGATTCAGATTACCTTATCAATAAGGTTGAGGTTAAGGATATGAAAGTAGCTAGTATGATTGCAGGTACTAGTAGATGGGAGCAATGGCAGAAGGGTGTCCACAATGAGGAAATCAAAGAAAAGCTGGGAATGAACTCTATAGATGTAGCAGTCAGGGCGAACAGGCTTAGATGGTGGGGGCATGTCACACGCATGGGAGAAGCAAGGTTACCCAAGAGACTCATGGGTTCAGCAGTAGAGGTTAGGAGGAGTCGGGGTAGACTACGGAGAAGGTACCTGGATTCGGTTAAGAATGATTTTGAAGTAATTAGCTTAACATCAGAAGAGGCATCAATGTTAGCACTGAATAGGGGATCATAGAGGAATGTTATAAGGGGGACTATGCTCCAGACTGAACGCTGAAGGGCATAATCAGTCTTAAATGACGATGATGATGATGATGATACAGCTATAAGTCAAAACCATTTCGAAGTAGAAGCTACTAGCAACGTACACATACTTCCATATTCAAGACAGGAAACATTGTTAGACACTATAAAAAAAAACTTTGTTCATTTCCAAATATAACGCGTTCCATTGCATGTTTCAAGTTACAAAATGGTGCACGGCCGATGAAGAACAGCATGACCGCCATATGTTATGAAACCATTTTAAAAATTATGCAGAATTTTCAAGACAGGAAACATTGTTAGACACTATAAAAAAAACTTTTGTTCATTTCCAAATATAACGCGTTCCATTGCATGTTTCAAGTTACAAAATGGTGCACGGCCGATGAAGAACAGCATGACCGCCATATGTTATGAAACCATTTTAAAAATTATGCAGAATTTTACGCACTATAAAATTCTGTATCTGAAACGTTACTCTTCGAAATGGCTTAGAAGATTATACTTCACTTAAATAAGTAGCACTCGTAATATCTGCAAATGTTACACTAAACCTAACCTGAAATGTTACGCCTACAAAAACTATAGGAAATGCAGAACACTGTTTTCTGTTGTGCATTCCTGCATAAAACCAAAAATCATTCAGTAAATTGAAACACTGATCAGGAAACATCACGAGTTCCTAGCTATACTATATTTCAGGTACAACTCTGTCTCCTGCTATTGAAATGGCTGAAGTTTATCTTCACAGGCGAGCAAGGCGCCAACTGGCGTCCAGTAACTTGGCTTGCGCCCGGCGGTCGGACTCCACGAAAGGGGACTCCCAGCCAAAAGTGCTGTACCCTTATTTTATTTCAGAACGGTTGAACGCAAGTAATTACGACTAATAGTAGCTACGCAAAAAGGCTGACATTTATTTCTAGTTGAAAAAAATATGTAAGAGTGTAACAACATTTGTAAAATCTGTGTACATTGTTTACTGCATTTATTATCTTGTCGTGCGGTTCTAGGCGCTTCAGTCTGGAACCGCGTACCTCTACGGTCGCAGGTTCGAATCCTGCCTCGGGTATGGATGTGTGTAATGTCCTTAGGTTAGTTAGATTTAAGTAGTTCTAAGTTCTAGGGGACTGATGAGTACAGATGTTAAGTCCCATCGTGCTCAGAGCCATTTATTATCTAGTTGTTGGCAGTCATAATTTTCTTCTATCGTCATATCATCAGGTCTGTCGGGTATTATTTGCTATCATGTCTCTGGTTCGCTGCCTAAAAACAAAAAGAATCCTCACAACTGCTGCAACAATCGTGACTATAAAAAAATTACGTACATTCCATAAAGAAATGTATTCTAGCAATAAAAACTGATTATACTGAAAGGTCTTAAATAAATGTAATTCTAAATGAAAACTTTTGTGGGACTAGGTATTACTCCGAAAATATTCGTTTTACCAAATCATTGTCTAATGCTATGGATTTCCGTCAGCAATGCTACTGGCTTCCATATCTGTCACTAGATACCACGTACTTCCTTGTATTTAGTTATACCGGTACAAAATACATCGTGGTGTTTGCCTTGCACATTACGTGAGCTAAGACGTTGTGGTAAGAGGTCATGCGATTGGCTCACCAACAGCCACCCTCATGGGGTTATCTATTTCCCGCTATTTTCGCAAACTGCTCCCAGAATGTGTAATCATGATCCCCACTTACATCCTTTTTTTATTTATTTCTGTATTTATTTTGTGAGTAACCGTCAGCCTCAGTGATTTCCTGTGGCTCATGAGTTACCCTTCGTCTCGAAGTAGCATATGCACCCAACGTCCACATCCTTAATTATTTATTGGATGTATTCCAGTCACCGTCTTCCCCCGCATCCCTTCCCTCTTCC
The DNA here is from genome assembly GCF_023864345.2 of Schistocerca serialis cubense. Taxonomy (NCBI): domain Eukaryota; kingdom Metazoa; phylum Arthropoda; class Insecta; order Orthoptera; family Acrididae; genus Schistocerca; species Schistocerca serialis. The sequence goes on from NC_064646.1 coordinate 313,435,388, forward strand.
ACTAACCCCCCCCCCCCCCGCCCCCTTACAGGTCCATCTAGTACCAAGATAGTTATTGCTAAGGCTCTACACATGTCCAACCATCCTGTATCTTCCTGTTGTGACTGTTTCCTACAATTTCTATTCTATGGCGATTCTTTGCAGAACCCCCTCATTCCTTATCTTACCAGTCTACCTATTTTGCAACATTTATAGAATTACATCTTGAACACTTTACTTCTTTCCTACTTTTTCCACCGTCCATGATGCACTATCATACTCGGAAATTCCTTCCTCAAACTAAGTACATGTTTCTCACCTATGGGCTTCCTTTGGTCAGAACTGCTTTCTATGTCCCTTTTGCTTCGTCCGTTATGTATTATTCTGCTCTCAAGGCAATATAATTCTTACGTTTGTCTGCTTCATGGTCACCAATTTTCATTTTAAATTTATTGCTAACGTCATTTCTGCTATGCATCATTACTTTCGTCAGTCTCCCGTTTACTCTCAATCTATATTCTGTACTCATTAGAGCGTTTTCCTCTAATTCCATCAAACCTAGTTTTGACTTTTCTGTGTGCTTTATCTATCCTGCGGCTATTAATTTTGTATTTCTTCAGATTTCTCTTGCGACCACTACGCCTTCGATTTTCTGCACTTCTTTTTTATTTCTCTTATGTTGGTGCATTCCAGTCTTCCACTGAACGTATTTGTAGCTCCTTCCTACATCCATAAGGTTTCTCCGACTTCCGCGACTGCCATTTTTAGATATGTTCATTCCTCTTCATCTGAACAGCCTACTGTGTGGTTCATTGTTGCTGTGTCTACAGCCTTAGAGAACCTCAGATGCATCCCATCATTATTCAGTGCTACAGGATCCTATTTCTCTCCACACCGATTATTCTGGACGATCCACTCAAACTTAAATATACTCTCCACATGTGATTTCGGAATCTCTGTCTAACCACAATGCAATCCAGCCAGAATCTTCCGACGTCTTCAAGTATTCTACAAGTGCACCTACCCACTTTCTGATGTTTGAATAGAGTGATTGCAATTACTTATCTGTTTAGTATCTCCAGCATTGCACTTTCCCAGCTGCATTATAAATATTATTATATTGGCAGTTCAAATATTATTATCTTACAACAGTTCTCTCTCACTCCACCCTTGATTATTTTACATGGATTAAATTCGATGAAAACGAGTTCTAGGTGGCCTGGAGTACAGATTACACATTACTTGCGGTCGCATGACGTTCAGTTACAGTAACTTTTGTTGTTCTTTTTCATATATCTTATTGTATTGCTACGACAGCTTAAACGCTGAGTTTGGAAAACAACGCAGGTTCACACATCCCATACCAATTGGTCAAGTAGCACCACTTTATGCTGTGTTTCCAGTTGATTTTCTTTCTAGGACAACTTGTAGATAAAGTATTCTCACGAAAAACAGATTTCAATATTTTTTACTCTCGTACCCCGAAAAAATTATACCTATGTTTCACACTGTATTATCCTATACACTTGGTTGCTGTGCGTAATCATTCGATGCTCTCCATACTGTCAGCTAAACATGAAACAGGAGTAACAGTAGTTCGTTGGACTACTATTAAGTCTGAGGTTCTGAAATGTTTGCCATGAGTTACAAAACTTGAAACTGTAGACAAACTGCGCAATTTGATTTGATTTGTAAATTCGTCGCTACGAAACATTTCATACATTTGACGAATCAACGAAAAAAAATTTTCGATGGAAATGCCATTCTCAACTGCTGGTCATGATTGACAGATCGTCAGTGCTAACAGCTTATCCCGACCTTCATGCAAGCACGCGGAAGCGCCAAAGAATCTGATATAGACATGGGTATTCAGATACAGAGATGTGTAAACAGGCAGAATGCGGTGCTGCGATAGGCATCGCCTATATAAGACGTCAAGTGTCTGGTGCAGTTGTTAGATCGGTTACTGCTGCTGCAATAGCAGGTTATCAAGATGAGTTTGAACGTGGTGTTATAGTCGGCTCACGAGCGATGGCACCGAACATCTCCGAGATAGTGATGAAGTGAGGATTTCTCCGCACGACCATTTCACGAGTGCATCGTCAATACCAGAAATCCGGTATAACATCAAATCTCGGATATCAATGCTACTGAAAAAGATCCTGCAAGAACGGGAGCAACGACAACTGAAGAGAATTGTTCTGCATGAAAGAAGTGCAAGTCTTCCGCAAATTGCAGCAGATTTCAATGCTGCGCCATCAACAAGTGTCAGCGTGCGAACCATTCAATGAAACTTCATCGATATGGGATTTCGGAGCAGAAGGGCCTCTCGTGGACCCTTGATGACTGCACGAGATAAAGCTTCACACCTCGCCTGGGTCCGTCCACACCGACATTGGACTGTTGATGACTGGAAACATGTTGCCTGGTGATACAAGTCTCGTTTCAAATTGTACTGAGCGGATGACATATGGACACAACATCATGAATCCATGGACACCACATGTTAACAGGTTACTGTTCAAGGCTCTGTAATGGTGTGGGGCGTGTACAAATGGTTCAAAATGGCTCTGAGCACTATGCGACTTAACTTCTGAGGTCATCAGTCGCCTAGAACTTAGAACTAATTAAACCTAACTAACCTAAGGACATCACACACATCCATGCCCGAGGCAGGATTCGAACCTGCGACCGTAGCGGTCACGCGGTTCCAGACTGAAGCGCCTTTAACCGCACGGCCACACCGGCCGGCGGGGCGTGTACAGTTGGAGTGATATGGGACCCATGATACGTCTAGATACGACTCTGATTGGTGACACGTATGTGAGCATTCTGTCTCATCACCTGCATCCATTCATGTTCATTGGGCACTGCAAGGGCTTGCGCAATTCCAGCAGGATAATGCGATGCCCCACACATCCAGAATTGCTAAAGAGTGGCTCCGGGAGCACTCTTCTGAGTTTAGACACTTAACCATACTATTCACCATATTATTGTCCGCGGCTCGTGGTCTAGCGGTAGCGTTCTCGTTTCCCACGCACAGGGTCCCGGGTTAGATTCTCGGCGGGGTCAGGGATTAGCTCTGCTTGGAGATGACTGGGTGTTGTGTGTCTTTCATCATCATTTCATCCTCATTCCCTCACAAGTCGCCGTAATGGCGTTAAATAACTTGTGGAGCGGCGGCAGAACCGCCCCGCGAGGGGTTTCCCGGACACCAAAGCCATTCGCTCATTATTACCATATTATTCCCCTCTCTTTTGGCATAAAACTCTATTTTTCAACATAATCTCCGTCCCGTGCGGCAGCCCTACACCACCTTATTGAGAGGGCCTGTAGGCCACATAGAACCATTCTACTGGTCGACGTAGGAGCCAGCATCATGCTGCATCCATAACTTCTCCATCATCAGCGTACTTCTTCCAGCGGAGTTCATGCTTTACTGACCCAAAAAAATGAATATCGGAAGGTGCGAGATACAAACTGTAGGATGATGAGTAAGAACATTGGAAAGAAGTTTTGTGAGCTCCTCTTGGGTGCGCAGACTTGAATGAACCTTGCGTTGTCATGAAGAAGAAGTTCGTTTGCATTTTTGTGCCGAAGAACATGCGGAAGTCGTTTCTTCAATTTCGTAAGGATAGTGCAATACACTAAAGAGTTGATCGGTGCGCCGTAAGAAAGGACATCAACCGGAATAACCCCTTTAGAGTCCGCCCCCGGTAGCTGAGTGGTCAGCGCGACAGACTGTCAATCCAAAGGGCCCGGGTTCGATTCCCGACTGGGACTGGGTGTTGTGTTGTCCTAATCATCATCATTTCATCCCCATCGACGCGCAAGTCGCCGAAGTGGCGTCAAATCGAAAGACTTGCACCAGGCGAACGGTCTACCCGACCGGGAGGCCCTCGTCACACGACATTTCCATTTACCCCTTTAGAAGCCAATAAGTCTGTTGCCATGATTTTACCAACTGAGGGAGTGGCTTTGAACTCTTTCTTTCGGGGAGAAGTGGTGTGGCGTAATATAATGGATTGCCGTTTTGTTTCAACTTCGAAGTGATCAACCCATCTACTTCGCCTATGAAGATGTTCGACAGAAAGTTACCCAGATGAGCTTCGTAGCTCGCAGGCGACTCTGCACAGATGGCCCTTATTTGCTCTCTATGGTCTCATGTTACGCGGCTAGCTCAGATGGTGAATGAGTTTGTCGGCGCCTCCGGCACAGTCTTCCAGTTGAGCAGCAAGGAGCTTCACTGTGATCTGTCCTACTTCTAGAATGAGAGTGCCCGCACGCGCCAGCATTGTAAGAGGCACAGCTATGTGCGGCCAGCCAGCACGCGGGAGATCGGACACGTTTGCGCGGCCTTGTTGCGCTGATAACAGGAGCCCCGCCCAGCAACTCACCGTGTATTTGGCCACTGGCAGGTCTCGGTAGACATCCTGCAAGCGCTTATGACTATCTGCGATGCTCTGTATTTCCTTCAAAAACCTAGCGAGGTAGCACAGTGGTTAGTACACTGGACTTCCATTCGGGAGGACGAGAGTTCAAACCCGTGTCTGGCCATCCTCCTTTAGGCTTTCTATGATTTCCCCATGTCGCTTAGGGCAAATGTCGGGGTGCTTTCTCCGAAAGGGCTTGGTCAACTTCCTTTCGCATCCCTCCCTATTCCGGGCTTGTGCTCCGTCTTCAATGACTTCGTTGTCGACGGTACGTTATTCACTAATCTCCTCCCCCAAAGTATCTCAGTGACAGCTCTGTGCTTGAAATACACCTTCGTTGCAGACGCCATTTTGAAGGCTACGTATGGCGCCGCTATCTATTGGAACTATAGTGGCTGAAGCGTAAATATTCCACGATGTTTCACAACAACTCTCAGCCGAAATCGCCCAAGAAAAAATTATGTTCCATTATTTATTCAACGTCCCTCGAGATGTCGATCACTGGTGTCCGCTGACTGTCGTGTACTAAGTCTCGTGGGTACCTAAGAAGCAGTTCGAAACTGTTGAGACAGTGAATGAGAAACCCAACATCAAGCACCTGATCACCTCATACCTAGTGATTATCGTTTCATCCTAGCTGGTCCAATGAATCAAGCATCAGTGTTTCAGTGCCTTTCGCCCAAGTTGTCTACCCCAACGGTCGCCTCTCCCTGCCTCTTTCTCTCTCTCTCTCTCTCTCTCTCTCTCTCTCTCAACAACAATAACCACCGCCATAACGCTCAGACATGCAGTAGTCTGTTATACAATATCACTAGTTTCTTGCAACAAATTTCTGCTGCGCTACTGGTATTACAGTGGCAGTAACTTCACGGTTCATAGTACGCAGTTCGTGTAATTTTCTTCTGTTTTTAAAAAAAATGTATTATGTCTACAAATTTGCTTCCACAGTTTTCTTTAAGTTTGATGCTGTATTGTGAAAAATGTAAGGAAAATCTATGATTAAAATTATTGGTCATCGCTGGCTACCACTTCCTTCCGTATTCTGGACGGAATACGAAATCCACGGCGTAAGAATTGAGCATTATTTGATGAGAGCCATGAAGCGGTCTAATTCTGCTCTCCTTCATCTGACCGGAAATGCCGGTCAGCCAGGCGAATGCCATTGATTGGAAAAGTTGATAGTCGGAGTAATGCCTGGAGAAAACTGAAGGTGAGATAAGATTTCCTAGTTCAACGATTTCAGGTAAGTTTTGACTCGTTTTGCAACATGTGGTCGACCAGTGTCATGCTGCAAAATAACCTTTTCGTGTCTGTCGCTGATTTGCGGTCGTTTGACTTTTAGAGTTCGGCTCAGACGCATCAATTGCTTTCGATAACTGTCTCTTGCGATGGTTTCCTTCGGTTTCAGAAGCTTCCACAATCTTCCTTTTTCCACCACCATGCTGGTCTTCGAGGTGAAAGTCACCGCTCTTGAAGCTTGAAACCATTCGCTCTATATTCTTTCAGTTATAGGTGTCTCACAATCGGTCCTACCTAGCGTTATATGAGTCTCAGCTGCAGATTTCTATATATTAAAGAAGAAAATTAAATCTTCCCGCAAGGACGAGAATTTGTTTCGTACGCTGACATATTCGAACGAGAATAACTATAATGTAGTCACAAATTCGCCTATATTTTGATGTTCAAGAGCGCCTAAGCTTATAGTGTGACACTTACGACGTACAACCTTCACCACCAATTACCTCTACTGCTATCTAACGCAAAACAGCGAAAGCGAAGTTATAGACGTAATATGCAACTACGTTGAGTTGTATGATGGCTAGAGATGTTTGTATTGGTGCACGACAGCAAGGTCTTCAGCGCCCGCGTGAAAACAGGTTGAGACGAGTGTAAGTAAAATACACAGAACAGAAAGATAAAATAGCACGTAAGACGCAGGTAACAAAAGTTGGAAGACTATGTGCATACGCGCGTAAGTTGAAGGCCATTGTTGCGAGAACCAATGCCACAGTAACAATTAGTAGGAAAATACAATAACTGCAGCCTATAGACTGCATATAGCGCACAAACCTCAGTGTCTATCCTACACAGATTAATTTGGAACACAAAAGGTTTGTTTCGGCTTCTTCCTTTTGTTTATATCTCGGGCCTGAATAGCTTAGTCTGGGTAGTTAGTGTACAGAGGAAGCGTATTCCCGCAGCTGCAGTGCCACCCTCATTAAGGATTCATGAGGGACACCAGACTTCAGTGCTATCTGTATCCGCAGTGCCGGCGCCGTGCCAAATGAAATTCCGAGCTGGTTCCCGCAGCTGCCAGTCTGCGCTGCCGCGTTCGCCTAGCCCGCTACAGTTAAGCCACCTAGCAGGCCGACAATCGGCACTCGTCGGCTGACAGTGTAACTGGTGCTAAACGACTGATCACTTGCTATACAGGTGTGGGTAACGCGAATAGTTGCGAAAAGAAAGCGATTCATGCACTTCAGGCTGCAACGCAATTAAGACTGTTGGTAGGCCTACCTGCGCACATCTTTCACTCGGCAATGGAGTGTCGGCTGTTTTGGAAGATTTGAACTGCCAATACGTTCCAAACTTGTGCACTCTCCCTATGCATATTGTAGGGCTCATCCCGGCAACATACTCCTGGGCTTTGTAAGGTATGCAGGACACCTTTGAAGTTTGGCAGGTAGGGCTGAGTTACTGACGGGAATGAAGACCTGAGGGCCTCGTGGTAGCCCTGCCTTGGTAGCTTAATAGATAAAAAGATTGCCTGAAAAAAGGCAAGGTGCCTAGCTGAAGATCACATCTGCCACAGACTTTCAAAGTGCCAGGTAAGCTGAAGTAATGGGTGGGTTTTAGACTTATCACGTGGTCTAAGAGTACTGTCTTAGGCAACTAATCAAAGCGTCGTGAAAAGCCGGCTGGAGAGCAGCCATTCTTTAAAATTTGAACAAAGGACATTGGCGGTGGCGGAAGAGGACTTCGGGCAACGCAACGCCCTTGTCATAGCCGGTGGAGGAACGGACGCATTCTCATTCCCATGGGGTGGGAAATAGCCTGGGAAGGCGGAAGGATTAGCAATGTTCAAAGGCAGAATGGAGCAGAAGGCAATGGAAACCACCGCATTAAAGACACTTGATGAGTGTCCACAGGACATGGGACTTTAGATTTATAAAAGTGCCATGATGATCTCTCCATTGGCAAAAGAATCCGATTAGTCCCCGTTCGGAACTCCGGAAGAAACTGCCAAGGGCAAGGTGACCATGAGAAAAAGATGGAATAACCAGGTAAGGGATAACATTCTACGAGTGGGCGCACGGACTGTAAGAAGCTTGAAAGTAGCAGGAAAGCTAGAAAACATGAAAAGGGAAATTCTAAGACTAAGTCTAGATATAGTACTTATCAGTGAGGCGAAATGGAAAGAAGATAAGGATTTCTGTTCAGACGAATGTAGAATAATATCAATAGCAGCAGGAAACAGTATGACGCGAGTAGGATTCATTACGAATAGGAAAATAAGAGAGAGAATGATCTACTGTGAACAGTGGAGTGATAAGGTTGTTCTCATCAGATTCGATGGTAAACAATTTCCATTAACGATAGTTTACGTACGTACAGACCGACGTCGCAAACATTGACGAGATGGAGGAACTATATGAGGATACTGAACAGGTAATTCAGTATACAAAGAGAGATGAAAATGTAATAATTAAGAGGGCCTTTAATGCAGTTGTTAGGGAAGGAATAGAAGAAAGCGTTACGAGAGAAGGTGGTCTATGCTGTAGGAATGAGAGAGGAGATAATTCCGCCATAAATTTCAGATGGTAATAGCGAATACTCCGTTCAAGAAAGACAACAGGAGGAGCTATGCTTGGAAATGATTCGGAGGCGCGGGAAGATTCCACCTGGATTACATCATGGTGAAACGGAGATTCCGAAATCAGATATTGGATAGGGTTTTGATTACAGAACATCCGTATACAAGCTGCATGGTGAGATTGAAAATACCCACTTCAGTTGTGAGTTCACTTATTTTATTATAAAAACGACAGGTGTTCGGAGAATTATTTTCTCATCTTCAGGTGTACAAATTTACTGAAACAGTTTAGGAACTGGCTAGCCCGATCACACTTTCAGGTTTATGTTTTTAAGTGAATTACCACTGGTAATTCCTTTTTTACAATCCATGTATACCACACGGACTTACGCTATACTCTCCCTTGTATCAGTAAATTTGTACACCAGAAGATGGGAACATAATTTTCCCGAAACCGGTCGTGATATAATAAAAGAATGTCACAACTAAAGCAGATATTTGAGATTGTAATGCTTATACAAGAGCAGATATAGACTCAGCTCATAATTTAGTAATGATAAAGAGTAGAGTGAAGTTTAAGAGCGTTGTCCGTAAGATGGGACAGGATGACAGGATATGGGCTAAAGGGTCAGGGAGTAGCCTCTGTTACAGCGAAAGACAAGCGCCGGCAACGGCAGTCGCGAACGACATGGAAGAGAGGGCTGTGAGAAGAAGTCAGCCATTGGCACGCTGACTGGACCTCCTCCAGGACGACGACACGTCACCAGCGGCCCCTCTGTGAAGAGGACATAAGATCCGCGACCGACTGGTGGCGGCCCTGTTCAATAACAGCTTCGAGATTAGGCACTTGTATAGCAGTTTCAACTCTAGTCATATCGTTAGTACTCTCTATGAATCACAGACTCAGGATTTTCTATACTGACGAAGATTACTTATTTTGTGTGTCGCCATTTGCTGGCGACACATCTGTGTAGCTGCAAAAGTTAAGTATTGTAATTTTCTTTTATTAATAAACCTCATTAGCGACTATTTTATTGTTTCTCTACCGAACTGAGTACGCAGGGTTCCTAGATACCACAGCCTCCATATTACTAAAGGGAACTCCAGGGGTTAAAAACTTTAGGGGAAGAGAAAGATTGAAACACACTCCGCAAATAACTGTGGAGTTAGGGTGCAAGAATGAAGAGGTTGGCGCCGGAGAGAAATTCGTGGTAGGCCGCACGAAACAAGTCAGTAGACTAATGACCCGAAAGGAAAAAAAAAGGTGCGTCGTTTAGCTCAAAAAAATGTTCAGATGTGTGTGAAATCTTATGGGACTTAACTGCTAAGTTCATCAGTCCCTAAGCTTACACACTACTGAACCTAAATTATCCTAAGGACAAACACCCACACGCATGCCCGAGGGAGAACTCGAAACCTCCACCGGGACCGGCGGCACAGTCCATGACTGCAGCGCCTTAGACCGCTCGGCTAATCCCGTGAGGCGTGTCGTTTAGCTGGCTATGTCCTGTAATGCTGTCGGGTCTGTCAAGTGACCTCTGGCATCAAAATGTAGCAACTTCAAAACGTAAAGCGTGGTACTCAACACCGACTTCAGTATTAGCGAGGAAGGTCGCTTCTACCCCAGAATGTCGTACGCGGGAACTGTGGGATGCGTCCTGCCAATATTACGGCGAGCGAGGATTAAGCAAAACTCATACAGTATCAGCATTCTTAATTAAGCGCAACTTCCGTGCAAGAGCTCGATTTCTGCATCCTTGTGGTAGCCACTGGATATGATCATCGAGGCAACGGCACTCTACCTGGGCAGTACACGGCTGCGCAAGTGGTCCCACGGCGGCTTTTGTGTACACAGGGGCAGTAGAGGGATGCAGGCGAAAAAGTAGCATTCGGTGATAGTCCAGTCACAGAAGGAAAATTAGTGTGGTTTCCAAATTTTTACAGTGATAGGAGAAATACTTCAACTCATCGATGAAATGTGGAAGTACAAAAATGTCTCGGAAAACTGGGGAACAGAGAAACACTAGTCGCTGAGGTATGAAATAAAGAGGAAGTGCTGCGCAGCTATGACGAAATGGCTCCAGGAAAAATGTGAAGACATCGAAAAAGAAATGATTGTCGGAAGGACAGACTCAGGATACATGAAAATCATAACCACCTTCGGTGACAATATAAGCAAGGGTGATTACATTAAGAATGCAACGGGAATTCGACTGTTACATGCAGACGAGAGAGCGGATAGGTGAAAAGAATACACTGAAAACCTCTATAAGGGAGAAGATTCGTCTGATGTCATACAAGAAGAAAGTGGAGTCGATTTAGAAGAGATAGCGGGTCCAGTATTAGAATCAGAATTTAAAAGATCTTTGGAGGACTTCAGATCAGATAATGCAGAAAGGATAGATAACATTCCATCAGTATTTCCAAAATCATTGGGAGAAGTGGCAATAAAACGACGAATCACGTTGTTGTGTAGTATGTATTAGACTCGCGACATACCATCTGACTTTCGGAAAAGCATCATCCACACAATTCCGAAGACGGCAAGTGCTGACAAGTGCGAGAATTACCGCACAATCAGCTTAAAAGCTCATGCATCCAATTGCTTAGAAGAATAATATACAGAAGAATGGAAAAGAAAATTGAGGATGCGCCAGATGACGATCAGTTTGGCTTTAGGAAAGGTAGAGGCACGAGACAGGGAATTCTGACGTTGCGGTTAATAATGGAAGCAAGACTAAAGGAAAATAAGGCACTTTCATAGGATTTGTCGACCTGGAAAAAGCGTTCGACAATGTAAAATGGTACGCGACGTTCGAAATTCTGAGAAATATGTACAACGACCAAGAGGGAATAATAAGAGTGGACGACCAAGAACGAATTGCTCGTATTACAGAGGGTATAAGACAAGGATGTAGCCTTTCGCTTTTACTCTTCAATCTGTACTTCGAGGAAGCAATGATGGAAATAAAGGAAGGTTCAGTAGTGGAGTTAAAATTCAAGACGAAAATAAAGCAACGTTACGATTCGCCGATGACATTACTGTCCATAATGAAAGTGAAGGAGAATTACATGATCTGCTGAACGGAATAAACAATATAATGAGTACAGAGTATGGATTGAGAGTAAGTCGAAGAAAGACGAAATTAATGAGTAGTAGCAGAAATGAGAACAGCGAGAAACTTAACATCAGGATTGATGGTCGCGAAGTAGATGAAGTTAAGGAATTCTGCTACCTAGGCAACAAAATAACCAATGACGGACAGAGCAAGGAGGACATCAAAAACCGATAGTTCCACACTGTTAGCTGACGTTGATGGAAGACTCGTCCCTAAATACTGTCTCCAATTACACAGGCCCACATATTCTGGCTACACGAAAGCTGATGACGATTCGCTGTCACTATACCATCGGGGTTCTGCATACTATCCCACAGATGACTCTTACGAAACTTGAAGATACTGCTTCTCGTAAAGGTGGCCTCATCAGCGAACTGGATGAGTGGCTCAAATCCCTTAATCGTGGTTGCCTGGTGAAGAAACCAGTGAAAAAACTGCTGCCAATGTTGAAAGTCTGGCTAGGAATCCTGCACATTGTGTAACTGACAAGGATAGTAATAGTTGTCAAGGCAAATATTCCACACTGTCGTCTCGCTTAACCTGTACTGGTAGGCCAACTGCCTGGTACCGACACAGCGATCGCCTTCCACAGTTTTCATCACATTTCCCTCAAAATTCTGGTGCTCGAACACTTCTGCTACATCTTTCATGATTTTCTGCTTCCTGTAACTACGCTGTCTCAGACAAATGGCGAAAAACTGTTGCAAATATTGAACGCTGTGCTTGCTGTCTGTGGAGACAGGTCGCCTGATACAACCTTGCTCCCACTGCCCATTGCCGTTTACCATTGCTTAAGTGACCACCATGTTCTCGATTTGTACACGGAATCATTGTGTACAGTTCTGTATCACATCCACTACAAAGTGAGTCAACAAGAGAAGTTAATCGGACACAACATTACCAATTATTACGGCAGTAGACGATGCATGGGTATGATGTATGAGGAACAGTACCACGCTCTAGGAGGAAACCACAATAAGTTCATTACAACTTTTTTGTCCCACATCGTTTTACCGATCAAACCCTAGAGTTTGTATGCGGTGTAAAATGTCACCCTGTATACCTGCAGACTCCACCATCTACTTGGGAGAGGACCAACAGGAACTCAGAATAAAGGCTGAAGCAGGCTTGGTGCTGGTGGCTCTGAAACAGAATGCTGCTGTGAAGGAGAAAAAAGAGAAAAAAACAACCAGATAGAGGGAACTTAGGAAATCATCTTTTGTTTGTTGGCTAGTGACTACAAGTGGCTGGAAAATTGGACGCAGCTGCTACCTTTAGAAATATACTCTTTAATCATTTTGGGACAAATAGATAGCCTGCCACTCCTGACGCTAATTGCATCCCTCAAAATACAGGTTGTTGTTCGTTGGGGCACAGCTGTGAGAGGAAGACGTCAACCTTCAAAAACAAATATATTGCTTGTAGTGGATGCCCACCACCACGTGCTTCAGCAACAGTAGTTCACATTACAATTACCTGCTGCCTGGCCACTGAATTCCGGCAGCCCCCCCTCCCCCCCCCCCCCCCCCCCGTGTGACACTAAATGGTTGGGGACTGTGAGGCTGCCTTATAGCACAGGCCGCCATGAGGTGGGCACAGTGTGTGTGGTCATGTGAGGCAGCTGTGGTCTGGCCTACGCGTGGCTCCCATGCTTCTGATGCAGGCCGCCAGGTACCACGCCAAGCAGTGTGCGTGCAAAAAAGCACATGACTGCTGATTGAACAAGGGACCACTGTGTGAGTGGGACTCTCGCCAGTCAGTCACAACCATGCTGCACAGTGCACTGCAATTAAATATGCGTGCAGCACATGGTGCAGCAATTGCAGTATATGATGTAATCAGAAGAGAAATCGGAGTATTTCTGTCCTAAGAATTGCAAATTATGTCCTCTGCAGTGCCTAATTCCACAATTTCCATCCTCTGATTTTTTTTCGATTTCTGCCACTTGTCCCTCTTTTATAAACAATTTCTTAAAGCAAATTTCGTTAATATTACGTGCTCTGAATTGTCAATTGAATTTTACAGCAAAAATTCGATTTTATTGTGAGAATTCAAAATACCTGCCAAAATTCGATATTCCCGTCAATTGGTGGGTGAGAGATTGGAAGGGGGAGGGGTGGGAGAGGCCAGAGGACCACATTCCGGCTGAGGGAGAGAGGCACATGACATCATCTACGGTTGGGGTGTGGGTGGCGGCAGAGAGAGGGTGACTGATTTGTTTAATGAATTTCCACATCAGTTTCATATAATTATTGGGGTGATGCCGCCCTTACTCTACTGCTAGTGCATTCTTCCTACACTCTCCATACACCTTGAGCATGTTGGTCTTTCCTGCATTGATAAATCCATTTGTGCACTCACGACTTATTGTCTATACTGTCACACAGGAAACGACAGGCAAATTGCAATGCACTCAGGGAACACACAAAATCATTGTAAGAAAGCATAACAACAGCGTGCCTAGGAACTACGCAGGTTGAATGATACAAACAAGTATAGAAGGGGAAACGTCTCAAAATACTATGCCTTGCAAACGAATCGCTCTAGAATCCTGCAACAAACTTCACTGACATGCTAATTTACCGTATTTGTAGTGTGTTAATGTCAATAGACGTTGTTCCGTTTAAAAAGTGCCGGTTTCGAAGTTAAAAACACCTGATACGTGTTATTACCATCTTGTTTTGGCTAACAATACGAGCCCCAGACTGTCAATCAATTCTTTGAAAACCGCACATCAATAGCATTTCCCATTTCGGCAATATTTGCAGAGTGAGTGTTAAGTGAATCACCCTATGTATGGTACGCCGACCTAGTCGTAACGGCTCAAGACTCATAAGACAGCATACGTATCGCGAGAAGATGCTGTCTAGTATCCAGATAAGTTTACATTGTTGTCAGTAACAGCTTTTGCTCTTCATTTTCTAATCGGACCACCATTTTAGTCCTTAGACCGTGAGTGTCTAATTAATCTCGTCTCGTGTAAAACTGAGGCTAAAATGTTCTTTAGGGCTTACGTGAAACTTACATATTCTGAAAGTAGACTCACTATACAAATTGGGCCTCTATAAATTCCATCTCATTTTGTACCTCTGACAAATACGAGAGCTTGCTGAATTCTTTGTGTGAAATCTCCTGAAGCTTTCTATATAAAACAAACGTATTCGACATTTTACTCTTTAATCTGCATGTCTACGCAGGTACTTTTCAACATACGACAACGAACACATTCCTCCCAACGAAAGAGCAGTTTATGGCAGTGTCACTGTAAAATGTTTGACTTCGTTGACGAAGCCACGAAATCACCTCTACCTTCATCAGACATGTTGCTTAAGTTCTGGAAACAGGTGAATATTGGATGGGGCCAAGTCGGAATTGTATGGAGGTTTTCCGATGACAGTGAACAGAAGATCTCGCATGGGGTCTCGGATTGTCATGCTGAAGAAGAGGTCCTCCGTAGATGGACGAAATTTTCGAATTCGAAGCTCGATTACAGCAGATTACTTTCTCACGTACAGATATAGTGATAGTACACACCGCCATTTTCAGGAGGGGTCACTCTTCTGACTGGTTTGATGCGGCCCACCACAAACATTTTTGTACTTGCTTCCCCCTTCATCGATAAACTGAAATATTTCTTCTGATACCCATGGTTTATTCGAAGTTACTCTCTTTGTATCTATGTTTTTCTTTCCAATTGCTGTGATTGCCCTTTTTACAGATCTTCATTCCTCTTCAACTGTACTGCCTACTGAGCTATTCCTTATTGCTGTATCTAAAGCCTTAGAAAACTCAAGTGTATCGGGTAATCTCTTATTATTGCTGTATCCCACTTCTTTGTATATCGATTCTTCCTGTTTAATCTGTTAAACTTCGGTTTACTGTTCAACACTACTGCATTGTGATCTGAGTCTATATCTGCTCCTGGGTAAGCCTTACAAACCAGTATGTGATTTCGGAATCTATGTCTGACCATTATATAATCTAATTGAAATCTTCGCGTATCATCTGGTCTTTTCCATATATACCTCTTCCACTTACGATTCTTGAACAGAGTATTCGCTATCACTAGCTGAAATTTATCACAGAACTCAGTTGGTCTTCTTCTTCTCTCATTCCTTGTCCAAGGCCCATATTCTCCTGTAACCTTTTCTTCTACTCCTTCCCCTACAACTGCACTCCAGTCCCCATGGCTATTAGATTTTCATCTCTCTTTATAAACTGTATTACCCCTTCAATCTAGTCATATACTTTCTCTATCTCTTCATATACCGCCATGTTACATGTTAGAATTAGGAGCCCTCTAGAGGCAGAGGGCTCTAAATCTGTATACATGAAGAATAAAGACGTAGAATGGCAATAACGTTTCTTTTATTTAAAAATCTTTAAGAGTTTTCACACAAAAAGTTATATGCATTAATTTTAAGCAAGCTCTCCTAAATTCGTGGCATCAGTGACTAAATTTAATGAAATACAGACAACACTTAAAAGTGACGTAATGATTCCGACTCTGCACAAATGACAGTAAAAGTAATTTTAAAAAATAAAATCTGACGTCTTTTCGACGTTCTTCCAAAGGCGATTATTGTTTTATACTTCAGTAATCGTTATAGTCCGTAGCGCTAAGCGAGATAATATGTTTGATATAGCCATCAAATTACAGTTTTTCGTCGAAGAAACAGATGGAAGGGCAAAAGAAAGGGAACTGTATCAGGCGGTGAGAAGGACTGGGGTGGAACAGGGAGGAGGGAAATAGAAGAGAGGAGGTAAAGTAACAGAGTGTAGGGGGAGGCTCAGCGAGTGTGTGGGCAGGGGGGGTCAGAAGCCGCGTTTCCTTGATATCGCATTACCCGCTTCTGCGCGTCGCTGCGTTGATCCGTTTACAGTTTTTCTGCTACTCAGATGCCATATAGTTCCTCCGGGTGTATCGGATTACGATCCTACACACAATTTTTAGTCGTAGGTGTAGCTACGAAACAATTTTTCAGCTAAGATGTATCTTATTGAAAGACCTTTTAAGAAAGAACTTTGGCTACACTGTCAGATACACCGTTTTCTAAGGATCACTCACACCGAAAAGAGTTTACATTACACATGTTCATTTTATTTATTAGCAGACAAAAACTAATCAACATTCAAGTTGCTTCAGGTAATGTCTAACCTCCAACAATTAGCTTTCAGAAATTTGTGAAATTTGATTGGAATGGATTAAAACTAGTCTGCTGTCGTCCTTCACTTTTTTTAAGCGAAAGTTTCCAACCGGTTTCTCATACACAAACAGCAGTTGACCGGCGTTGCCTGGTAAAACGTTGTTGTGATGCCTAGTGTAAGGAGAAGAAATGCGCACCATCACGTTTCCGACTTTGATAAAGGTCGGATTGTAGCGTATCGGGATTGCGGTTTATCGTATCGCGACATTGCTGCTCGCGTTGATCGAGATCCAATGACTGTTAGCAGAATATGGAATCAGTGGGTTCAGGAGGGTAATACGGGACGCCGTGCTGTATTCCAACGGCCTCGTATCACTAGCAGTCGAGATGACAGGCATCTTATCCGCTTTGCTGTAACGGATCGTGCAGCCACGTCTCGATCCCTGAGTTAACAGATGGGGACGTTCGCAAGACAACAACCATCTGCACGAACAGTTCGACGATGTTTGCAGCAGCATGGACTAACAGTTCGGAGACCGTGTTTACGGTTACCCTTGACGCTGCATCACAGACAGTAGCACCTTGCGATGGTGTATTCAACGACGAACATAGGTGCGCGACTAGCAAAACGTCATTTTTTCGGATGAATCCAGGTTCTGTTTACAGCATCATGATGGTCGCATCCGCGTTTGGCGACATCGCGGTGAACGCACATTGGAAGCGTGTATTCTTCATCGCCATACTGGCGTATCACCCGACGTGATGGTATGGGGTGCCATTGGTTACACGTCTCGGTCACCTCTAGTTCGCACAGACGGCACTTTGAACAGTGGACGTCACATTTCAGATGTGTTACGACCCGTGGCTCTACCCTTCATTCGATAGCTGCGAAACTACACATTTCAGCAGACAATGCACGACCGCATGTTGCAGATCCTGTTCGGACTTTTCTGGATACAGAAAATGTTCGATTGCTGCCCTGGCCACCGCATTCTCCAGATGTCTCACAAACTGAAAACGTCTGGTCAACGGTGGGCGAGCAACTGGCTCGTCACAATACGCCAGTCACTACTCTTGATGAACTGTGGTATCGTGTTGATGCTGCATGGGCAGCTGTACCTGTACACGCCATCCCAGCTCTGTTTGACTCAATGCCCAGGCGTATCAAGGCCGTTATTGCGGCCAGAGGTGGTTGTTCTGGGTACTGATTTCTCAGGATCTATGCACCCAAAATGCGCGGAAATGTACTCACACGTCAGTTTTAGTATACTATATTTAATACCCTTTATCATCTGCATTTCTTCTTGGTGTATTAATTTCAATGGCCAGTAGTGTAAAAACTGACCTAGAACTCTTAATAATATAAATATTCGGTCACATTAATGTGACCATCGCCTATGTTCGAAATCAGCGTACAATAAGGACTTACCGACGGCAGGTGGCTCCACTACCTGTGGAGAACAATCCGAGTGTGCCAGGGTCACGCGGTAACAGTGCAGTCTCTGTCGTCATGTGGAAACGGAGACATCTACATGACGTCCTAAAGGGTAGAGTCGTTGACGTTCGGGTCAAGGATGGAAGCATTTCCGGAACTAGTACGTTTGGAAAATGTTTGTGTGCCGCCGTGTCTAAGTTACGCCGTGTGTGGCAAAAGACGATAGCCGGAAACGGTGCCGAGGCAACTGTGGCGCAGTACGGGCCATATACGAGGGTTGTCCCGTAAAAAAGTTCCGACCGGTCGCTAAATGGAAACCACAGTGAAAATCAGAAACACTTTTATTTGCAAGCGTTAGGTATACTTTCCAGATACTTCTCTACAAAATCACCGCTCCGACTTAGAAATTTATTGGAGCGTTATACCAAATTTGCAACACCTTCATAATAGAAGGCAGCAGCCTGTGCTTTCCGATAATTCTCTACGCTGGTCTATAGCGCGTAGCTTGCGTCCAAGTGTTGTCTTCGTAACCAGCGTTTTATGTGAAGAGAGATGATACTCAGGACGAATACTTCTCATCAAAAAGGCTGATGAGCGTCTTCACTGCCCCTGCAGAGTGTGGCTGAGAATTGCCATGAAGAAGGAAGTGCGTGGCAGTGGCGTTAGGTGGGCTGCATTCATTAAGGTGAAGCCTCTCAGCGGGCCCTCCTACTTGACGGGAGACATCTTTGTTCTAAGCACTTTTACTCACTCACAGTGCGCTCACAACTGAAAAAAGCGTCTTGATGCGATCGACAGTCGTACTACAGACACTACTCAACACATCTGAGCAGAGTATAATCGAATTTTCACTGTGGTGTCCATTTCGCGACAGACCGGAACTTACTTTCTGGAAAACCCACGTATGACAGGGATAGACGGCAGCTGCGGAGATCTGTGCGCACGAATAGACGTGCAAAGTCTGAGCAACTGACCCCCCCCCCCCCCCCCAGATGAACAAAAGGGCTACAACGACCGATCAGCGACCGTTCAGATGAATCATATTTTATGCTCCATCAGGCAAATGATCGTTGGTGTGTACGGCGTATGACGTCTGAAGGCAACACTTTCTTTTTCTCCAGCACGAGGGCAACTGCCAGCAGGACAATGCAACGTGTCACACAGCTCGCAGTGTACGTGCGTGGTCTGAAGGGCGGTAGTATGAGTTTACCAGACTCCCTGGCCACCGAAGTCCCCGGATTTGAAGGCAGTGTGGAATATGTGGGACCACTTCTATGGTACTATTCACGCCGGGGATCCTCAAGCGAGAAACCTAGCGCAACTGGCCACGCCACTGCACGGCTTCACACGTCTGCCGGCACCTTCTAGAACCTCAGTGACTCTCTTCCTGCATGTCTCGCACTGCAAAAGGTGGCTATTCAGGCTTTCAGGCTTTCGACCGGTGCCCACACTAGTGTGAGTGTATTACATGGCGAAACGAATATTTCCGCTCATAAAAGTATGAGATCATTCCAAACAATATTACTTCGAAAATATTACTGCGGACTAGCTGCATCCATTCCTCGTTGATGCCTTCTCCGAAGACTATGGCTTCTGACGATAACTGTCCGTGTCACAAGGCAATAATCGCACTAAAGTGGTTTGACAATCGTGACAATGAACTCACGTTGGTGTCTCGGTTATCAAATTAGACTGAACTGAGCCCATCAGAACAAAACTCGGACGCTTCAGGCGCCAGCTCGGTACCCACAAACTACTAGCCCGTTTAAGTGAACTGCATGACTTGTTTGTAGACAACTGGAAACCTACCAAGGACGTGTCAGGTCCATGGCATGCAGAATGCACCTGCATTGCCTTCAAAAGGTGGACCAACATGCTATCAAGTAGGTGATCATAATGATTGGCTCAAGCGCGCGTGGGCTCGTATGTGTGTGTGCTTGCTCGCGCAAGCGCGCTCGCATTGCCTGCAGCGCACAGTCTGAATTTGATTCGTACAAAGTTTTGTCCCCGCACGGTAAATGATTTATGTCTGGACTGGCTCCAAATGCAATAGTTCATTTACAACCACCCTGTAAATCGTTCCTTGTGAATCTAGTGCTTTTTGTTAAACTCTGATGCTCTGCTGTATCTGTGACACTGTGTAAACGGCAGCCATTTATTCTGCCGAGATTGGAACCTGAGAGACAGTTCTTACCTCAGGTCGACCCCAGTGTTAAACGCTCGTATTTTTATCCGGAGAACAGGGCCAGGCCTGGCCATGACTGCTGTCGGTGCCACCTGTCAGCGTGGCGGCGCTGGCGACCTGCGGCGCTGCTGTTACAGACGTCAGACCACCTGCTCCAGACTTCCTACAAATCTCGACAGCTACTGGGTAAGGATAATTCCTGTGACGTCAGTTTCACCATCGCGCTACGTTGTGCGGCATTCCTGTTCACTGCTCTTCTTCTTTAACATATCCGTAATTTACGTTCATACAAAGACTAATTTTATCAAGTTTACAGCCCCTTCAGACACATCTCTCATTACAATCATATTTGTTTCTATGCAGCAATTGTTAAAGGTTTGTTGCAAATACGAAAGAATTTTAAATTTTCCCTCCAGTGTCTCCATATGTTTTTTCATGGTTTAACTTGAACTGGCTCAAATGGCGCTGAGCACTATGGGACTCAACTGCTGAGGTCATTAGTCCCCTAGAACTTAGAACTAGTTAAACCTAACTAACCTAAGGACATCACACACATCCATGCCCGAGGCAGGATTCGAACCTGCGACCGTAGCGGTCTCGCGGTTCCAGACTGCAGCGCCAGAACCGCGCGGCCACTTCGGCCGACTTAACTTGAACTGTTCCCGCTATTTCTCCCTATGGTCGTAAAGGTTCGAAAACGTCCATATAGCCAGATTTAAACTATGTTTAGAAGAAAATACGAGGTTCCCTTCAAAAATTTTGCACACTGTAGGATTGAGGAAAATAATTCATTTTTCTAAATATCTTTACAGGCATTCAACGTAATCTCCATTCTTGCTTATGGCATTTTCTCGGCGTTTTGGAAACTGCTATGTTTCGTAGAGGGCACCTTCATTCTTGAGCCGTCTGATTACTCTGGTTACCTGACTGGAAGCTTCATCTGTTGTATCAAACCGTTCTCCATTGAGTTGTTCCTGCAACTTGGGAAACAAATCAGTGTGTGTGGATTTACATCAGGAATGTACAGCGGGTGGGGAAGTACTTCCCATTAATATTTGTCGAGCGTTTCTCTGACTGGTAGGACAACATGCGGTCTTGCATTGACGTGGAAAATTAGGACACCAGTTGCAAGCATGTGAGGCCTTCTTTGAGGAATTTTCAGATACAATACATTTTGCAGAAACAACTTGCAGTACGGGCCTGTTACAGACGCGCCCTGGGGCTCTCTATCTGTAGCTACGACAGTTCATCTCATACGGACAGTTCCTCACTTTCACCTTTGATTGTTGATAGCGGAATTTTTTCGGGCGTGGAGAGTCTGAACGTTTCCACTGTGACAGTTATGGCTCAAAACCTCGTATCCAGCTTTCATCAAGTGCAAAAATCCTTTTCAGAAACTATTCTCTCTCCGTTCGAAAATACGGAAGAAATTCTTTTGCGCTTTTCCTACAACATGCTTTCTGCTCTTCACTCAGACTAAGTAGCAATTTTTCGCATCTCTAATTTCTCAGCTATAATTCTGTAAACTGAAGTGGCAAAAATTCTGGACTCATATGCTATTTTATCACGTGTTTTTCGTTGATCCTCTGTCAAAATGTTATTAACAATATCCTGAGAGGTATAGTCTGTTGCAGTTGACGGTCTTCCATTTTGGGATTGTCCTCAGTGCTTACTCTGACTTTCACGTAAACGAACAGACCAACGTGATACTGCCCTATGATCCACTTGCTATTCCCACACACCTCTTTCAAAACGTTGTCAATTTCCGCTGCGTTCTTTCCGCGTTGAGATTCCAGTTTGGCGTTGGAACGCTGGTCACAACGTGTAGTCCGACCTGACTCAATTTCAGCTTCCACTTTACAACTGAATTACAAACTACACAGCCACGCGAACAAGCAAACACATATATAGAACCGTCACGCCTGAAGTCTCGCTCACAATTCAAATGAATTTCAACTTGATCATGCCATCGTAAGGATTGTGCATGCACAGAGTGCAGGACTTTTGAAATGATCCTCGTATTTTCTACCCATTGAGTCCTGCCGGCTCGCTTCTGTCAGTCGAACGCTAGATGGCGGTAGCGGGTCATGATCTTTGGTGGTTCTCCGCGGTTAGAGCTTTGACCGGTTCCAAGGTCGACAGAGTTTCCGGGCCGAATTGGAAGGAGCACTTGCGTGGTGCGAGGCCGGTTTACCTCCGCTGCCTGGAGTCGATAGTAAACGCGCTTTTGCACAGCACAGATCTCATCCCGTGGTGTTTTGGGTTGGCTGTGGTGGCGACGGGACTCTGGAAATTTGCCTGTGTCCAGCATATTGTGTGCCACTTCGCTACCGATAAATCAAATATTTTGGTGAGACGCTTTTTGTTGCTTCTGCGCCTTGTTTTGTTAAAGTCGTAGTGCTGCGGTTACTTTCTCCTCCCAGGAAGACTTGCTGTATTTGCTGTTTATGATGGTTCACTCTGAAAGAACTGAAGTTTACCTTAATGGAAACAACCCTATTTCATTACAGATGTTAGTCGCAACTGTTCGTGAAATGTGTGGAAGTTGCGTGGTCTGTGTTACAGAGCGAGTGGAGCTACATTAATCAGAACAGCCTGTTTAAATTGGTCATATTTCAATTGGCTTACCGTAGACCTTGTTGGCGGCTGAACTTTGTTATTCCTCCTTTTAACTACAGCGAAGTCTAATTTAATCAGAGTGCCTTTTCACGGAAATAATTTCAGTTAAGTATTTGTAATACATTTTGGTGAGGTTGTTAGTTGACCGCCGTTAGATTTTCTGAAGTAAATTCCACTAAAGTGAGATTGTACTTTTCCACTGTTGTTGTTACCGGTGGCCTGGTAAACCAAGTGTAACATCTGAGACGCGGTTGCTTAGCTGGTTCAAATGGTTCAAATGGCTCTGAGCACTATGGGACTCAACTGCTGAGGTCATTAGTCCCCTAGAACTTAGAACTAGTTAAACCTAACTAACCTAAGGACATCACAAACATCCATGCCCGAGGCAGGATTCGAACCTGCGACCGTAGCGGTCTTGCGGTTCCAGACTGGAGCGCCTTTAAGCGCACGGCCACTTCGACCGGCTGCTTAGCTGGGGTCTTACTGCAAAACATGTTAGGAGTTAGCGACTTTGGGTTTTCTTCCGTTGAAAAGTAGTGTTTAATGACTGTTCCTGTTGCGTAATTAGTACAAGTAAGTGTTAAATTTTGGAGACACATAAGCTTTACCGATTTTCTCGTTTCTTGTAATAAGGGTGCTACCCAAATGTTAAGATTTCTTTTTGTCTTGTGGGACCAAATTCCTGAGGACATCGGTCCCTAAGCCTACACACTACTTAATCTAACTAACTTACACCATGGATAACACACACATCCATGCCCGAGGGAGGACTCGAACTCGAACCTCCGCGCGGGCCATGACAAGACGCTTCAGGCCGCGCCGCTAACCCGCGCGGTACATGTTAAGTGCACCATATTCGCTGATTGGGTAGATGCTTGTTTTCAATTTATTTATGTTTGACTCTCAAATGGTGATATAATGAACTGTGTCGCCCTTTGTAAAGCAGTGCACTGTAACGAGTTTTCTAAGGTTAGTTCTTAGTCTGTTGTAGTTCACGTTCCATGGGACCTGCCCCGTCCACCAGCACACCCGTGGATGGCGAGCTTACAACGCCCAGTCTGTCCGTCGGGTTATCCCGCTTGTTGCGGGATTGCATTGTATCTGTATAACTTCTCCTGGTTCTGAACTTATGTCACCAACGGACCTAACGCAATACTTACGTTGCCACTGTTGTTGCCAAAGTTACTGCAATCGTTTAAGATATTATGTTTGAAAGTCAGCCGCGCGTTGCGGACGCTCGGTTTGAGGCGCCATGTCACTGATTGCGCGACCCCTTCCGCCAGAGGTTCGAGTCCTCCCTCTGGCATGGATGTGTGTGCCGTTCGTAGTGTAAGTTAGTTTAAGTAGTGAGTAAGTCTAGAGACCGATGACCTCAGCAGTTTGGTCCCTTAGGAATTCACACACGTTTGAATATTTTTAAAGTCAACTGAAAAATTTGTAAACTTCATGGTTTTGATTATTAAAATTCAGCTCGCCTGACTTCAGATACAAGTTAATGTTTGAGAAATTTCTTACTTTCTTAATTGTTGAGATCTTTTGTTGATGTCATTTGATAATTTCATTTCCTTGTTACTATTGGACAAGTTGTTTAATATCTTGTTTTCAAAAGCTGTTTTTCTGACATCACAAGATTGTTGACTTTGATTATGCGTGTTTTTAACTGCGAACGCTGCTTTCTTGCTTTCTGACCCAGCCTTGCAGCTCAACAGTGTATTAAGCTGCTTTATCATAGCTACACCCAGTTCACCCATTTACGAGAAAACTTTAGTTTTATATGCTGTACTTTTAATCTTTGTACACTTATTTCTCCCATAACTTGAATGTGTGGTGCAACACATCGACTGTTCGTTAAGTGGCAACGCGAAGGACCAACCACAAGTCAATCTAAACCAGACAGGCCTCTTGTACTGACGGAGGGAGGCTTTGAACATATAGGAGGGCTGCTTTAAAAAATATCTTGACATCAGGTAGCACAGTGGCTATGCTCAGGGCTTTAGAAAAATTAGCGAACAGTTGTCGAGTGGTTAACAGTTGACGAAACGTTTCTGTATTCAGTGATAAGTGACGCTCGAGGTGGTCTGAAGAGCAGCGTGGTTGGACATTGGATAGCTGTAAGCGGTTGATTTGGGGCGGTGAATTACGCTATATCCTCTGGCAAATCCAAAGGAAGGATTTGGGGTTTGGCGTACACATGGAGAAATTTACCTGCCATCATTTCTAGTGCTAACTCTGGAAAAAGTAGTCTCACTGTATGGTAGTGTTTTTCATGGTTGAGAGGAGACGAACACATATTACAGCACTGTGTACTGCGTGCGGTACGGTAACAGGTCGTAGGCGAATACTGTTTCTGTCACCATGACAATGCTCTCCGTAATGGAGCAGTATCTATGATATAACGATTCGAGAACAATAACATTCGGGAGGAGGACGACGGATCAATCCCGCGTCCGGCCATCCTGATTTAGGTTTTCCGTGATTTCCCTAAATCACTCCAGGCAAATGCCGGGATAGTTCCTTTCAAAGGGCACGGCCGACTTCCTTCCCCGTCCTTTCCTAATCCGATGAGACCGATGACCTCGCTGTCTGGTCTCCTTCCCCGAAACCAACCAACAATAACATTCCTAGAAAGCACGCTATGTCCAGAATTCCGACACGAACGCGACGTAACACCTTTTGGATAAATTAGAATGTCCACTTCAGGCCCCAACTTTCGACATCACTATCTTCTTTGGTATCGGCTGCCATTCCTGCAAAGGTCACAGTGTAAGTGCCCCCAGCAGAGTTTAACTAGTCATAAGAGCGAATGTCCTCTAATAGATGTGCGGTTACTTTTGATCCGACAGTGCATGTAATCTATGCTACTAGTATACAGAGCAAAACCAATCAATGGATCAGTGAAACAGCTGCAGTGAAACACACAGTTTTGGCTAAATGAAAATGAAATAGATCTGGTTGGAGAGCATACCCATGTGAACGAATCGTCAATGAGCCAAAGAGATACTTTGCTGAATTCAAACAGATAAGACCAATAGACTTTTCAATATACAGTGGTTAGATGATGTTATAAAACAGGCAGGACTAACACAGATGTGTATGATAGGAAATTCGACACAGACGTAACGTCACATAAAGAAGTTGTCTCACACATTGGCATAACACGAAATATCAGCTTTACCGACCTGGGCTAAGCCTAGATATCGTTACAGTCAGTAATGTTTCAAGTAAGTATCATTCGGCATGCATGAATTAAACGATTCCTTGATCAATTAGTCATGTATTAATTTTATAAGCTATTGCCATTCCATGGCCATGGTTACCAATAGCAAAACATTTATCATGCATGTGTTTGGTACATCTCACAGTCAGAAACATCCTACTTAACGACCTACTTAAACGACCAACGGACAATAAATCTAATAGACGCCAGAGTTAAAGCTAAGATACATTTTAAATCACTATACGTACCATATGGAGACTATGGGTCAAGCTGCTGGAAAACCATTCTGGAGTGTAATTAGCAGTCTTCGAAATGGAGGTAAGAAGGAAATGACAAGTATTTTGGACAGGTCAGGAAAACTGCTGGTGAATCCTGTGGATGCCTTGGGCAGATGGAGGGAATATTTTGAAGAGTTGGTCAATGTAGGTGAAAATGCGATCAGTAATGTTTCAGATTTTGAGGTAGAATGGGATAGGAATGATGATGGAAATAGGATCACATTTGAGGAAGTGGAAAAAATGGTCAATAGATTGCAGTGCAATAAAGCGGCTGTGGTGGATGAAATTAAGTCGGAACTCATCAAATACAGTGGAATGTCAGGTCTTAAATGGCTACACAGGATAATTGAAATGGCCTGGGAGTCGGGACAGGTTCCATCAGACTGGACAAAAGCAGTAATCAAACCAGTCTTTAAACATAGAAACAGACAAGATTGTAACAACTACAGAGGTATCTCTTTAATCAGTGTTGTGGGTAAAATCTTCTCAGGTATTGTTGGAAGGAAAGTGCGAGTATTAGTTGAGGACCAATTGGATGAAAATCAGTGTGGGTTTAGGCCTCTTAGAGGTTGTCAGGACCAGATCTTTAGCTTACGGCAAATAATGGAGAAGTGTTATGAGTGGAACAGGGAATTGTATCTATGCTTTATAGATCTAGAAAAGGCATATGACCGGGTTCCTAGGAGGAAGTTATTGTCTGTTCTACAAGACTATGGAATAGGAGGCAAACTTGTGCAAGAAATTAAAGGTCTTTACATGGATAGTCAGGCAGCAGTTAGAGTTGACGGTAAATTGAGTTCATGGTTCAGAGTAGTTTCAGGGGTAGGACAAGGCTGCAACCTGTCTCCACTGTTGTTCATATTATTTATGGATCATATGTTGAAAACAATAGACTGGCTGGGTGAGATTAAGATATGTGAACACAAAATAAGCAGTCTTGCATATGCGGATGACTTAGTTGTGATGGCAGATTCGATTGAAAGTTTGCAAAGTAATATTTCAGAGCTAGATCAGAAATGTAAGGACTATGGTATGAAGATTAGCATCTCCAAAACGAAAGTAATGTCAGTGGAAAAGAAATATAAACGGATTGAGTGCCAAATAGGAGGAACAAAGTTAGAACAAGTGGACGGATTCAAGTACTTAGGATGCATATTCTCACAGAATGGCAACATAGTGAAAGAACTGGAAGCGAGGTGTAGCAAAGCTAATGCAGTGAGCGCTCAGCTACGATCTACTCTCTTCTGCATGAAGGAAGTCAGTACCAAGACTAAGTTATGTGTGCACCGTTCAATCTTTCGACCAACTTTGTTGTATGGGAGCGAAAGCTGGGTGGATTCAGGTTACCTTATCAACAAGGTTGAGGTTACGGATATGAAAGTAGCTAGGATGATTGCAGGTACTAGTAGATGGGAACAATGGCAGGAGGGTGTCCACAATGAGGAAATCAAAGAAAAACTGGGAATGAACTCTATAGATGTAGCAGTCAGGGTGAACAGGCTTAGATGGTGGGGTCATGTTACACGCATGGGAGATGCAAGGTTACCCAAGAGACTCATGGATTCAGCAGTAGAGGGTAGGAGGAGCCGGGGCAGACCGAGGAGAAGGTACCTGGATTCGGTTAAGAATGATTTTGAAGTAATAGGTTTAACATCAGAAGAGGCATCAATGTTAGCACTGAATAGGGGATCATGGAGGAACTGTATAAGGGGGGTTATGCTCCAGACTGAACGCTGAAAGGCATAATCAGTCTTAAATCATAATGATGATGATGATGATATGTACCATATAAAGTAATAAGCGGTGGCAAAGGTAGTATTTTTAATCGTACCAAACGGGGAATATTACGAAAACAGTATGCGGAGCCCTTTCCATGTAAGAGACAAGTTGCTACTTTTTCTATTTTCTTTCTATTAAATAAAAGAAAATTGCTCTTTATTTTCTATGTATACAGGAAATTCAGTTTTTAAGAAAACGTAATCACGCATGATTTTTTTTATTTGTATACAGCCTTTTACCATATGCTGCAATTTTTGTAGTGTTCAGTATTTTGCATTATAGTTGCTTTTTATCACATTTTGTTATTGTAGAAGTTTACTTACATGTAGGTGTAATAATATGTCTACTAGATGAAATGCCTAGGTGCCTCAAACAACTCCACTACGATGTAGACGCAGGCCATTCAGAAGTAATATTCACCGTAGACACAGAAAATGACGAAAAGCTAAGTTTCCTTTACCTCCCAAAACAAAGACTGAACAGTCTAAACCTGTTATTCATATTCCGGAAAGTCACCAGAACCGCCACAGCTTTATATAGAAACTTAAACCACTGTATTACTCACAGATAATTTAGTTTCTATTGCATGCTGCACAAACTGATTAAAAATCCACTCAGTGAAGACAATTACAAAAATGAATTACAGATAATTAAACAAGTAGCTGTGGAGAATGAATATGAAACTACAATTATAGACGAAGTTTATCAGAAAATTGAAAAATAATGAGAAGGGCACCTAACACACAGAAACAAACAGGTCATTACCAATATAAAAACACAAACACATAGAACATAAACGCACGGAACACAAGAACACCCCTCCTCGCTGCCCCAAATACACATGAACTAGAAGCACCCAGAACACCAAGCAAACTTTCCACTCTCAATTACAAGAAAAAAGCAGCTTGACGGATAGGCAACATACTCACTAAACCAGGACTAAAAATAACCTACAGGGCAGATGACGAAATACTGGTACACACAAAACTAAGGACAGCCAGTTCCAACACAAACCAATACAAAATCAGGAGCACAAATCAGTTAGAACCGACCAGACAAGGAAATATTTCAATGCCCAGTACAGAGAAGAGTATGTTAGGTGTGTAAGTTGTGAAAGTTGTTTTCAATTGAATCGTCTGAGAACTCCTTGAGAGCACAGAACAGAGTTTCCTTGTAGAGAGCTGAGTATTCGTTTATTATTTCTTTCCTTCATCTATAGCTTTCTGTAAGTAGTGTTTTTCTTAATCTTTAGTTTATTAGGAGGGATGGGGCTGTTGCAGCATTTTTAGGTCGATGTTGATGATCGGGCATCTGCTGTTGATGCAATGAAACCAGCAGATGCTCCTCAGCTCTTCCAGTTTTGTGAGTAGCTGTTCAGTGACATAAGTATGAATTTCTTGTGGATGGATCCGTGCTTTATGTCTGATGAAGTGCGGTTTCACCTGAGTGTTGTGTCAACTCACAGAATCACGGTTCTGAGCAGCACAGAATCCGCGTAGTTTCCATAAAACAGCACTGTATAAACAGAAGGTTCGGGTTTGGTGTGCAGTGTCTGTACGCCGCATTATTGGCCCCATCTTTTTTCAACAGATGCTAACGTCTGGGCGTTACATTGCCAGCATTTTGAAACCATTTGTGGCAGAATTAAATGAAGAGGAAAATATTTACATTTACTTCCAACAGAATGGAGCAACTACCCATTCAGCCGACCGACCCTTGTAGCAGATTTACACAATCTTCACGCCGGAACATTGATTAGTCTGATCGCGGCCCTAGCTGGCCACCCGCACTCAGTGAGCGATTACTTTGTGTGTGGAGCCTCAAGTCTAAGGTGTATTGCAACAACCCCAGCAGTCCAGGTTCTATCTGCCTTCAGCAACTTGCTGACCATGGTCCAAATTCATGCTTAATATGATGTACATTCGAGCTATCTGCATTTATTAACAGCCCAGCAGTAATGACGAGCATAAAACACGGCAAGAACACAGCAATGTGCACAGAAGAAACACTCGCAACAAAAATAACTAGAAAGAATACCACGACAAAACACGACACACTCATAACCACGAATTCCACTGAGAACTAATAAACTTCACAGATATAGATTTAGCACAGGAAGAACCACTGCTATTAAAAAAAGGGCTCAAGCACAGTACCATGAAATGTAAAAAAGGAGAACAGTGAAAAAAATTCGTAACACAAATAAAAGAATTACACATTCCACAGACAGCATCAGTCCCTTCTTTTAACATAGAGAATATGTACAACTGAAGAAAACCTACCTACTTACGACCAACTACTTGCAGGTAATACTAGAGAAATAACCGTAACTGTAAAAGTAATCACATAGCAAAATTATTTTCAATTTGCAAAAGAATTTTTAAAAAAAATGGCCTTCCAATGGCATCTGGAACACTGGGAAACATATTCATCAACCAAACAGGAAAACCTGTCTTTGATTCTTCACAAAGAAGTGACAGGTATACAGGGTGTTACAAAAAGGTACGGCCAAACTTTCAGGAAACATTCCTCACACACAGAGAAAGAAAATATGTTATGTGGACATGTGTCCGGAATCGCTTACTTTCCATGTTAGAGCTCATGGAATGAAGCCTCATCCGTAAAGAGAACATTTGCACTGAAATGAGGATTGACACATTGTTGGATGAACCATTCGCAGAAGTGTACCCGTGGAGGCCAATTAGCTGCTGATAGTGCCTGCACACGCTGTAAAAAATGGTTCAAATGGCTCTGAGCACTATGGGACTTAACATCTATGGTCATCAGTCCCCTAGAACTGAGAACTACTTAAACCTAACTAACCTAAGGACAGCACACAACACCCAGTCATCACGAGGCAGAGAAAATCCCTGACCCCGCCGGGAATCGAACCCGGGAACCCTTGCGTGGGAAGCGAGAACGCTGTCGCACGACCACGAGCTACGGACCACACGCTGTACATGGTACGGAAACAATTGGTTCTCCCGTAGCACTCTCCATACAGTGGCGTGGTCAACGTTACCTTGTACAGCAGCAACTTCTCTGACGCTGACATTTGGTTTATGGTCAACTGCATGAAGAATTACCTCGTCCATTGCAGGTGTCCTCGTCGTTCTAGGTCTTCCCCAGTCGCGAGTCATAAGTTGGAATGTTCCGTGCTCCCTAAGACGTCAATTAATTAATTCGAACGTCTTCCTGTCGGGACACCTTCGTTCTGGAAATCTGTCTCGATACAAACGTACCGCACCACGGCTATTGCCCCGTGCTAATCCATACATCAAATGGGCATCTGTCAACTCCGCATTTGTAAACATTGCACTGACTGTAAAACCACGTTCGTGATGAACACTAACCTGTTGATGCTACGTACTGATGTGCTTGACGCTAGTACTGTAGAGCAATGAGTCGCATGTCAACACAAGCACCGAAGTCAACATTACATTCCTTCAATTGGGCTAACTGGCGGTGAATCGAGAAAGTACAGTACATACTGACGAAACTAAAATGAGCTCTAACATGGAAATTAAGCGTTTTCGGACACATGTCCAGATAACATCTTTTCTTTATTTGTGTGTGAGGAATGTTTCCTGAAAGTTTGGCCGTACCTTTTTGTAACACCCTGTATAGACCAGGGCACCCCAAACCTTTCCTCTGATGGAACACTTTAAAAATCCTTATAGTTTTATGGGACACCTTGTTTATTTTGACGGTTAATATACATTTAAAAATTACAAAACCTGTTTTATTCAGTGAATACTTCAATTTTAAATCTTAGCGAAAACACAGAAATCTAGATAAATATTAAAAAATAATTAGTATCGTCAGAAGTTGAAAACACGCTATGTTATTAATAGTTCTTCGTGGAGCTCTTATTCACTTAGTGTGGAACACCACTGTTCTACGGAACACAGTTTGGGATACCCTCGTTTAGTTAATATGATCTGTGTGGGAGATAAATCAGTAAAGGAAACAGATATACGTCATACAGACGTAAACAGTACACGTGGTAACAGGCAGTTCACAACAGAAAGAGAAAAAGAAAAGACAATAGCTTTCTTGGATATAACTATAAAGAGAGACAGCGAAAGGCACACAGACATTTTCAGAAAGCCAACCGCCACAGACAAATATATATGCCACCCACAAAATAAAAAAGCAGCCCTACGACATATGTTACACAGACACTCGTGAAAGAAAATCATGAAAAATAATTACAACTCATAGCCACAAATAATGGCAATGGCACCAGTATAGTACAAAGAATCAACCCCAATATCAAAACACAACTAAATATAAACAGAAACAAGCAGAGAACACAAACAACACTGAACCCCACAAATCATACAGTCAATACAGAATGAACAGAATTACAAAACAATAACACTCATGACGTGACTAACAGAAAGAAATACTACACTTTAACATAGAAGCACAAGCAAAAATATCCTAAAGAACCAAGGATTACAAATTGCTTACAGAACAAGTGACACACTCCAGACACATTTACAAAAAATAGATGAACCAGATAAATACCAAGAAGTAGATGTATACCAGTTATAATGTCAAGAATAAGAATCAGTGTGTCTGAGAATGAAGGACAGGAACTTGAAAACTAGGTACAATGAGCATGTAAGAGGCTGAAAGTATGAGAACAGCCATTCTGCTTTTGCTGAACACTTGATAAAACATAGACATAAACCATATAACATGGAACAGGACATTAATATTATTAGAGTGAACAATCATAACAAAATAATCGCTGACCTTAAAGGAAAACGTTCACATGCAAAGAGCTCTT
Source organism: Schistocerca serialis cubense (assembly GCF_023864345.2). Taxonomy (NCBI): domain Eukaryota; kingdom Metazoa; phylum Arthropoda; class Insecta; order Orthoptera; family Acrididae; genus Schistocerca; species Schistocerca serialis. The sequence continues at coordinate 313,468,191 of NC_064646.1, forward strand.
GCAATGTAAAAGAAAGTAATTAATGATAACATCACTATAAGTAATAACTCACTGAACATGTCAGCCACCAAAATAATAATAAACAGATATGTGAAACATAATCAGAGCAAATAAATAATCAAACCACCCACTCTCCCGCTCCCCCCACTCTGTCTCACACGCTCACACACACACACACACACACACACACACACACACACACACACATACAAAGGAGCAAATATCAAACCACACATACGCAACACAAATAAAAGATGAAAGACAGTTGACAACGCTACACACACACATTCAACATACAGTGAAAAGTATCCATTCAGCGGAACTTGCGCCCTTCGGAATATAAATTTAAACATGCCGCTGAAAATGCTGGTTCTTAAATAAAAGAACTGAAACACGTATGGCAAAAAACAAACTGCCTTCCAATTAGTTGCAAAGACGATACATACCTCCATGAATATAAAATCAATTAAGAAAAACTATGATACAGTCATGACAATCAGAAGAAATGTTGTAGATACTGAGATAATAGAATATCTGTAAAGTATAGATCACTTGCTGTCTGTGCTGCTAATGTAGCGTTCTAGCGTGTTGCTCAGTACGCCCAGAATTAATAGTGGTTTCACTATATCGACTGTATGCAATTAAAATCCTCAACACTAAACATTGCTTGTAGTATTATGGGCACCAAATTCTAAGGTACATAATTTCATCAGCTGACGCTATGTTATTTTAACTTCAGTCACATAATAATTCATATTTCACAAATGATAAGAGCTTCTTTCATCATGACATACTCTAAGAGCTTTCGCCAGAGATATACGGCTTTTAATACTTTGATTGAAATCTAAATTATATTATTTAATTTTTTATTGTTCTACATTGTTCCAAAATCCAAAATCTAACCTTGATTATCATTGTGTGCAATACTGCTGAAACTAAATATCTTTTTTGAAATCCTTCACTTACCTAATCACATATTTTGTTAATATTCTTTCCATCTGCATCACTTCTTCCTAACTTAGAGGACTTCCGGAGCTTGCGTTGCAAAATTACTATCAAAGAGTTGCTACATAACTCCATGATCCAGTTTTGTGCACTCAGAACAGATTTTGTGGATGTAGAATTTTTACATGTCAACTAACAATGCGACACAACTGCATAACAGCAGTGTTTTCCCTGCATCGTAGTTAATAACTTGCGTTATTCGGAATATAAATTTAAATTTGGAATTATACCAAAAAAGTAGCTCGAACTTCATTCTTTGTTCTTGTTGTTTCGAAAACGAGATATGTGATATATGATGGGGCATTTAAATCTTTTTGTCGGAATGTTTGGCGAAATAAACATCGGATTAAAAAAATTGGTAATAAACGTTGTTCACCTCGAAGAGGGACATCCATTAACGTAACGCTCGACTCCCTGCACCACCCCCGGTGGCAAAATGGAAGGGTGACTTTGAAATCTTAAATAGGAACACCTATTTTTTATTGCAGATTAGAATTCTCCGTGAAAAATATATAACTTTTGTATGAAACATTTCTTTCGTTTCATGATAGATGGCGCTGTAATCGCCAAACATGGAAATGAGGTGACAACTGTTGCAAAACGGTACTATCTCAAACATATACATATTCGATTAAGACAATCGAAGTCCTTTTTTGTCGTGTGACACATCCCACAATCGAATGAAGCACAGACCGTGATCATGCACTCAGTCCGCGGTCAGACTGTGCAAGTTACTTCAGTGATACGGACTGTACACATCTCGTCGCTAATGTTCCATAATGTTAACGATTGCAAAGAGGGTCGATATCATTGCCGCATAATTTGAGGCTCATAGGAATGTTGAGGAAGCTCATGAAAAGTATGCTACTATGTTCCCCGACAGCGATGTTCCGGCTGCAACGATGTTTCGCAGTACTGTCCACCTGTTTACTGAAAAGGAAAGTGTGAAACCCAGAGAAAAAGTCCGACCGCGGCCTGTGACGAACGAAAATAAAACAATGAATGTTTTATCTGCGGTTGCTGCAAATCCTCACATTAGTTTTCTGCAAATTGCGTAAGGTTCAGGAATTTCGCAAAGAAATGCTCTATGCTTACTACATGCACACAAATAGCATCCATTTCATTTATCGCAGCATCAAGGTATGCATGGTGACGTTTTTCACAATCGCCTGACGTTCTGCAACTGGATACAGGAACAACTGGCAGTCAATGATAATTTCATTTCACAGACACTTTTCTCCAGTTACTCAAATTTGACGAATCGTGGTCAAGTGAATCGACATAATATGCGTTATATGTCAGTGAAGAATCACCACTGGGTAAGGCAAGTTGGACATTAATGCCCAAGGATTGTCAACATTTGGCGTGGTGTTTTAGGTACGCAGGTAATTGTACCATACTCCATAGGAGGTAGTCTCACTGGTCAAATGTACAGCGACGTTGTGGATAATGTTCCACCCACACTAATGTACGATGCTCCACTTCAAACGAGACTGGAGGTGCGGTTTCAACACGATGGATGCCCAGCGTATTATTCACGATTAGCTCGAGAAGTTTTGAATCGAAACCATCCGGTCGATGGATTGGACGAGGAGGTCCTCAGACGTGGCCCGCATGTTCACCCGATTTGACTTCTGCCAACTTTTTGTGTAGGGATGGCTAAATGGCAGAGTTTACAAGGATGTACGAAAAACCCCCGAAGATATGCGGCAGCGAATTCTCAATGAATGTACAAACATTAGCACAGAGACACTTAAAACATGTCGGATTTTCATTTAGATACAGAGTTGCAATGTGAATAATAAACAACGAACAACATTACGAACATCTGCTGCACTGAAACACTTGTGAGAGGCGAGGGGACTCACAGTACTGAAGTACCCCGAGATGCTGATAGGCAAGGTGATTCACCAAAGTCAAGCGCCCCGAAGGGAACGCGTTACTACAACATCCACGTCATTGTTCCTGGGTAACGCTAAATGTAGTCTATGAATGCACTGCGGGAGGGTAGACGGTGTCACATAATAGCGTTTTTCCAAATATCAAATAATGTACTTTGATTTTCCTAATCGGATTTGTATTTTTATGAGATATTACCGTTTTGCAACAATTGTCACCTCATAATCACGTGTCTCGATTACAGCACCATCTATCATGAAAGGAAAGAAATGTTTCATACAAAAGTTACATGATTTTTAACGGAGAATCCAAATCTGCAATAAAAAAATGGGGGTTCGTATTTAAGATTTCAAAGTCACCCTACCATTTCCCCCCGGGGTTGGCGCAGGAGTGTCGAGCGTTATGTTAATGGACGTCCCTCTTCGAGGTGACCAACGTTTATTACCACTTTATATTTAATCCGATGCGTATTTCACCAAATATTCCGGCAAACATTTTAAGTGCCTCACTCTGTATGTTCCGTACCTGTGAAGAAACATCAGCTTGTGTGGTCAGTGTCTCTTAACGTATGAGCAGAAGCTAATTACTTTTCATAGGGCTTACTGTCTGCTGAAGTCATCAATAGAGTTATGTTTCGCGTTTTTTAAATAGAAGCACAGCTCTACTCTCGCAAACATGCCCCACAAGTAACTTTAAAACGCTCAGCTAAACATTTCACGGCGTAAATACTGTTTCATTTTACCACAAATTCCATTTAGTCTTATATACTCGAAGTAAACTGTTAGACTAATTAAATAAGTTTCTGAGGCTGCTCTGCAATCATAATTTGTGACAACCAGCATTCAACGTCTAAATAAAGTAAACTGCAGCTTCTTTCATTACTCACAAAAGGCGAGAGAGACAAAACCTTAGTTCTAAATACCCTGCAGATTCAAATTCCTTCCATGAACGCAGCTAAAATTCTTTCGTAAGGGCTTTATCTCAGACATACAATGCGAAAGAGGCAGTTATCCTTTAAACGGTAGAAGGTCATACTAATTAAAAGTGTATCTAGGAACTTGAGTGCTTCGTTTTCACTTCTCACGTGTTTTCATCTTTGCTGAATATTTCAGTAAATGAAAAATAAAAAATAGCATCACTTAGGCATTTTATAGAAGTATCTGTATATAACGTATAAAAAATAGCATTGTTTAAAAAACTTATTGTCAAACATATAAGGCAGTTTATAGAAGTATCTGTATATAATGTACTTACACGACCTTGTGTACAGTTTTATAAAAGAAATATATGTGAATAAACAGTCTCTGATAAATACCGGCGTATTGACGAAATCTGTCTGAAAGCAGACAGACGACAACAGCAGGTAAATTTACATCTGCACGCAGAACAACTGTAACTGAAAATTAGGTTGCAGACATATATTATTATAAAATCTCTCTCTCTCTCTCTCTCTCTCTCTCTGCCTTTTTGACATAATTCTCTAACATATTATCAGGTTAGGTACCGCAAAAATCAAATTTTGTAATTCATGTTTATAGTAAGAGGTGCAAAGCAGTAATTCGATATCATTACTATAAATCTCTTCCCAAAATGAAAATAATGTAATGAAGCATTCAGTATCTAAAAAGTTCACAGCAGATAATGTCGATATACGCTTCGCAATATTTACAAAAAGTTGTCAGTCTCTACATACAGAAATCCGTCACAACTAATAACACAGACTGGATGCTCAACATTGTTTCACATATAGAAATATCGTGCTTTTATTTTAATTTAATGATGCGCTAGAAAAGTCCGAAAATTCTTTCAGAAATGAACCCATCTAGGTTTTGGATAGTAAGTATGAAGCTCATTGAAGTACCCAGTTCGAAAATTTCCTCCCCATAGAAGTATCATTCTGTGATTCCCAGTTAATCTAATAATTGAGTTTAGTTCACACACAACATTCATCTGCTCTAGTGCCGAAGTTGTTATCGCCCTTCATCAGATGCATTGCTGTAAACTTGCCTTACACGTACATAACAGTGGACTCTTGAAACTATTACAGCAGACTAAACTTGCTTACCAGGGACCGATGACCTCGTAGTTTGCCTCCCCTCTCCCCCCCCCCCTTTTTAAACCAACCAACCTTGTTTACCGGATATCGAAACTGACCAATAGTCTATCCACGTACGTATCTACCTCACGTAATAGGTACAATATCTGTCTCCAGTATCCTCTCTGATAAGGATGCAGGAGCGAATCTGATGTTACAGCGACAGATGTTACGAAGAAGTCCCTGCCTGCGAATTGATGGTTCAGGGGCACTTCTTTGAGGAACGAGACACAGTCAACATGTACCTTTGCACGTAATATGTAACTGAAGGACTAGGTACAAAGGTAATTAAGAGTTGTTGCCTGATTCTATAGGAAGAGCAATACAGGTCTGCGACGAAACGAAAATGACGTTTCATTTTGTGTCATAAAATTTTAAACTCATGGACTGTATGGTTTTGAGCTTCCCCTGAGTTGGATATTCCATGGAGAACAAGTTCGCAAAAAAACAGAAGCCTCGTTTAATACCACGAAATGCCATTCGGATACATGTACATGTACATCTACATGGTTACTCTGTAATTCACACTTAAGTGCCTGGCAGAGGGTTCAACGAACGATTTTCATACTACTTCTCTACCATTCAATTCTTGAATGACGCGTGGGAAAGAGGACACCTAAATCTTTCCGTTCGAGCTCTGATGTCTCTTATTTTATTATGATGATCATTTATCCCAACGTAGGTGGGTGTCAACAAAATATTTTCACATTCCGAAGAGAAAGTTGGTGATTGAAATTTCGTAAATAGATCTCGCTGCAAAGAAAAAAATTGTTCAAATGGCTCTGAGCACTATGGGACTCAACATCTGAGGTCATCAGCCCCCTAGAATTTAGAACTACTTAAACCTAAGTAACCTAAGGACATCACAGACACCCGTGGCCGAGGCAGGATTCGAACCTGCGACCGTAACAGTCGCGCGGTTCCGGACTGAAGCGCCTAGAACTGCTCGGCCACCGCGGCCGGCGCTGCAAAGAAAACCGCCTTTGTTTCAGTGACTGCCACCCCAACTCGTGTATCATATCAGTGACACTCACCCCTGTTGCGTGATAACACGAAACGAGCTGCCCTTCTTTGCACTTTTTCGATGTCCTCCGTCAATCCTACCTGGTAAGGATCACACACCGCGCAGCAATATTCCAGCAGAGGACGGACAAGTGTAATGTAGGCTGTCTATTTAGTGGTTTTGTCGCATCTCCTAAGTGTTGTGCCAACAAAGGGCAGTCTTTGTTTCTCCTTCCCCACAATATTAACTATGTGGTCTTTCTAATTTAAGTTGCTCGTAATTGAAATTCCTAGGTATTTAGTAGAATTGACAGCCCTTAGATTTGGGCGATTTATCGTATACCATAAATTTATCGGCTTTCTTTTAGTACCCATGTGGATAACCGCGCACTTTTCTTTGTTTAGTGCCAATTGCCACTTTTCGCACCATACAGAAATTCTCTCTACATCATTTTGTAATTGGAATAGATCGTCTGATGATTTTACTAGACGGTAAATTACTGCTTCATCTGCATACTATCTAAGGGGGCTGCTTAGATTATGACCTAGGTCATTTATATAAATCAAGAATAGCAGAGGGCCTATGACACTACTAATGCAGTGAGTGCCAAACGTACCCTAGTCATATATATGCATTCAGTACAATGCAGTATTTGGTATATGAAATTTCAGTAAATTTGTGAGGTCTTGTCGGTAATAACGTTCAATTAACGCAAAAGCAACATGCTCTCCCACACGTCTTTCACATGTATGAGTATTGATTTATGAAGTTCCTTCCATGTTGAATAAGGCGACTACAAAGAGCACACAATGCGTCCACTTACAAATAGGTACTATATGGCACTACCAGTTATTTTACATAAAAATATAAAATAGTTAAGTGACTAAAAGATGCATGGAGATCCCCACAGAATACTGTGGTAACAGCGCTGGCAATCAGCCATGCACTATCGTAACAGATGCACAAGTGAGCTGCAAAGCAAGGATAGCTGAGTGCAGCGGTAAACTGCACTGTGCAGCCAAGAACGATGTGGTAAGCGGGTCGTTGCCACTGCATTCAAGCATGTCCCTTTGTTATGGGCGACGTGAGTACACACCAGGTTTTAGAGAAACAAATGGGCAGTAACAGAGTATAAATGCGGTTGAATTTGTGTACAGGAGATTCTGGGACTTCGTCATCTCTGAGTAGCCGAACAGGGCGCTGGAGCACCGACAGACCGCGGGACAACCGGGCAGCGCCAGGAGCTGCATCCGGGTCGGGTCTGCCGCCTGACTGCGTCCTTAACAGCGTTTGGTGGGACAACACTACCAGCCTGCTGCCCGTGCCTGTTGCCACCTACGCTGAGGGACTCGGTATCACTACGCCAACAGACTTCCGCTGCTTGTCTGAGGCCACAGGTCATGACCTATGCACAGCAACCTCCACAATCGCGGAGCAGAAAGCAGTGCGGCTGCCTTCCAGTGTGTCTCTCGACAGGGAAGCACTGCTGTGGCAACTCGCAGTGGCCTCGCCTCCACAGCATCGCTGGGCGCAGTCCTAGCAGCCGACACCAACTGCACCACCCATAACTCATAAAGAGAGGAGTGCCTGCCTCATGTAGAATTGAAGATACAATAAAATCAAGCTGCTAAATTTGCAGCGTTTGCGCTGATTCAAATGGTTCAAATGGCTCTGAGCACTATGGGACTTAACATCTTAGGTCATCAGTCCCCTAGAACTTAGAACTACTTAAACCTAACTAACCTAAGGACATCACACACATCCACGCCCGAGGCAGGATTCGAACCTGCGACCGTAGCATTCCCGCGGTTCCGGACTGCAGCGCCTAGAACCGCACGGCCACCAGGGCCGGCTTGCGCTGATTCCACACCAACTACGGAATCACAACACAGCCATCCCTCCTACAGAGTTGTGGACCGCTATCCCCACCCTGCTACGGTCGCAGGTTCGAATCCTGCCTCGGGCATGGATGTGTGTGATGTCCTTAGGTTAGTTAGGTTTGCGTAGTTCTAAGTTCTAGGGGACTGATGACTACAGTAGTTAAGTCCCATAGTGCTCAGAGCCGATATCCCCACCGCCCTCCCCTACATTGCCCTCTAACGCCTCATGTCAGTTGTAGCAATGAGAATCCAGAGATGCGTCACACAGAGAGCATCCCAGAGTGCTACAGAGAGCTACAACATCAACAAGAATCGCTTCTCGGCTTTTGGCAAGATCAATATGTAGTATCATTTTTTTTTTTTTTTGTAGATAAGGACTTAAGGATAAGGAAGGGAACTTTTTTAAATTCTATAGTAATGAGTTAGATCACCAATAACTTTAATCTTTTAACAATTCAGAGCTCCTTTCTCCCAAACGTACACAGACTCATTTATTTTGCGATGGTTCTCGTCCTAAGAACCAAAGGCATGGTAGACATATAATACGATTCATACGCCCGCTAATCCCGATGGGCGGAACAGGTTATTAGGATTCTGGAAAGGGGCAAATAAAGTTGGGGTCAGTTCCACCTTCTAATTGCAATTTATTATAATTTAATAACACGTTTACAATCAAAGCGGCACACAGTCGAACCTTTACCAAACGCAACTCTTTAACGGCTGAAAGCCTCCAAACAAGGAATCTTGAGTAAATCAACAAGATAAAATTCCAATTAAAATAGCAACAAAATAATTAAAAACACTTCTATCATAGATAGGTGGAAAGACTCAAAGTAAATTAGGTAGAACAAACATATATAAGTTGCAATACAAATGGCTGAAGGCCACAACTAAGTTTCAAAATTTTAGAATATATTACCACAGACTTCTAAAGGCAGAAGGCCACAATGTTTAAAAACAAGAAATCTTAAAGATCAACAAGATAAAAACGCAATTAAAAGCAAATCAAATAGAATTAAAAAAAAACATATCACAGCTTGAAAGATAATTTCAAGAATAAGGTTGCAAGACTGAAGCCCACTACTAACTTTGAAAAATTTTTAAGAAAAAATGATAAAATAACCGTAATCCTTAAAATTTAAGCACCTGAAAACATAATTAAACACCGGTGGCACTCAGAAGCCTCCAGGGAGATCGGTCTGCCCTCGTTCACTTAGGCGAGACAGGTGGAGAGCCCAACTACACTTGATCCGTCGGAACCCAACCAGGGGACAGCCACGGACCGACCGACAAAACGACTTGCTTGCCACCAATCTGTACATGACAACTCGAAGGCAAAACGTTACGGACGTAATCATCCACAATCAATATGTAAAAATACTCTGTGTTGCTCATAGGAAAACCTCCACAACAGCGAACCACTGAAACGATCCACAACATGAATGGACGAGGCACCACTAAACTTTGACGTCCTGGGTCGGTGAACCACGAAGCTCGTAGCGATTGGACAGCTCCACACACGCTTCGACACTGCGCAGGGAAGGCAGCTGACGCAGCCGACTGCACCGCCAGGAGATCCTCTTGGTCCGCACCAACCTACCGACTGCCTTCTGGTCCGTCCGCGGCTGCTGCTCCGTCGTGACTGCACTGCTCGTGCGTCTTCCACTCACTTCCAGACACACGACGGCGGAAATACTGGCTCGGACCCAACCCTGCAGAGGAAACACGCCCATTGACTAAACGACATCCCTGCACCAGGAAAGGACTGGCCCAAGTTCCACAATATGGCAATTGAAGGGACCCAGAAGCGCTCAGAGAACCAGTTACACGTCGCCTTATGAGATGAGCAACTTCTCAGAGCCAGATTGCTGACAACATTTAAAAAAGTCGTCAGTAGAAATAAAGCGAACTACACACAAAACCTTAGAAACACTTGCACGAAGATCTGAACGATACCCAGCAGTAACTAAGGACGCATGAAGACAAATCGGGAGTCAATGCACACACACACACACACACACACACACACACACGCACACACACACAGCCGACTCATGAACGATCGGCTAGCCAAAACGCGTCGTTCGGTAGGACGACCGACCTACGATCCACCAAGACTGTGGTCCGGCTCAAGTGCTGCGTGGCGACAATGGTCGGGCGAGCCATGTCGACGCAGACCTCACAGCTCCAACCTGACTGCACTAGTGCCTCATTGCAACTTCTTGACAGGCAGGTTCGGACTTCGCTCCAGACGCGTTCCAACCGACTGGCAGCCCGAACTCGCGACTCGCACTCACGACGCGAACTACCTTACGACAGACAACGACCGGGAAGTAATAGCAATCGAGCAAAGATACTACGAGAGGGGATATATCGATAGGCACTGCTAGCGCCTGTCAGGGTCAGGCAAAGCAGCAACTCAGTGACAGTAGTAACTTAAATTAACGTAAGGTGGAAGTACGTTAAAAACCGAATGGCAGGAACACGAGCCACGCACGACTCAAGTTTTCGACGATTCCCCACCACATATGGAATCACCACACAGCCATCCCTCCTACAGAGTTGTGGGCCGCTATCCCCACCGCCCTCCCCTACATTGCCCTCTAACGCCTCATGTCAGTTGTAGCAATGAGAGCCCAGAGATGAGTCACACAGAGAGCATCCCAGAATGCCCTTGTAGAAAAGGACATACGGATAGGGATGGGAACTTTATTTAATTTCTATAATAATGAGCTGCATCAACAATATTTTAACAATTCAGATCTCCTTTCACCCACACGTACACAGACTCATATTTTGCTATGGTTCCTCGTCCTAAGAACCAAAGGCATGGTAGACATATAACACGATCTTCCGATATCTCTGTTGTACACCTCACATATTTGAAAGGTGCGATAGGCAATAATGTCTCTACCATTGAAACTCTCAAGTCCTCCTACTTTGGACACTTTGTCTCCTGGATACCGTACTACAGCAACAGTAATCCATCCATTACCATGTGTATTAGCATCATTATTATCCAAAGTAAAATTCAGAACGCATCCACAAAAAACTGAAGAACCATACAAAAACACTTGTCCATTTACACCATTTTCAGTGTTCCTCTCGATGTTATCTACAGCTTTATACACTGTAAGACGCGAACACCTTCTCCTCCTATAATAACACGGCATATCTGTAAGTCGTCCAATGGTGCTGCACGTGCGGCTGCTTTCCCGATCTGCAAAAGAAACTACACATTGATCTTGCCAAAAGCCGACAAGCGATTCTTCTTGGTGTTGTAGCTTTATGGGGCATTCTGGGATGCTCTCTGTGTGAGGCATCTCTGGGCACCGGGCTCTCATTGCTACTACTGACTTGAGGCGTTAGAAGGGACAGTAGGGGAGGTGTAACAGGTGCTTCCTCCACAGTGATCACATTAAAACCATGTACTGTAATCTTAACTTTAGACACTATACAATTCTAATGACATAACGTCATCGACTACTGTAGGTGATATATTTGGAATAGATACAAAATCATGATCATTAGAACCTGCACCATATTTTAAAAATTGAAGACAATTATGCATAAAATGTTTCATGTACGAACACATTGGCTTAATGCTTCGTGGAATTACTGTCATCAGATGACGAGTCTTCCTGCGAAGGCGGCGCCCAACCACTGCACGACGGTATCGCGGCCGCCATTTCCTCACAACTCTCCTCGTGATCGCTCTCCTCCTAAAGCGAAATACACGCCTCTGCGTTCGTGTCGAGGGCCTAAACCTCATCCTCCACCATAACAGGATCCAGTTATTTGCAGTGAATTATATGGCAATCAGCATGTACAACTTGAAGGTGACACATTACAGATTCATCACCAATTGAAAACTCATTGCTTACAAAAGTAACAAGACCACGAAGTCCTTTACCCATGAATGGCTTGTTCTTCACATTAACAGACACTGCACGGCCCTCGACAATTCGTTTCAAAATATATGGCAAATTACGCCATATGCGCCACTCAAACTCTTCAAACAAAATCACTTGTGTGCGCCCAGGCTCATAATCAGAAAAACCAAACTGATCTGGTATCGGCACAGAGGGTGGTATCAGGAGGACCGAGATTGCAGCTATTAATAACGGGCGATGTTGCACCAAAGGAACATGTCGTTCGAGTCACAGCCTGCAGTGTCATCACTGGGGCGTGTGAGACTGTTTTGTTGTTCTGTGGTGGTAATCATGCAGTCGAAGATTAAAAGGCTTGATTTTATGGATGTTACAATTACGAAACCAGAGGAACCTGTAGATCTGTGTTGGCCTAAGTTATCACCAGCACAGCCGTCGGCAAAAAGGTTGCTAGAAGATTGGTAATAGGTGCTGAATCAAGCGCGCCTATCAGGAGAGAGCCTAAAAACAGACACACCAGCAACTCTCCGTCAACGGCCTCTCGACCACCAGTATTTAGATCTGCGGACCTGAGGGCCCAGTCAGTCACAGACAGCCACCCCGGTCACAAACGGAGTCACAGACACAGTCAGTCGCAGTTACTAGCTCAGCCACTAATCTAGTCGGCGTCCGTCAGTTCATGTCACCAGCTGCTATAGTGTAGGGTTTCTAGCGGGATTTGTCGTCCACCAGCATCGAGGCTAACGTGGACAATTACGGAACAGCCTGTACCACAACAACTTCCTTAAAGATATGTAGCTTCTTGTTTTTGTGAATAAAGAACCTTGTTAATATATGCGTGCCGTTGTGTTATAGAAAGAGGGTGCTGGCCACCAAACAACATTCTCTCCTTGCTTCCGTCGGTACAAGACTCTCCAGTGTCAACGACGACACAAGAGCGTGTGTCGCAGCTTAGGAGTAATGGTAAAGATGAATGGTTAATACCTGTACGTTGCACTCATTTTAATTTACTCTCGCATTCTGCACCTTATGCTGAATCAGCAGCGGAACTGCTTCATTTGTCACCATTTTAGGGGCATGGCTAGGCATTGTAGAGAGTCTAAGTGTCTAATGATCAGAGAGAAGAAGTAACTTCACAGATCACTTCGAGACTAACTTTTTTGTGAGTAATATTTTGTTGCAGTGTAATTTTTATTGTGGAGAACGGATGCAGAGGCAGCATCACAAACACAACGTGTCACCAATGAAGAAACATTACACTCATTAGTGGATCAGCTGGCTTAAAAAATGGTTCAAAAATGGCTCTGAGTACTATGGGACTTAACATCTGAGGTCATCAGTCCCGTAGAACTACTTAAACCTAACTAACCTAAGGACATCACACACATCCATGCCCGAGGCAGGATTCGAACCTGCGACCGTAGCGGTAGCGCGGTTCCAGACTGAAGCGCCTAGAGCCGCTCGGCCACCACCGGCCGGCGATCAGCTGGTTTAACTGAACGTGGATAATGTAGTTATCTTGAATGAATTAGCAAGAAAGAATAGCGAAATAGAAGTGTTAAAGTTGGAAACTGTAGGACTAGATATGACTGTGGCGAATCTTGTGTCTCCTTTCCCTGGAAGAACGTCTGAGGATGTATTGGTATTTATAGAGCATCTTAGTCGTCAGCTGACGTAGGAGTTGGTCTGACAAAAAGTTGTTGCAGATCGCAGGGTTTCACTTATTAGGAAAGCAAAATTATTCATAAGGTGCACAGAAGCATTTCAAAATCCAGAAGAATATTTTGATTGGTTTAGACCGGGGTTTGAGCAACGGTACAGCAAGCAACATAGTGCACTGTCTTTTCACAAACGACTAGGAATGGTATCCAGGAGACATAATGAGGCAGTAGAAGACTTTACGAGTGGACTTAGGTAAAATAATGTAAACACGTACGAGCTCTCATTAAACGAGGACGTAAATAAATTTACTCTGCACTTAAAAGGGAGTCCCTGGGCCACCAACGGAACTTCCCGGTAGGAATAGGTTCAGTCAGAGCGAATGCAGAGGCAGAATGTGCCATATGGGGTGTTGTGGATTAAAGAGCGTATCAAGCACTGTTTGACACACGAGTGTATGTGCCAGTAGCCTCGAGAGAATTAGGGGGTAGGAGGCAGTGGAACCCACCACGGAATTATTTCCGTGGGATTGGGGATAATTATATATGGCCATCGGGATCAGTGGTGGTGACTTTTTCTGTTGGGACAAATAAGTTTAAGAAGTGTGTGGAAGTGGTGTCTCATGTATGCAACGATGCAACACGGTCCTTGGGTTACATTTTTTGCATCAACCTAATGCCATTACTGACCTTCGACGATTAGAAAGACATTCCGACTAGAGGAAACTGTTGTCGGTGTTAATCCGCCGCGAGGAGGCACCGGAAAACCAATAAGTGTGGATGTGGGACCGCACTTACCGGTAGGTGTGCTCTGTATTGGAGTCGTTGGAGACAAATGAAGTATTAGACACAGCGTGTTGTTTCATCAAACGTAGTATTGTACGTGTACAGGAAACGGATGGAGGAAAAGTGATACCTGTCAGTGCGGATGATTTTAGTGCGGTGGCCGAGCGGTTCTAGGCGCTTCAGTCCGCAGCCGCGCGACCGCTACGGTCGCAGGTTCGAATCCTGCCTCGGGCATGGATGTGTGTGATGTCATTAGGTTAGTTAAGTATAAGTAGTTCTCTGTTCTAGGGGACTGATGACCTCAGATGTTAAGTCTCTTAGTGCTCAGAGCCATTTGAACCATTTTTGATGATTTTAGAGCCGAAGACGTAAAGTTGTTGAAGGGAACGTTATTACCTACGCTAGAGATTCTGGATGAGGAAGATTGCCTCACAAGAGGTATAAGGAGCACTGGATACTGCTGTGACTACATTTCGTGAAAAGCTAAGGAGCAGGAAGAGCACTGTATGGTGGCTTGTTGTTAGAATTCCAGGATCTGTTTCTTCCAAAGGAGCCTATGTTTGCCACGCCAGTAACACAAGAAAGGATTTTAACAGGAAACGAAGCACTGGTATACCGAAGATCATATAGAATACCACTGTCATGCAACCAGTTTTAGAAGGGTTCATAGTTCAACAGTTAGCTGACTGGATAATAGGGGAAAGTAATAGTGCACGGTCGCAGAAATTGTAATCGAACCTAAGACATCTGTGGACGGGTCGCAGAAGTACTGGTTTCGTTGCAATTATTGCTATTTTAATAGCAAGACTACAACGGATCCATACCCTATCCCGAATATAACGGAGACCGTAGATAGCCCAGGAAAAAGAAAATATTTCTCGATATCGGACTTAAAGAGCGGATACCGTCAGAAGCGGATCGTGATGATAGACCGAAAATAGTTTTTTCAGCAAGTGGGTAACACTATAAATATATGCGGCACTGACATTCCAGGGGTTGCTGACAGAGTGTTGAGATGATTGCAACCACGTCAGTGCTTAACATATCTTGATGGCGTAATCGTCAATCCAAGGGATACGCAGAAAAAGAGGCAACGTCTAAAATATGTTTTCAGCAGATTACGAGCAGCACGTCTAATGCTGGACAATGTCACCTTGTGCTGGAGGAAGTTAACTGTTATGGCCATGTCAGAAGTAAGGACAGTGTAATGGCTGATCTGAGGTTGGTGTGAGCAGTGAAAGATTTTCCAGTACCATAAACTACTAGAGAGTTAAAATCTCTCCTCCATCTCGCGAAATATTATAGGAGGTTCGAGATGGGATGTGCAAAACCGCTTACTCAGTTGATGAAGAAAGGAGTTAAGTTTATGTGGCTGGAGGAATGTCAGGGATCATTTGTCGAGTTAAAGAAGGTGCTGACCTCGAAGCCAGTTTTGGTGTCTCCAAACTTCCATAAAAAATTACATTGTCATGTGATGTGTCAAACTACGCCCTTGACTGAGTTTTAAGCCAGGACGTCGATGGTCAAGAATATCCTCTTGCCTTTCCACCAAGACAACTGAACGCTGCACAAATTAATTACCCTACAATGGAAGGAGAGATTATTTGTATGGTATACGGAATAACGAACTTTTAATGTCATTTGTAGGCAGGAAGTTTAAGGTGGTAACAGATCACATAGCTTTGAAGTGGTTACTAGATTTCAAGGACCCATCTAGTAGATTAACGAGATGGGCATCTTAACTCACAAGGGGAGGCCGCCAATTCTGAAATTCAGATTCGATTCATACTGCGCATAATAAAAGCTCATGGCCAGAGGTATAATGTGGCAAAGCACCAAGATGCACTTCTCAGCCGTTGTCGAGAAAATCGACAGTTAAAAGAAACCGTTGCGGTGAAATACTCTCTGCGATTACTAATTCTCTACAGCGTCGTGGCGCAGCGGTAAGCGCTCGGGTTAGTAATCCGAAAGTCGCCGGCAGCCGGCACGGTAGCTCAGCGTGCTCGGTCAGAGGGTTAGCTACTCTCTGTAATATAAAACTGAGTGAACGGTTCAACGAACAACCTGAACGGGTGTCATCGAACGTCCGCCACGAACAAATTCAACGAACAACATAGAACAAAATGAGATAAAAAAAGAAAAAGATCGAATCTCGCGCCAAGCAACTTTTTTTTTTAGTATTTGTTTTTTATAATTCGAATATATATATATATATATATATATATATATATATATATATATATATATATATACTCCTGGAAATGGAAAAAAGAACACATTGACACCGGTGTGTCAGACCCACCATACTTGCTCCGGACACTGCGAGAGGGCTGTACAAGCAATGATCACACGCACGGCACAGCGGACACACCAGGAACCGCGGAGTTGGCCGTCGAATGGCGCTAGCTGCGCAGCATTTGTGCACCGCCGCCGTCAGTGTCAGCCAGTTTGCCGTGGCATACGGAGCTCCATCGCAGTGTTTAACACTGGTAGCATGCCGCGACAGCGTGGACGTGAACCGTATGTGCAGTTGACGGACTTTGAGCGAGGGCGTATAGTGGGCATGCGGAAGGCCGGGTGGACGTACCGCCGAATTGCTCAACACGTGGGGCGTGAGGTCTCCACAGTACATCGATGTTGTCGCCAGTGGTCGGCGGAAGGTGCACGTGCCCGGCGACCTGGGACCGGACCGCAGCGACGCACGGATGCACGCCAAGACCGTAGGATCCTACGCAGTGCCGTAGGGGACCGCACCGCCACTTCCCAGCAAATTAGGGACACTGTTGCTCCTGGGGTATCGGCGAGGACCATTCGCAACCGTCTCCATGAAGCTGGGCTACGGTCCCGCACACCGTTAGGCCGTCTTCCGCTCACGCCCCAACATCGTGCAGCCCGCCTCCAGTGGAGTCGCGACAGGCGTGAATGGAGGGACGAATGTAGACGTGTCGTCTTCAGCGATGAGAGTCGCTTCTGCCTTGGTGCCAATGATGGTCGTATGCGTGTTTGGCGCCGTGCAGGTGAGCGCCACAATCAGGACTGCATACGACCGAGGCACACAGGGCCAACACCCGGCGTCATGGTGTGGGGAGCGATCTCCTACACTGGCCGTACACCACTGGTGATCGTCGAGGGGACACTGAATAGTGCACGGTACATACAAACCGTCATCGAACCCATCGTTCTACCATTCCTAGACCGGCGAGGGAACTTGCTGTTCCAACAGGAGAATGCACGTCCGCATGTATCCCGTGCCACCCAACGTGCTCTAGAAGGTGTAAGTCAACTACCCTGGCCAGCAAGATCTCCGGATCTGTCCCCCATTGAGCATGTTTGGGACTGGATGAAGCGTCGTCTCACGCGGTCTGCACGTCCAGCACGAACGCTGGTCCAACTGAGGCGCCAGGTGGAAATGGCATGGCAAGCTGTTCCACAGGACTACATCCAGCATCTCTACGATCGTCTCCATGGGAGAATAGTAGCCTGCATTGCTGCGAAAGGTGGATATACACTGTACTAGTGCCGACATTGTGCATGCTCTGTTGCCTGTGTCTATGTGCCTGTGGTTCTGTCAGTGTGATCATGTGATGTATCTGACCCCAGGAATGTGTCAATAAAGTTTCCCCTTCCTGGGACAATGAATTCACGGTGTTCTTATTTCAATTTCCAGGAGTGTATATATAATTCCCGGCAATCAGTTGCAACAATTATGCATATAATAAGTTGTTGAAAGTCGTTTGTCGTGGAAAAACTGGCGACTTCGAACATCATTATGTTTTCCGCAAACAAAGTTGTATTTCACAAATGTTATTAATTGTCGTCATAATGTTAACCACTTGTAGTTAACGGAAGACGTAGAAACGATATTCCGAAACGAATACGTATAGCGTAAGTCAAACGTTCGAATTAGAATAGAGATCCCACGAACACTAATTTGCTGTGGCAGGCATGAAATATAAACTCCGTTACTCGCTCGTTACACTTGAATGACAGATGTTGAATGGGCCGAAACGAGCCGCCGCATAACAGCGTAGTTGCCTGCTAACTTCGAAGAAGGTAGATGCGGTCCCTAGCGCAACTTATAACATTGTCGAAAATCAGCGCGGACGGGAGAGCTTTGGTACACCCTGTTAAAAAAAACGGAAAAATGGAGGTGGTACAATTGGAGAGCGATCCGCCTTCACCAACATGCATAAGCAATTCATTAATACTTTGTATATATATATATATATATATATATATATATATATATATATATATATATATATATGAATTACAAAAAACTAATAATAAAAAAAATTGCATGGCGCGAGATTCGATCCGGCGACCTTCGGATTACGAACCCGAGCTCTTACCGCTGCACCACGACGCTGCAGAAAACTATTAATCGTCGAGAGTATTTCACCGCAACGGTTTCTTTTAACTGTCGATTTTCTCGACAACGGCTGAGAAGTGCATCTTGGTGCTTTGCCACATTACATCTCTGGCCATGAGCTTTTATTATGCGCAGTGTGAATCGAATCTGAATATCACAATTGGCGGCCTCCCCTTGTCAGTGAATCTAAATATGTAGTAACCGACTAGCTAAGCAAAAAGATAGCTGTAATACAAGCACTGGGTCACGATATTGTGAAATGGCAAGCAGCATAGGACACTGACTATGGTAGGAATGTATGCAGTATAAAAAACAACAGCAATTTGGTATGCATGACGGATTTTTGTGCAAAGAGACGGATCTAGGACAAAGAGTAGTGGTGCCAGCCAAGTTAAACTGGAAGCATTACATGAGATGCATGGTCACGTTTTGCCAGACCATGGTGATGCAGGGCGACGAATAGAAGGGTGGCAGATAAGTGTTGCTGGGAAGGATGGAAGGATGAAGTGGATCGATATGTCGGGTATTTTGTGGATTGTACACAAAGGGGAAATTGAGTTGGAAGCAGGTATTGTCACCAAGATTGTCAAAAGCCACAGAACCTTTTAATTTCATCAGGGTGGACATGTTAGGACCATTTACCAGAAAACAGCGGGTAATCATTTTTCTCCTTACGTTGAGGTGGTGCCAATGCCGGAGTAAGAAGCAATCACAGTCGCACAGTCATTACTTAATAGATGGATACTGAAGTTCGGAGCGCCGTAGGCTTCCACATACAACAAAATTTGTTTTTCAATACTTCGTAAAAGTATTAACTGAATTTAAAAATTTAAAATTCTGCTGTAATCTTAGCATTAAGACGAATGATTAGAATTGTAAAACTACTGTAGGCTACCGGAACCTATCGTAAGTAAGAGCGGACTATGGTAGTCATCCCAGTAACTTTGGTCTGTTATGATCATAATAACATTAGCTGTATGTTAGGTGTGTGGCGTACTTTCGGGCTTTACCTCATTTCAACCGCTATGTTTGCGAATTTGATGACTGCCTTGCTAGACTCCACCAGAAATCGCAAGCAGTGAACTGTCTAGAAACTGACAAGGAACGTCTTCAGTTCGAGGTCGCAAGTCAAATCTTTAGTAAGGTTCATTACAAACTGCTGCATTGGAAGTTATGACAGGAGAAATATTAGCTGCTAATAGTTCACCATGTGCTTCAGGAGGGCGATAGGAAATGAGTGTCCGGAAGATTCAGACATCAATCTTCTATAGTATGTACATATTACACTTCAACCAATGGACGTCGTCGACATTCAAGAAAAAAGAAACATTAACTTTTACCATGAACACCGAATGAAAAATGGAGCTCCATAGTAATCACAAAGGTTCGCACCATCAAGATCGAAGACGGAGCCCTTCGGAGTTACAAACCGTGCAGGATATTCAGCTACCTATCCACTACCAAAGGATGCATATTTTTTATTACATATTCGTGTACTACAGAAAGAAATGTGAATGTTTTAGTTGGACCACTTTTTTCGCTTTGTGATAGATGGCGCTGTAATAGTCAAAAACGTATAAGTACGTGGTATCACGTAACATTCCGCCAGTGCGGACGGTATTTGCTTCGTGATACACTACCAGTGTTAAAAGGACCGTTTACAAATTGCGGAAAAGGTCGATAATGTGTTGATGTATGGCTATTGTGATCAAAATGCCCAGAGGGCGTGTGCTATGTATGCTGCTCGGTAGCCTGGACGACATCATCCAAGTATCCGGAGCGTTCGCCGGATTACGTTATTTAAAGAAACAGGAAGTGTTCAGCCACATGTGAAACGTCAACTACGACCAGCAACAAATGATGTTGCCCAAGTAGGTATTTTAGTTGCCGTCACGGCTAATCCGCACATCAGTGGCAGACAAATTGCGCGAGAATCGGGAGTTTCAAAAACGTCGGTGTTGAGAATGCTACATCAACATAGATTGCACCCATACCATATTTCTATGCAACAGGAATTGCATGGTGACGACTTTGAACGTCGTGTACAGTTCTGCCACTGGGCACAAGAGAAATTGCGGGACGATGACAGATTTTTTGCACGCGTTCTGTTTAGCGACAAAGCGTTATTCACCAACAGCGGTAACGTAAACCGGCATAATATGCACTATTGGGCAACGGAAAATCCAGGATGGCTGCGACAAATGGAGCATCAGCGACCTTGGCGGGTTAATGTATGGTGCGGCATTATAGGAGGAAGGATAATTGGTCCCCATTTTATCGATGGCAATCTAAATGGTGCATTGTATTCTGATTTCCTACGTAATGTTCTACTGATGTTACTACAAGACGTTTTACTGCATGACAGAATAGCGATGTACTTCCAACATGATGGATGTCCGGCATATAGCTCACGTGCTGTTGAAGTGGTATTGAACAGCATATTTCGGACAGGTGGATTGGTCGTCGAATAACATGACCCGCACGTTCACCGGATCTGACGTAACCGAATTTCCTTCTGTGCGGAAAGTTGAAGGATATTTGCTATCGTGATACACCGACAACGCCAGACAACAGGCGTCAGCGCATTGTCAATGCATGTGCGAACATTACGGAAGGCGAACTACTCGTTGTTGAGAGGAATGTCGTTACACGTATTGCCAAATGCACAGAAGTTGACGGATATCATTTTGAGCATTTATTGAATTAGTGTGGTATTTACAGGTAATCATGTTGTAACAGCATGCGTTTTCAGAAATGATAAGTTCACAAAGGTACGTGTATCACATTAGTACAACCGAAATAAAATGTTCAAACGTACCTACGTTCTTTATTTTAATTTAAAAAGCCTACCTGTTACCAACTGTTTGTCTAAAATTGTGAACCATATGTTTGTGACTACTACAGCGCCATCTGTCGCAAAGCGAAAAAAGTGGCCCAACTAAAACATTCACATTTCTTTACGTAGTATACGAATATGTAATAAAAAATGGGGATTCCTATTTAAAAAAACGCAGTTCATATCCGTTTGACCTATGGCAGCGCCATCTAGCCGGCCAACAATAGCGCCATCTGGTTCTTTGTTTGTGGTTCTTTCGTTCGACACTTATTTCGTGAGGTAATCAGCCCCGTGCCGGCTGGGGTGGCTGAGAGGTTCTAGGCGTTACAGTCTGGAACCGCGCGACCGTTTCGGTCGCAGATTCGAATCCTGGCTCGGGCATGGATGTGTGTGATGTCCTTAGGTTAGTTAGGCTTAAGTAGTTCTAAGTTCTAGGGGACTGATGACCTTAAAGTTAAGTCCCATAGTGCTCAGAGCCATTTGAACCATTTATTTGGCCCGGTCACGATCAATGGACCACCCCGTATACCTTGTGGCAGTGTAATTCGCAGTACGCAGATTGGCCAAATTATTTTCATCCAGTATTTGAGAATGAGAGCTCTTCGCGACTTCCAGCAAACTTTATACATATTTTCAAGCCTTTACGAAACTATTTCTCACTGACACATACCGGATAATGATGAAAAGGGAAAAACTTCATCGCTTATTACATTTTCCCTGTTCATGCAGTAAATCTTCAACTTCAGGCACCACCTAATTTATTAATACTTCACTCCTTAATTTGCAACATATTTTTCAGACAGTGTTCACATATTCCACTGAATGTACTTGCAAGATATGCCATTGTACGACATATATCTCAGGAGATAAGACAACATAAAAAGTGAGATTCTTCGAAAACTAGCTTTTGCTTAAGGCGGAACTCAAATTACACATACGATACAAATACAGTAGCGTCTTTCCACAAGCTTTGAACATGATTTAAAATCTTTTCAATAACCTCTGCTCACTTACATGCTTAACGACTCGTATTTAACTGAATAACTCATTTTTAATGTAATCAGATGTTTGGAGCTGTTTCGTATATGTGAGATCGATTCCTTAAAGAATCGAAGATTTACTGGTTGAGCATCTATTTGAGATGGTTGAATATGAGACACTTTGATCATACTGCATTGGAAATCTTACATGTCTGCATTGATAACAATGTTTCTGTGTCAGCTTTAAAAGCCAGTTTGCATTGGAATTAAATTTAATGGGTTCATGGCTTGAACCGATGCAACAATATCTGTAAAATTAGTGAAACAAAGACCTTCCTTATCTTCCTGCGATTCTCCATAACTGCAAAATCTGTTTCGCTTCTCAAGAAAACGTGCCCTTTCACCATAAAGTGTCTGTTATTACTTCAAACCGTTCCAGGCTAAGTAGATGAAACCATGAAGCTTGATACTCGGAACCCGAGAGAGAATCAGTTCTTGGCCCAAAGATCAAATGCCATCTAGTAATGTATGTTTGAAACATTTTCTTTATGATTTCGTACTTGGAACAAGTCTAGGAAGAGGCGACTGAGTGCCGATAAAACAACATCACCGCACTGTGGACACTATTTGTGGAAAGAAGGGACGCAGACTGATTTTCATCTCCACTCTTGAAACAAAAACACTACTTTCATTTGAGAACGGATACATGTGCTTAATGTTAAACGGCAGGAACAATAAATGCTGGCCAGCTGACGTATATAGAGAAAAACGTTGCAGCGGCATTTCTATTTATGCAAACAGTAAATCTGGTGATTTCAATGACTTTGATAATTATGGTGTGGCATGTGAAGATGAACACCATGGAAACCGAAGCAATTGTACAATTACTATTGTTCTCATAAATGTCTGTCAAACTGGTCTAGTGGGACTGCTGTTAAAAGATAGATATAGTATGTGGTGTGGCAAGGACAAGGCCAAGTACACAAGTGCAAAGTCTTCGAGAATAACTGTGTCACGGTTACCAAATACAATGACAGTTTTCCATTTCGCCCCTGACAAGGCCGACTAAATTATCATGCTACCAATATTACAACCAGGATAGTGCTATGGACCATATAGTGGAGATGCTGAGTCGAAGATAGGCACAACAAAAAGACCATCAGCAAATGAGCTTTCGGCCAACAAGGCCTTCGTCAGAAATAGAATATACACACAGTGTTCATACAAATGCAACTCACCCACTTGTGACCGGCTGAATTGTGAGCAGTTGCGCATGATGGGAGACACAAGCAGGTGGTGGGGATAAGGAGGAGGTGGGGAGTAGGGTAGCCGTGGGGGACTGTAAAGAAATGCTTTTGCAGTACTTTACCTTTCCCCACCCTGCCCTGCTAGCACTCCCCCTCCCCATCCCAGCCTCCGCCTTACTTCCAGCACCTGGTTGTGTCTCCCATCAGGTATAGCTGCTCAAGTGTGGCCTCAGTAGCCAAAGACTACAGTCATGTGTGTGTGAGTTGCATTTGTGTGAGTTTGTGTGTGTATTATATGTCTGACGAAGGCCTTGTAGGCCGAACGCTCATTTTCTGACAGTCTTTTTGCTGTATCTATCTGTTACACAGCACCTCTGCTGTATGGTAAGTAGCAACTATACTTCTCATACTATTGTTACATTCTAACTTGGGTTTTCTGTTATTATGCTACCAAGTGAGGTGGACCAATGTTCAGGTACTACATTCACGTTAAGTAGGAAGGGAGCTCAAATTCCAAGCCGAGCATTCAGATTTAGGTTCCCTGCAGTTTTCCTAACCAGCTTAAGGCAATTGCTCTGCAGGTTGCTTTGGAAAAGACATGTCTGATTTGCTTCTACAATAGGAACTAGGGTCCAGCTTTAATGACAGTGATGACGACTGAATGTAAAACTCTAATCCTCTTTCCTTCCTTCATTGTTATGTTTCTGAAATGCTCACAGTGTTACAAGAGTGAGAGTATTAAAAAGTAACAGCCAGCAGCCAGTACTAAGAGTCCATATAGTATGTATTCAGTCATGGGGCAAGTAGATAGTAATATATAATTGCAAACATTGTAGGGCTCTTACATGGGCCGGCCAGTGCGGCCGAGCGGTTCTAGGCGCTTCAGCCTGGAACTGCGCGACCGCTACGCTCACAGGTTCGAATCCTGCCTCGGTCATTGATGTGGGTGACGTCCTTAGGTTAGGTTTAAGTAGTTCTAAGTTCTAGGGCATTGATAACCTCAGATGTTAAGTCCCATAGTGCTCAGATCCATTTGAACGATATTTTTCTTATATGGGAGAGGTGCGGGGGGGGGGGGGGGGGGAGGTCGGCGCGGTGGTCAAATGGACTTAATAGGAACACCTTATAGATTAGTTGGAAGAGGAGGACGCAAGGTCAGCTCTACCCTGCTGGAATTAGGTAGTGCTGATGGTTGCCAAGATTGATGTTACGTCGTCCAACTCGGATTGGGACTTAATACCTCATTGGAAAATGAGGTCATTAAAAGCTGAATGAGTAGTAATTTGTGGAACAGATGAGCCTAAAACAAAAGTGTGTATAAGTTGCCATATTTTCCTGGGTGAATTGCAACCTGGGCAAAAAGTATCCTGACAAGAGATACATACAGGAGTGCTGTCATTGAATTGGTGATCTCGGGCCCATTTGAATGGAGACGAGCAGATAGCGACTAAACCACATAACTATGTAGTTGACTTGTCTGTTCACACGAATTAATCTTCCTGGTTATATATCCCAAGTTCCAACATTACAACACAATACCTAAAGACTGCAGACTTTTCCGGTTTTAAAATCCGCCTCCTAACAAAACACGGTGCTCTTTTGAACGTATGTGTAATATTCTTTAGGACTCTATTTATTTCTTTAACAATTTTCTACAAGGTTTATGTTTGTTGTCCTATTTCAGGGCCAACTGCCTTGCCGCAGTAGTAACACTGGTTCCCATCAGATCACCGAAGTTAAGCGCTGTCGGGCTCGGCTAGCACTTGGATGGGTGACCATCCAGTCTACTGAGCATTGTTGCTAAGCGGGGTGCACGCAGCTCTTGTGAGGCAGAGGAACTACGTGATTCAGAAGTAGCAGTTCCAGTCACGCAAACTGACATACGGCCGAGAGAGCAGTGCGCTCACCTCACGCCCCTCCATGTCCAATTCCAATGACGCCTGCAGGCTGAGTGAGGATGACACGGCGGCCGGTCGATACCGTTGGGCCTTTATGACCTGTTCGGGCGTAGTTTAGTTTAAATTTAGCTGTATTTTAGGACTAAAAACTATTAAATGACCACTTCTACTTTGTTTATATTCCTCATCTGAAACAATTTTAAAGACAGATTTGCAAAGACTGATTTTTGTTGATACTCTTTTATAACTTAACAGCATTAGGTTTTGTTTAACTGTGGATGTCTGACATGCTATGCTTTCACAAAAACGAGATTTGGAAAAATGTATGTCACCAGAATCGGGAGATGTTTCGTTATTGCTGGCATTCACTTGTTCATTGTTTTGGCACTAATTTTTAATGTTTATAGTTAATTTTGTTATTGTTGTGCTTCTGTGTATGTGAGGAGGTGTGAGGGAGAAAGAGAGTGTGGGGAGGGAGAGGACATTCCCTTTACCCTGTGTATTCTGAGTTTGTAATGTGTTGATGTTTCTGGTTTCTTGTTGTTGTTCTTCACTAAGCTTTCATTTCCTCTTTCTGAATTTGCTTCTTTATTTTATTCTTTCGTTTGTGTGCTTTACACAGTTCCTCCGGCTATCTGGCATACTGAGTGATCACATATCTAATGGGACATTATTCAGACTGTGTAGAATGTATCTGAAATTCGTTGTTTATGTGTCAATAGGTAATTTATGGTTGTGAATGGTTTTGGGTATACTGTCCATCCACGAATCATGATTATTTTTAATTTGCAAAACACTAGATAAAAAGGTAAACAACAACTTGCACTTCCTGTAAGATGACAGTGTCCACAGTTCGAGGACACAAGTATAAGCAGTGATGGACCTCGCCGGATTGCTGCTTACAGCTACAGAGAAGCAGCCAAGAGATCTGTGTTATCGCTAATTAGTTTGGCCATTGCATTGCATATAAGTCCTTCAGCAGACATCGTCCTTACAGCAGAATAATTACCATTATCGAAGTTTCGCTATAAATAAGACGAATTCCAGCTACTATACTCAGTCCTGAACGCTAAAGTCATTGAACTCTCGAAGGCTTTGGTACTAAACCAGTTCTGACCCCACAAACTCATTATTTGTTGCAATTGTGTGCCTTCAGTCAGAACACTTGGTACTCTATTATCAAACACTAATCATTACAGACGGCTGCAGCTTTTTTCTGTCACGAAGATTAACCTACCCGCTAATGTGTGGAGGTTGCAACATTGACGTGTGTGACGTAATCGCCGCCAAATGTGGCATTTTCCGACTACTGAAGTGTTAAATATATTGCAGACTAATGCTGTAACAAAGGTAAAGGAATTAAGATATGCATCTGGGTCAGTGCCCATTCACACAATGGAGTCTATTTTTTTTACGCGTACATAACGCCAGCATTTACAGTTAGTACATTCGCAGAAGTCTATTTATCTACGGTGACATGCTCTCATTAATTTTATTTCACTGGCCTTTCGTTGTTTGTTTTCACAGCGTTCTACGTAATTCCATGTCTCTCTCCCACTCTCCCTCCCCCCTACCCACCCTCACTCTCTCTCTCTCTCTCTCTCTCTCTCTCTGTGTGTGTGTGTGTGTGTGTGTGTGTGTGTGTGTGTGCGCGCGCGCACTCGCTTGTGTTTCACGGAGTGGTCGACAGTGAAAAACGACATATGCACTGGAAATTTCCTGTGGGATTTCCGACATTTTATTATCCTCTGCTTTATCGAAATTACGTAATTATTTGTACATTGTCCCACTCTCTCTTTATTTAATTAAACTATAAACGGTGATTGTAAATCCCTACCGTAAACGTCTGCGATTTCTAGCAAGTACTCTCTCATTGACACAAGAAAAAGAATACAGTAAAATATTTTAAAATCTCTCTTTGTCTGACTTCAGGATATTCCGAAAATGCAGTCTTCCTGCAGTAAGGCGAACAAGAACTTTTATTACCAATATCAGATTACCAGTCCAGTGTACAGGATACCAGTCAGGTGGGAGAAACAGATTATATTCAGGGTAAATAAACATGAGGATGGTGAAAATAACCATTGGTTAGTTTGAGCCATAATAGAGTGTGAAAGAAATGCTGAAAACTTTAAATTTGCTGAAACGTGAAGCAAGAATATCACTACTGCGCTGAAAGCTGCTGCGATTAATCCGAAAATCAGTTTTAGTTTTGGATCTTCGAGTATTCTTCTTCAGACTGCACTAAGAGCTCCACAAGCAAACAGGAGTACGGCTTTCTCTGACGAATTGTGTGTTTGAAGTTTCTCCGAGTGAAACTAGTTACAGACAAATCTATCCTTACAAATTTCGTGTCGTATCTCAGACTGCTTGATATCTACTGGACAAAATTAACATTCAGATTGAACATGAATAGTATTTTTTGGATAGAACACTCAAAATTAAGCACTTTTTTGGTCCATATTTCTTGACATAATTCTCCGATTTAATAGTGCTATCAAATATTGTCGTTGGGGCCGAAAAGTTGAAAAGGCCTAAAGAAAGAATCATATACAGCCATGCATAGATTTACCAATCAGTTTGTAATTTCGTATTGTCAAAATATATACGTAAAATCGCAATGTCGTATCTTTAAAACCACATTTAAAAAGAAATAATTACATTTATATATAAAATTCATTTACTTTTTGTGGCTACAGTCTGTCTAGTCGATGGCTTGGCGATAGGAAGACATAACTGCCAGTAATTCACCTCGATTACTAAATGTTGAGACTGGAAACGTAAGACTCGGCTAATAACATAGCACTAACTTGTATAGAAGTTGTCGTTCTTAGGACACTCAGGCAGTGATAGGTGTGGAAATAAATCTTAATTGGTTCGACGTACCTAACTTGACGTAGACTACTTATCTGGCCCATGACCCACGGACATGGCTGACCCGGGGTGGCTTGCGTGCCTCAGCGGTCCAGATAGCTGTATTAGGTGCAACCACAACGGAGAGCTATATGTGAAGAGGCCAGGCAAACATGTGGTTCCTGAAGTCGAGCAGCAACCTGCATGAGCTAAAGTGTAGATGATTGATCTGCGCTCACAAAATCAGCCAATGTGCCTTCCTGTACTGGTGCAGCGAAGGGATGAAGGCAAGGGAAACTAAAGCCGTTACTTTCTCCGACGTCATGCAGCACCTGTGTATGGTTAAATGATGTCGACATTTCCTTGGTGAAATGTTCCGGATATAAAGAAGTTCCCCATTGGGATAATGGGGTGATGACTATCCAGGGTTATATCATCATCAGGATAAACTGATATTCTTTGGATCGCTGCGTGGAATGTTACATCCCTTAATCAAGTAAGTGAGAGAAAAAATTTAAAAATTGAAGTTAGAATTAGTGGAGACTATTGACGTTCAATGGAAGGATGGACTTGTGGTAAGATGAGCAAAGGGTTATAAATACAAAATAAAATATAGGTAACGCAGGAGTAAGACTAATAACGAATAGGAAAATAGGAATTTGGGTAAGCTCTACGAACAGCATATCGAACGCATTATCGTAATCAAGGTAGACACAAAGCCAGAATCCACGACAATAGTATAAGTTTATGTAGCAGGTAGCTCGCCAGACGACGAAGAGACTTAAAGAATGTTTCACGAAATAGAGGAAATTATTCATATAGCTAAGAGAGTACAGGTTAACTGTGATCGGTGGATGAAATTCGGTAGTAGGAAGAGAATAAAAACGAAGTATAGTAGATGAATTGGGACTGAGTGAAAGTAATGAAAGAAGAATCCGCCAGGTAGAATTTTGCAGAGGATAACCTAATCAACGCTAACACTTGATTTAATAATCGTGAAAGAAAGTTATGTAGAGGGTACATACCTTGAGACACTGGAAGGTTTTATATTGATTTTACAATGGTATGACAGAGATCCCAGGACCAGATTTTAACTGTAAGACATTTCCAGGTGCATATGTGGTCTCTGACCACAGCAGTTAAGAACTGTTGGTTAAAGCTGAATAATTTGCAGAAATGTAGTAAATCAAGGAGGTGAGACCTGTATAAGTTGAAAGACTTAGAGTTGTTGAGAGTTTCAAAGGGATTAGGCAACGATTGATTGAAGCAGGGGAAAAAACAGTAGACATGAAATAGTGAAGGCAGCAGATTGTAAAAGAAGAGAAGTGGCAAGACCTAGTAGAAAATCTTGGATACTGCAAGATATATTGAATTGTGCTGTGAAAAGAGAAAATATAGAAAACGAAGGAGGCGAATGAGAATACAATCATCTAAAAATGAGATGGTCAAGATTTACAAAATGGCTAAGCAGGAGTGGCTAGAAGATAAATGTAAGACTGTAAGACCATGTAAAACTAGGGGAAAGACAGACGCCACCTACTGGAACGTTAAAGAGGCCTTTGGAAAAAAGAGAAGCTGTAGTACGAACATCAAAAGATAGGATGGAAAACCAGTAGTAAACAAATACGCAAAATCTGAAATGTGGAGAAAATTTATGGAGGGCGTATACAAGGAAAATGAACTTGATGGCAGTATTATAGAATGAGAAGAGGAAGCAGATTAAGGTAAGATGGGAGATTTGGCACATCACTAATAGTCTTAAACCGAAACAGCGAAACATGACCTCTGGATCAGAGGACATTCCCTCAGAACAGGTGGTATCATTCGCAGAACCAGTTACAACAAAACTACCCCATAAGGTGCGCATGTCTTACGATACAGGTGAAGTACCCTTAGACTTCAACAACAGTGAAATAATTCTAATTCCAAAGAAAGCAGATGCTGATACGTGTGAATATTACTGAACAATCAGTTTACTAAATCATGACTCCAAAGTAATGAAACGAATAATTTGTGGAGGAATGGAAAGATCGGTAGAAACCGACTTCTTAGAAGATCAGTTTGGGTTCTCGAGAAATGCCGGAAAGCGTGAGGTACTTCTGACCCTATCACTCATGTTAGAAGATATTCTAAGGAAAGGCAAATCTACATTTATTTTCTATTCGAAAGGGTAGTTTCGAGAAAGATTTTGACAACGTCGGCGGGAATACAATCATTGCACTTCTGAAGGTAGCAGGGGTAAAACAAAGAAAGCGGAATGTTTTGTACAACTCGCTCCTAAGCCAAAAGTAGATGTAGCAGAAATCGCAGCAGATAAAGTAGCCATGGCGAACGAAGCAAGGAGAGCAATATCCTTAACATCGGTTAGTTGGAGGATTCTCGAACATATTCTCAGTTCTAATATAATGAATTTCCTTGAGACGGAGAAGTTGATGTCCATGCATCAGCACGGCTTTAGAAAGCATCGCTACTATGAAACGCAACTCGCCCTTTTTTCACATGATATCTTGCGAACCATGGACGAAGGGCATCAGACGGATGCCATATTCCTAGACTTCTGGAAAGCGTTTAACTCGGTGCCCCACTGCAGACTCCTAACTAAGGTACGAGCATATGGGATTGGTTCCCAAATATGTCAGTGGCTCGAAGACTTCTTAAGTAATAGAACCCAGTACGTTGTCCTCGATGGTGAGTGTTCATCGGAGGTGAGGGTATCATCTGGAGTGCCCCAGGGAAGTGTGGTAGGTCCGCTGTTGATTTCTATCTACATAAGTGATCTTTTGGATAGGGTGGACAGCAATGTGCGGCTGTTTGCTGATGATGCCGTGGTGTACGGGAAGGTATCGTCGTTGAGTGACTGTAGCAGGATAGGGGATGACTTGGACAGAATTTGTGGTGTAAAGAATGGCAGCTAACTCTAAATATAGATAAATGTAAATTAATGCAGATGAATAGGAAAAAGAATCCCGTAATGTTTGAATACCTCATTAGTAGTGTAGTGCTTGACACAGTCACGTCGATTAAATATTTGGGCGTGACATTGCAGAGCGATATGAAGTGGGACAAGCATGTAATGGCAGTTGTGGGGAAGGCGGATAGCCGTCTTCGGTTCATTGGTAGAATTTTGGGAGGATGTGGTTCATATGTAAAGGAGACCGCTTATGAAGCACTAACACGACCTATTCTTGGGTACTGCTAGAGCGTTTGGGATCCCTATCAGGTCGGATTGAGGGAGGACACAGAAGCAATTCAAAGGCGGCCTGCTAGATTTGTTACTGGTAGATATGATCATCACGTGAGTGTTACGGAAATGCTTCAGGAACTCGGGTGGGAGTCTCTAGAGGAAAGGAGGATTTCTTTTCGTGAATCGCTACTGAGGCTGACTGCAGTACAATTTTACTACCGCCGACTTATATTTCGCGAAAAGACCACAAAGATAAGATAAGAGAGATGTGGGCTCGTACAGAGGCAGATAGGCAGTCATTTTTCGCCTCGTTCTGTTTGGGAGTGGAACAGGGAGAGAAGAAGCTAGTTGTGGTACGAGGTACCCTCCGCCACGCAGCGTAGATTGTGGAGTATGTATGTAGATGTAGATGTAGCATGAGAAGCAGACTAGCACATGCAAAGAGGGAATTTCTGGAAAAGAGAAGTCTGCTGGAATCAAATGTAGGCCTTAGTGAAAGGAAGAAATTTCTGAAGATGGTATGGTATGGTAGCGAATCGTGGCAAGTGGGAAAATAGGAACAGAAGAGATGTGTCACTACAGAAGAATGTTGAGAATTAGGTGGACATAAAATAAATAATCGGCGAAGAGAGGAATATATGGAAAATACTGACACGGAAAAGCTCCGTGGTGCTGTATGGAGCCGGAGGCGGTGAATACTGTAGGACAAACAGATTTGAAAATATCCAAGAAATAATTGAGGACCTAGGATGTAAGTGCTACTCTGAGAGGAGGAATATAGCACAGCATAGGAATTCGCGGAGGGCCGCATCAAAATAGAATATAGGAAAAATAGAAAAAAAGAACTGACTGGCAGCTTTAAGTCGAGGGGCATGAAAGAGGAGAAGTGGCCAGAGTAGGGAGTGAGACAGAGTTGAGCCTATTCCCAGTGTTATCCAATTTGTACAATGAATAAACTGCGCAACAAACCAAGGTGGTATATGCAAAGGGAATTAAAATTCAGTGAGAAGAAATAAAAACTATGCTGCAGCCAAGAACACTGTATTTCTGACAGAGACGGCAGAAGACTGGGAAGTGCAATTGAACGGAATGGTAGTGTCCTGAAAGGAGGATACAAGATGAACGTTAATAAAACCAAGCCGCGCGGAATTAGCCGAGCGGTCTAGGCGATGCAGTCATGGACTGTGCGGCTGATCCCGGCGGAGGGTCGAGTCCTCCCTCGGACATGCGTGTGTG
Source organism: Schistocerca serialis cubense (assembly GCF_023864345.2). Taxonomy (NCBI): domain Eukaryota; kingdom Metazoa; phylum Arthropoda; class Insecta; order Orthoptera; family Acrididae; genus Schistocerca; species Schistocerca serialis. The sequence continues at coordinate 313,501,013 of NC_064646.1, forward strand.
TGTTTGTCCTTAGGATAATTTCGGTTAAATAGTGTATAAGCTTAGGGACTGATGGCCTTAGCAGTTAAGTCGCATAAGATTTCACACACATTTGAATAAAACCAAGACAACGGAACGGAAACTTGTCAGGCGCCGCCGAGGGGATCGTGCTAGAAAACGACATACTAGAAGTAGTTTGCTATTTGGACAGTAAAGTCAGTTATGATGGCCGATGTAGAGACGAAATAATATGTAGAATGGTAAAAGCGACGATTGGGAATCCATTTTTCTAGTGAGTAGTGTGTAGTCTGGCACTGAAGTTAAACGTGGACGGTAAGCAGCTCAGACAGGAAGAGAATAGAAGTTTTAGAAATGCTGCGCTAGAGATGGAAGCTAGATAGTCAGCTTGCGTGACCAGAGAGGAGGTATGGAATAGAATTGGGGCGAAAAGAAATTTGTGGCATAACTTGATTAGAAGACGAGATCGATTAATATGACACGTTCTGGGACATCAAAGAATCGTCAGTTCAAACACAACAGGAAATTTGTGTGTGTGTGTGTGTGTGTGTGTGTGTGTGTGTGTGGGCGGGTGGGTGTGAGTGGAGGGGGGCGGGGGGTGGATAATGACACAGGCACAAAGAGACGAGTGTAGTAAATAGCTTCAAATGGATGTAGATACAGTAGTTAATCGAAGATGAAGAGGCTTTGACAGCACAGTCTACGGTCGCCAGCTGCATCAGACCAGTCTTCAGACTGAGGACCACCACTGCAACAGACTACTTATACTTAATCGATCGATAGGACATCAGCCCAAAAAATGCTTTACCAAATGACGGGAGCAAATCTGTAACTAAGTACCAGAACGGAATTTTATTGTACTGCCTTAATACAAATTTAATTCCACTTATCGTTAGCAAAGTTCAGCTTAGATTGTTCTGTTGCAAATATGATTCATTAACATTCGTATTTCAGTAAAATACAAGGGGCAGCCAAATGAAAACGAGACAGAGTATTGTTTTAAAAGTAATTCCCATAATTGTTAATACATTTTTCCCATTGTGAGAGGAAGACGGTCAATGCCTTCACGAATAAATGTTTGTCGTTGCTTATGGAATCACGGTTGTACCCAGGCGTGCGCCTCTTCGTTCGAAGCGAATCAACGGCCACGAATGTCTTCCTTCAAGGTTCCAAAAATATTGAAATTGCATGGGAAGAGATCGGGACTGTATGGAGGATGTGTAAGGGTTTCCCAGCAAAACTTCTGCAGCGTAGTCGGAACAATTTGCCAAAAAAATGCCCGTCCACTTGGTGCCAACGTCGTTTCGAGTGCGCTGCAGACATTTCACTGGGAGGCCTGAATCATTTCGAAATTCGTGACAAACATTGATAAGTGTCTGCCCTAGTTCTTAACCGGTATTAACCAGAGTGGCATGGACTACACCATTAAGCTGGTCCTAAATACAGAAATTCATGGGGTCCAGATCAGATGATCAAAAAAGTCAGGCTACAAGTCCTCCTCTCCAATTTCATCTTTGGCTATGTGGACGCATTATGTCTCGTCTCAGTTTAGTCACAAAAGGTGCCAGAGCTCAATCGTGTGTGTAGCACTTCTTCTGGCGTTGTTCTAAAGGAACATCCTCAAGGAACCCGGCAAGGTGATGCCGCAGAACCTGAAGGTAAATTCGCTCACTGAAATTGTTTGCTAACATGTACGTCCTAACAAGACGATCGCTCAGCACCCATAGCCACAAATTCAGTGAGAAAAGTGGCAGATGTGGAGACTGATGCACAGCATGTGGATAGGAGCCTGGATGATTCCAAACGGGAGAATTGTGGTGATTAACTTGTTCGGTGTTACCGCCCCGCCAAGCGCGGTAGATCGGGGCGCGGCAGGATACTGAAGGCACGCCTACGTATTGAATGAATGAATGGAATTTTACTGTCGTTTAGCTATTACAGCAATTAACAAAGTCAGGTTACATATATACAAGTTATACAGCATTTATACATGAAGATCAATATGTCACTATTGGTTTTCCATAAAATACAATATGTAAAATCAAATAATATGAAAACATTGAATCGTAAATTACTCAGTGAAAGAAATTGTGCTGTACTTCCCAAACCGGTACCACTATAGTATTTTACAGTCATAAAGGATTTGCAGCTAACCATCTGAATAATTTGTCTTTAAATAAATCAAATGGAGCTTCTACCCATTCTAGTGGCAGTTTGTTAAACATCTTCATACCCACCACTTCGTAGCTGTTCAGTGACTTGGATAATCTGCAGTAAGGTATGTCAAGATGGCTACTATTTCTGGTTCCATGAGAGTGTACATCTCTTCTACGCTGGTATTATTGTCTACTGCACATTGCCTCAGCACCTGCCCGGGCACATTGCATTGAAAATCGATTGCAATTCAGCTTTTGGTTTATCTTTTCACCATTCTGTAGTAAAACTTGTGCATGTAAGTGCATTTGTTTTCAATCTATCGTTCTTTATCTCTAAAATAATTATTTTCAGCCTAATTACACACAAATCTTATTTTTATGGACGTGTCTCAAAATAAAAGTGGACGTAAGAGGAAATCATTTCTTGTTGAAGGTAAACTTGTGACAAGTACAAATTAAAATGTCTACCGTTCGTATATTGCTATGCCTTTTATTTGCGTAAATATCTAATATTTGATATCACAATTTCGTTATAGAATTTTCACTACATGTTCAATATTTTTTTCCCCTGTGAAATATTCTGAGATTATCTGACAAGGAAGCATGCAATAATCTCAGCATTGTTTGCTCTCCATCTCAGACAATTAACATTTATTTCAGCTGAGAGCGAGGATGAAGTTTATTCTCGTAATTTGCCAGTATCTTCTTATTCTACCGGTTTGACCGAAAATGCAGGTGAGATATGAAGCCTGGGCTACTTTTTGTCCGATGCGATGTTCATTGCAGAATGCGTGGCGCTGGCTGAGGAAAATCCAACCCACACAGTGAACAAAACACTGGCTAGATGGCGCCGATAGTCAGGACACTCTAGGCTTGGCGTCGGCCATCTGCAGTGTCCCGAGCTACCACGCCTTGTGGGCTGGTGCCACCGATAGTGTTAAGTACACCATAATGAGTGAACCCTTCTGCATTAATAAATAAATAGTTCTTGTCAAACGTAGGGATGCCCACAACACGTTGCTAGATCAGATAAGAGAACTTTAGTCTACGATCAGTGTCCGTCTCACTAACATTCTCAACTCACTGGATGTGGTAGAGGTGGTTCGTTTCAGGAACTTGCGTGACAAGTCACCTTTTCGAGTTTCCTGGAGAGTATGTGAGGGTTTCCAGCACCATATCTTCAAACATAGATGTAATTCCCGAAGACATACCTGCTCTACAGTATGTGCAAAACTTCCACTCTCTCGGAGACGTTAAAGCATTTTTGAAAGCATTTTGAGCGCCGCAGTATCTCGAGCAGCGTATGCTTCTTGGTACAAGAGTACAACTTCCCGTGCATTGCCATTAGCCCTAACAAACATAAACCGTGTATTCACGTACTCCGGCTTACTACAATATTCCACGTTTCACTAACATTCGTACAACACAGCTGCCGCTCCGCAAACAACTGAAATTAGAGGCACTCTCACTGTGTACTTTACTGTCGTATCCATTCTGTTTACAACTTCACGTCTCGAAACTCAAACAACGACCACATCACGGACCGGCGTGTGTTGTTTACACAGAATCGCGTCAGTAGTGGCTGGTGGCCACAAAGTCGCAATTATCTTGCAAACGGTTCGTTTTCAGAACTATGTTTATTGAAATTTTTTGCTTTTATTATCGGGTACAGTCGACTGTAAGCTTAACGTCAGTAATATGATACACTCTGCGTAACAAATACAGTTAGCCACTCTGAACACTTCGACTAAACGAAATCATGGTAAGGAATGTACATCACAACGTCACATGACAAAAAAGAATGAAATTTAAATATAGCCCTCTGCAATTATTTCGGGATTATGGAGCAGGGAGGTACGGGAAAATCGCGAGAGGGGTAAAAGGTGGAGGGGGGGGGAGATATATAGTTTTAAGACATAGTCCACATCAAAAATAAATTTATAAGACTTTTAAAGAGTTCAATACAGTTTTTAAAAACTTTTAAAAAATGTAATATCAAAAATTAAAAATTTACTCGCACTTCAGTAACTATCAAATCCTAAAACTATGAAAATTGAAACTTAAAAATGTATAGACTTTTTACGTCAGACCTAAGATACAAAAAATTTATAACATGTGTTTATCATTATGAACGAAAATATGTATTTTTCTTTGCATGCTGAAGTGTCGGGGAGATGGGAAATCCTGTCATCTCACCTATAACTCTCACCCAATTGAAACATACGCAAACATCTCCAGAAGGTCACTAAGCCATATGTGGTCTTGCTACCCACTGCAAACATTTGTACGAAAATACTCTCATGGAGCAGTATTGAACATGATAGCGTTTCGTTCGATCAGTCAAACCCGAAGTCTATTGGTGTAGTGACATAGCAATCAGTATGTTACATTTATCGCTAACCTGATTTCTGACACTCATTATGTTTGTATTTGTTCGGTTTACTCTCAAACTATATTCTAATAGGCTGTTCGTTTCGTACGCCATGCAATTCTTCCTCGCTTTCACTGAGGATAGCAATGTTATCAGCGAATCTTGATATTCTTCCACCCTGAATTTTAATCCCACAGCTAAATCTCTCTTTTATTTCCTTCACTGCCTTTCGGATTAACAGAGTAGGGGAGAGGGGCAGCATTCCTGTTTTAAACCAATTTAATTCGAGCGCTTCACTCTTGTCTTTCCATTCTTATTGTTACTTCTAGATTACTATACTCGTCTATCATAGAGCTTGGTCTTAATTCTGTCAGAATTTCGTACATCATGTATCATAGGACATCAGCGACATGATCTTAAGTTTTGCGTCCATCATCAAGCACAACGTCAAAACTGCCTCCATGGAGCCGTTACCTTTCATAAAGCCAAACTGACAGTCACCTAACAGATCGTCGGTTTTTTCCCATTCTTCCCTGTATTATTCATGCCACGTACCTAACATGATGAACTGTTACTCTGAGTGCACGATAACTCTCACATTTGTGTACACTTTCTGTTTGGGTTATATTTGTTCGAAAGTATGTTGTTTTTGTAGTCTCGTAGATGCTGCTCACCAGCTTCAACAGTTCTTTAGTTGCCATTTCTGCCCATAGTTTTAGAAATTCCGAATCGATGTTACGCATGCCTCTTGCCTTAATTCGTTTCCAGTATTGTAACGATCTATTAAACACTGACTCAAATACTGGATCCCAATCACAGATCCCCTGTTTGTATTCTTCCCACCTATCCGGTCTCTCTTCTACTTTAACAGTAAGATTCCCCAAGCGTTCTTAAATTTGACACCTTGTAAGGTTCTTTTAAACACTCACGTGTTTGTTTGCCAGTGAAAATGAAATGTGTAATGTTTGTGTTATGCATATTTACTGTGTGATGTGTTATTGATCATACTGTGTGCTTCATCAGTTTTATTGTAATCAAAGAATTAAACGACTTAAACTGAAAAGCCAATACGCACTGCTAATAATGAAATCAATCCTTCTGAAATTTACCCAGTCTCGTGAGCACCAGTCTCTATGGCTCTGTACAATAGACAAAATTCCCTGTGCAAATAAACAACGAAATAAATTTTACTTAACTTTAGAGTCGCAACGGATGTAATTTTGGTGTTCTGTTCTCTCCACAGTAGGCATAGAAAATATACAGTCTTGGCACAGCGAAGTGCAATGCCGGCCGTATAGTATCAGTAGATTAGCTGAAGAATGAATGACATTGCAAACGTTCAGTGAAAATACTGGATACTGGCTCAGCACTGTGCAACGCTGTCCACATTGAAACAGTTACAAGCATTAATACATTCCTGATTATGTTCATTGGATTTAAATAAACACGACATGGAAGAGGATGGGGTACTGATAAGGTGATATGCTAAGACCGAATGCTTCAGTTTGAAAAATGTATTCAAAATAATGTTTCACCTTCACAAAATCTGATATGAAAGATTTAGCATTAACTTCAAAATCAGTGAACTACTCAGTTGTTCTACAATTCTCACTTACTGTCGTAATTAAAAACACTTGGATTGTTGTATGAGAAAAAGTCTGACACCACTTGACAAAATAGATTTCGAAATTTAACTTTTATGCATCAGGATTACAAGACACACAAAATATCACAAATTGGATATACCTCTTCAACCTATACATCAAAGCTAATGGAAAATACTTGGTTCCTACATTCATGGGTCACTATAGTAAAATTCAAAATTTCAGCCAAATCCACATATCGCGTTGCTGCATATCTAGAAGTAAATATACAAAATTTCATAACCTTACAAATTTGTTCCGTTGCTTTCCCTTTGAGTTACAGTATTCTTTTCGTTACTCTTCTATATATTCCATGGACAATGCTCTGTGTGAGCACAAACAATATCATTTATCACTATACTTTATAAAAACTATATTATGCTGCGTATATAGACTAACCACTAACTTCTCTCCGCTAGCCACTAGTTTTGTGTCTTACATCCTACATACAACAGAGGGCAACGGCAACTGCTACTGCGCTCCACGCGCTCCTACTTACAACCGATTCTGGCACTCAAGCAACATCTTTGGTTCAGTGGTGTCAAAGATACAGTCTCTTCTACGTATGACAACCGTTTCAGGATAATTTTTCATGAACTATATAACAAAATCGGACTCCACGTACAAGTGGACCCTTCACAACCTTTGCTTTAATTCCACCAAATGTTATTTGGAGTTCACTGTATGCTATATCTGCACGTCCAACGGCAGTTTCCTCTCTGATTTCTTCATATTTTTCCTGTCGTCTTTCCGCCTTAGCTTCCCTGTACTTCGTATTTACCTGATTCTTAGGTGATTTATAGCGCTGTATTCCTGTCAAGTCATGGACATTCCTCTTCAACTGTACTACGTACTATGGTATTCGATACGTAGCATCTATAGATCCATAGAACGTCAAAATCAAGTCACCATTCCTCTGTATTCCGGTATTCCACTTCTTTCCACACTGTATCTTCCGGACGATTACCTTGAACTTAATCTCCCACCTTCACTAAATTGTGGTCGCAGTCTGTATCTGTTCCTGAGTGCCCTTTGTAATCCAGCATCTGGTTTCAGAATCTTTGCCGACCAAGAGTCATTCCAGCTGGTATCTTCCCCATTCCCCAGGCATTTTCCTCTCTCATTCCAACCACCGATTCCACATTTTTCAGTAACAACAATTCCAGTTCATTTTTATATGACATTATTCCGAGCCTTCATGATTACTGGTTTGTTATCTCCCTTCACGTACTGAGTTACGCATCCAATGCACTCATGATTTGTGGATAAAGGAGCGAACCAAGATGGTTCAAAGTCACTTCCAGCGTCTCACCACCCCTCCCATCCCACTCCAACACGTATCTTGTTGCGTCATCTCCCTCCAACCACTTTCCCACAAAGAGAATAATTTGGAACCAAAAGGTTCTGGATTCGATCCCTTGCATGTTTGATTTTCTTAAAACAGCGTAATTGGACAATTGGGACAATGCCAATCCGTCCACTTCATTGTAATGGGGGTCTGGTAGCGCCGTTACACTAGCTGTAGCGTGCTCGCGGCAGTCAGCAAGTTGCTCAAAGCACCACCACAACCGGCTATCCGCGGTGGCGATTCATTGGGAGGTGCCTACTGTCAAATGGTTCAAATGGCTCTGAGCACTATGGGACTTAACATCTGTGGTCATCAGTCGCCTAGAACTTAGAACTACTTAAACCTAACTAACCTAAGGACATCACACACATCCATGCCCGAGGCAGGATTCGAACCTGCGACCGTAGCGGTCACGCGGTTCCAGACTGAAGCGCCTAGAACCGCAATGACACACCGGCCGGCACCTATTGTCGGGTGCACAATTGTGAATTAGGTGCCCGACAAGAATATGTGTTACTGGCAGATAGCTGCGCGTCTACGAAAAAGATATACTTTTCTCCTACATAGCGGCCAAGTTAAAATTCCAGTGGCAACCGCGGCGAAGAATCGCAGTAGCAGCTATTGCAAAATGGCCATTACAAGGAAATCCTTGTGCCCTATTTCCTCGTCTCATTTATTACCAGTAATTAATTTCATTGGCCGGACGCAGTGGCCGAGCGGTTCTAGGTGCGTCAGTCCGGAACTCCGCTGCTGCTACGGTCGCATGTTCGAATCCTGCCTCGGGCATGGATGTCCTTTAGGTTCACGTAGTTGTAAGTCTACGGGACTGATGACATCAGGTGTTAAGTTCCACAGTGCTTAGAGCTATTTGAACCATTTGAATTAATTTCATTCGAAATTAAGAATTGAGTTTTCCCGTTTCAGAGAGCTAATCACTGCCCCTGTTTCGAAAGCGGACGTCTAGGAAACACCAAAAACCTGGGGTTCCTTTACAAGCACTTAGGTGTCATAGAGAGCGACAGTAACGCTTACAAAGATACGTGCCAGCTGATTCCAGATGCGGAAAAGAAACAAGGAAGTATTTTGTCGAAGGAGACGTAAATTTTTCTATTAAGAAATCAAAACTTGTAGACCTTTTCACTGTGCAGTTGATAGCAATTTCAGGAGACACTATTAATCGTTTTGACACTTCATTAGACTAATATTTTTTGTAAACGTTTTGAAAAACAGTATTTGTGTCCTTTATTTGTCCTGTAGAGCAGTATCGACCAAACCCACGTACAACCTGTCTGCAAAACGAAACGCTGAGGCCGATAGGGAGGGAGAGTGAAATCAAACTCGGATTGCATCAAAACAACGCGAGGTGTGTTGACCATCGTTAGATTATACGACAACCATCGAGGGTGTTTTTCTTACGAGGATAGTACATCTACTTCTATGACAGCTGGCTGGTTCCTCATCTACGCCTCAAAACACAAACGAGCAACAAGATACGCCACAAAGGAAAATGTTTATAGGGCGTATACGATGTTCATATCGATTTAGGTGTCGTAGTGTTGAAGACACGGGACACGTATTCAGGGAGATCAGGGGTCGGGTCACTGTTCGAGTACCGAGATATAACTTTCGTCCAGATCCCCGTACAACACTTCACGCTACTGGCGGAAGCATTGCTTTGAAACGACCACTGCCGATGTTCTTTCGCATCTCCGTCGACATCGTATGTTATATGTCACTCAGACCTTATTTTCCTTCGCATTCAAAGCTCACTTGCACAAACATGTTCACAAGTTTTTAAACTTCAGTTGTCTTATGCTCATTGTTTTATGTCTTTGACTACCTTGATGGGTAAATGAGACTTTGTGCCATACTTCTTTTGATGCAACTTACATTTTCTTTCTTTTTTTAGGAATCATACTTTATTCATTATCTTATTACTTACATGGCTAATGTCATCTCTGGGATGTGACACATATTACGACAGTTATCTTACTTGCATACCAATAGGTGGCTACAACAAGTTACTGTCGCAGCTTTCAAATCGGCTCCTATGAAACGAACACATCGTCACCTCCACGCCTCTTCGATGATAAATAATGGCACTGATGAAGCAGTATTCTCACTGACATTACGATCTAATCACTTGCGCGCATTTCTACATCTCAACTAGCATGCCAGTACGTTTGTGACATCCAGCCACTGTTACAGTTCTTAGATCCTCTCCTGCTGGATGGAACATATCGATATGACCTCGCCGTCTCCAAGGAAACCTTTAGCATCGCCTAACCGCCATCTTTGCTGCCTTAAGTGTACGAGTTTCCGATAACTGCCCACAGATGGCTATCGATATTCTCACAGATTATGGTTGGATATCTCTTTTATACATATTCTTATCGCAGACCGACGTAATGCTCTTTATAAGAGTTACTTTATGTAATATAGGGCACCTGTTTCTTCATCCGTTGTTAGCTTTCGTGTGACCATTTTATATATATACGAGGATAAGTCAATTATTATCCGCAAAGTAGTTTATTGTAATCAAATAGGAAACTTACAAGAACGTCATTTTTCGACATAGTCTCCTTGCCTCTCAACGCACTTGGTCGATCGTAGTACAAGCTTCCTGATGCCCTCATAAAAGAAGGATCTCGGTTGAGCTACAAGCCAGGAATGCACCGCTTCTTGCACTGCTTCGTCCGAGACAAATCGACGGCCGCTTTATGCCTGTTTGCGTGAACCAAACAAGTGATACTTAGAAGGGGCAAGATCGGGATTATATGGAAGATGATCCAGTACTTCAAATTTGAGTTTCAGGTGCGTTTCAGCAGTGTGGGCAGCAGTTTGAAATTTCAGGAGAAGATCCCGTCGCTACGAAAAACGCCTTTGTTTTAATGATTAAAACTCCAATTCACGTGTCATGTCTGTGGCACTATCTCCCCTATTTCACGGATAATACAAAATGAACTGCCCTTCTCTGAACTTTTTCTATGTCATCCGTCTGTCCCATCTGATGCGGATCCCTAGGTTTGCTCCACCGAAAGATTTGTCTATGTGATCGTTCCGGATTAGGTTATTTGTAATAGTAATCCCTAATTATTTAGTTGAATTGACAACCTTCAGATTTTTGTGAATTTTCGCGTAAACGAAATTTAGCGAATTTCTTTCAGACTCACGTGAATAGCTTCGCACTTTTCTTTATTCAGGTTGTCACTTTTCGCACCATACAGATATCGTATCTAAATAATTTTTGAATTCGTGTCGGTAATCGTATGACTTTAAAGGACGGTAAATGACAGCATCATCTGCAAACAGTCTAGGAGGGCTACTCAGATTATCTCCTATTTCGTTAATATACACTCATGCTCATAAATTAAGGATAATTGCAGAATGTGGTGCCACACAACGTGACACTACACAAAACTGGTGCTAATAGCATATGCACATAGAGAACACACACGACACAGATCTGTAAGTCCACGGTATTGGTGATAAGTTGAAAAAACCGTCCCGAAACAAATGTGCTACAAAACGCCACTGTTACCTGCGCATGTACCCCGACATCAATATGGGATATGATCACCATGCACACGTACACAGACTGCATAACGGGTTGGCATACTCTGGATCAGGTGGTCGAGCAGCTGCTGGGGTATAACCTACCATTCTTGCACCACTGCCTATCGGAGCTCCTGAAGTGTTCTAGGGGTTAGAAGACGTGCAGCGATAAGTCAACCGAGAGCATCCCAGACGTGCTCGATGGGGTTTAGGTCTGGAGAACAGGCGGACCACTCCATTTGCCTGATATCTTCTGTTTCAAGGTACTCCTCCGCGATGGCAGCTCGGTGGGGCCGTGCGGTATCTTCCATCAGGAGGAAGGTGGAGCCCACTGCACCGCTGAAAAGGCGCACATACTGGTGCAAAATGACGTCCTGATACACCTGACCAGTTACAGTTACTCTGTCAAAGACATGCAGGGGTGTACGTGCACCAATCTTAATCCCACCCCACACCATCAAACCACGACCTCCATGCAGGTCCCTGTCAAGGACATTAAGGGATTTGTATCTGGTTCCTGGTTCACGCCAGATGAAAACCCGGCGAGAATTACTGTGCAGACTATACCTGGACTCATCCGTGAACATAACCTGGTACCACTGTTCCAATGACCATGTACTGTGTTCTTGACACCAGGCTGTACGGGATCTCCTGTGACCAGGGGTCAGTGGAATGCACCTTGCAGGTCTCCGATCGAATAAACCATGTCTGTTCAGTCGTCTGTAGACTGTGTGTCTGGAGACAACTGTTCCAGTGGCTGCGGTAATGTCCCGAGCATGGCTACCTGCAGTACTCCGTGGCCGTCTGCGGGCACTAGTGGCGAGATATCAGTCTTCTTGTGGTGTTGTACACCGTGGACGTCCCGTACTGTAGCGCCTTGACACGTTACCTCTCTGCTGGAATCGTTGCCATAATCTTGAGATAACACTTTGTGGCACACGGAGGGCCCGTGCTACGACCTGCACTGTTTGACCAGCCTCCAGTCGCCCTAGTATTCTACCCCTCATAACGTCATCATTATGCGCTCTTTGAGCCATATTCAACACACAGTCACCATTAGCATGTCTGACAAAGTGTGCCCACTTACTCGCTGCATCGTACTCTCACATGGAGAACACACCTCTGCGTATGTGGACTGTTTCCTGCGCCACCGTGCGACGACCGCAAGTCAAATTCACCTCAATGCTCATACCTCGAGGTGATTTAAACCAGCAAACCACCCACAAGAGCGTTATTTCACCATGTATCAGCATTAATCTTAATTTATGAGCATGAATGTGGATCAGAAACAATAGAGGGCCTATAACGCTCTCTTGGGGAACGCTGGATATGATATTTTCTTTAGTCGATGACTTTCCGTCTAGTACTACGAAATGTTACCTTTCTGACAGGAAATCACAAATTCAGTCGCACAACTGAGGTTATATTCCATAGGCACGCAGTTTCGTTAGAAGACGCTTGTGAGGAACAGCGTCAAAAGCCTTCTGTAAATCCAAAAATATGCAATCAATTTCACGTCTCCTGTCGATAGCACTCATTACTTCATGAGTATAAAGAGCTAGTTGTGTTTCACAAGAACGATATTTTCTGAATCCGTCCTATGTGTCAATAAATCTATTTCTTCTAGGTAGTTCACCATGTACGAACACAGTATATGTTCCAAAACCCTACTGCAAATCGACGTTAGTGATATGGGCCTGTAATTCAGCGGATTGCTCCTATTTCCCTTTTTAGGTAGTGGTGTGACTTGCGCAATTTTCCAGTCTTTAGGTGCGCATCTTTCTGTGTGTGACCAGTTGTAAATAATTGCTAAAAATGAAGCTATTGTATCAGCATATTCTCAAAGGAACCCGTCTGGTATACAATCTGGGCCGAAGGCCTGGCCTTTTTTAAGTGCTTTAAGTTGCTATGCTACACCGAGGATATCTACTTCTACGTTCCCCATCTTGGCAGTTGCTATTGATTGGAATATTTACTTTCTCTTCATTGGTGAAGGAGTTTCGGAAAGCTCTGTTTAATAATTCCGCTGTAGTGGCACTGTCATCAGTGACTTCACTGCACAGTGCACAGTGAATGTATTGACTGCGTTTTGCCACTTGTCCATGGGTGTGAACTCGGATTACAGCAAGAGCACTCTTGTGCTTATCCCACGCACCATGCCTGCGAAACTGTACGTCAATATGGTAATTAGACCTGTTGTGGTGAGGCACACCAGGGGTGTTTTCCGACAGGATAACGTTCGCCCTCATATCGCTGTCGTAACTCAACGTCTCTACAGAGTGTGGACATTTTGCCGTCTCCTGCTCAATCCCCAGATCTGTCACCAATCGAGCACATATGTGGCATCATCGGAAGGCAAATCCAACGTCACCCACAAAAAGCATTAACTGTCCCTGCACTGACAGAACTCCTTCCCACACACTGACGTCTGGCAACTATGTAACACAATGCATGCACCTCTGCATACGTGCATTAAATATTCTGCCGGTTACGCCGGTTATTAATGTACCAGAATTTCACATTTGCAATGGCTTATCTCGCTCTTACATCAGCCTGTGATCTTGCGTAATATCGTTACTCATCAATAGTAAATGTCGTGTTGCGATTATTTTTTCCGTCAGTATACTTTACAGTTCGTACGGTAGTGTTATAGGACGTGGAACTAAGTCATTCCCATGATATGTAGATACTCCAGGAAATGTTAGTAGCTTTCCCGTTTTGTGGGTGTGGTGGCGCTAGTGATCTCCGCAGTGGTACAAATGAATACTTGGCTAGCAGAGTGACCCTGCATTGTATGTCAGTTGGTGAGATGCCGTCTGGGCCTTCTTCTACATTATTACATGAGACATTTCCTGATTTTAGTCTTTCCTTATTATGTTAACGTGGTTTCAACATGTCAGTGTTTTAACTGGTAAATTAGATCTGTGACGGCCTGCTTTGGCAACAGCATTTTATTTTGAGAATGTTGCGTCCTCCTTCTTCGCATTTTATGAGCTCAATGTTTACTGACTGTTTTATGAGCTCACTGTTTACCTGGTTGTCATATGGCTCAAATTATTAGGCTAGAAGTGCGTTTTTGGATCATAAAGACGACTTATTGTTTAGTATCTTGATCAGCTGTACGTCTGAGGATGGGATTTAATATCACGAAGCCGATCGCGTCCCCGTAAATAAAGTTTCATATGTAGCAGGAAGCGGCTTGTTCATCAAGTATGTATTAAGATACAAATTGGAGGCAGTTTAATTGATAAAGCAAAGGAATCACGCTACATTGGCTAGAAAATAACACATAAGTCATTAAGCAGGGAGGATAACACGTGCAGACTACCGCAGGTAAAGAAAGGAAGTCTGCAGCTATCAAACGTAGGCCTTAACGGGAAAAAGAAATTTCTGAGATAGTAACATGTATAGAACTGCATCATGGAATTTAGGATAAATATAAAAGGAGGGAATCGTAGCGATTCAGCTTTCATCTAAACGCTGGAAATTACGTGGACTGATAATAAAAAAATCAGAACGTTCTCCGCAGAATCAGCAAACGGAGGAATATGCAGGGTGTAACTAAATTCTCTTTACAGACTGCAAGTAGGCTGGTAACGCCACGTAGAGCTCTGTATGAAAATCACTGACTGCTGTGTGAAGGCTGTGGTTGGTTTGCATTGTTGGAGTATAAGCTATTGTAGTGCTGGGCAGTTCGCTGTTAACAGCGCGTAGCGTTGTGCAGTTGGAGGTGAGCCGCCAGCCGTGGTGGATGTGCGGAGAGAGATGGAGGAGTTTTGAGAGCGGATGATCTGGACGTGTGTCCATTAGAGACAGTAAATTTGTAAGACTGGATGTCATTATATATATATATATATATATATATATATATATATATATATATATATATATATAGAATCTTTTATTTAGCTGGCAGTATTGGCGCTCGCTGTATTGCAGTAGTTTGAATAACGAAGATTATTGTGAGGTAAGGGATTCATGAAAGCTATAGGTTATTGTTAGTCAGGGCCATTCTTTTGTAGGGATTATTAAAAGTCAGATTGCGTTGCGCTAAAAATATTGTGTGTCAGTTTAGTGTTGATCAGAATAAGTAAAGAGCGAAATGTCTGAGTATGTTCAGTTCTGCTGAAAAGCAAATAATGTAAGGTTTAATCAGCACAGTCATTCATAAATTTTTCTAAGTTGACGTTTCAAAACGTTAAGGATTTGAGCGGGGACCAAGAAGGCTACATTTAGCAAAAGAACTCAAGTGTGAAAATGTACCGTCTTCCAGCTAAACCCGAAAAACCCCAACGCATTTTCATATCTCTGGCGTTTGGACAAATGTGGAAAGGTTGTGGTGGCCCGGTTGGCCTGCTCGTTATCTCAATCTGAACTGTCTGTGCTACGACCTCTGGGCTCATATGAAATCCTCCCTTTACGAGACCCCTTTGGCATTCGAGGAAGACCCACTCGAACGGGTTACGGACGCGGTGGATGCTGAAGTACCAGGGATTGTACTGGAACTTGTTACGGAAATACCGTACATTTGTTTTTGCTCTGAGCACTATGGGACTTAACATCTGTGGTCATCAGTCCCCTAGAACTTAGAACTACTTAAACCTAATTAACCTAAGGACATCACACACATCCATGCCCGAGGCAGGATTCGAACCTGCGACCGTAGCAGTCGCGCGGTTCCGTACATTTGTTGACAGTGTTTGCGTCACATAGCGCCCTAATTGTTAGTGGACCCAGAAGACAAGCAGCAGGAGGCAGAGAGCATTGTTTGTTGTGGTATCTTGCGTGTAGCGGGAAAAAGGAGCGTTTCAGGACATGAGTTTCTATGCTAAATTTACCGCATTGGCACCCATTACAAGTCCTCAAATCCTGTAAGAGGAATTTAATTACAGCATGTATGGAAAACACTAACTGGAAGATGGGATGGGATGTCAAGAAATGTGTAAATAAATCAGGGAATAGCTTGAGTGGTGGCACAGGCAGCAGTAGGGGACAGGTATTGTACAGAGACGGAGATTGAAATATAGAGAACAAATAACTGAGGATACTGGATGCAATAGTAGTCTGACATGAAAAGCCTGGCATAAGAGAGAAAATCGAAGGTCGTATCAAATCAGACCGCTGAAGGCTAAAAAAAGGAAAATGAATACATACTGCGGTGTATTGTCAGTTAGTAGACGAATGAACTATAACATAATATCGCTAATGTTGGTACTGGGTACCGTCCACCACCTACTGTGTAGATGTAGATGTAGAAGTAGATGTTGCTCTAAAAGGACTACAAAAACAAGACAATGGAAATGAGGGCGCCCGTCTGAGGATTTGGATATTAATCTTATCAAAAATGTTTCAAATGGCTCTGAGCACTATGGGTCATCTGAGGTCATCAGTCCCCTTGAACTTAGAACTACTTAAACCTAACTAACCTAAGGACATTACACACATCCACGCCCGAGGCAGGATTCGAACCTGCGAGCGTAGCAGTCGCATGGTTCCGGACTGAAGCGCCTAGAACCGCTCGGCAAGGGCGGCTGGCAGTAATCTTATCCCAGGATCCACCCGTAAGTGAAACCGAAAGAGACAAGCATTGTTTTATAGCAGTCCCCCCGCCCCTCCCCCTCACCACCAAATGCATCATCCTTGTAGATTACGTGGGGTATGCTGCGTAAGTCATAAACTTATCAAGACATAGGGTGTAAACACCTACGTTTTTGGTAACTTTTTAATGTGCTGAGATAATGCATCGGTTTTTGCGATGTCTTCCTCTGCTTCGTTTATACCGATGTCTTACCCTGCTGACACGAATTGCGAAGGCAAATCTATATCTAGGTGCATAGCTTCAACAATTGAGATCTCTCATTTTACCCATACTGCCTGAAGATGAATTTTGTAGCTAAGAATACGTCGGTATGCATAACTAACTTTGTAAGCATGTAAATAGATACGGATTTTCATTCCATTCATGATCCGTGTCAGTGCTGGCATCACGAGTTGTGGAAGTCTGGAGTGCAGTGGACGAACGCAAATGTTGTTGATGTCAACAGATAGCCTCTGGAGGTGCCAGCTTGGGATGAAAACGGGCCGCTTCTTGGGAAACAGTGGTAAGGTACGCTGTAATGAGACCTGTGTTCGTTCGCTTCACACGAAACTATTTCCAGATCGGTAGGCACAGTCGCATACCAGCACAGTCAGTGTAATAGCCAGCGTTCCCCAAGAAAGTATTATTGGTCCCCTATTGTTCCTGATTTATATTAATGACATAGGAGACAATCTCAGTAGCCGTCTTAGGTTGTTTGCAGATGATGCTGTCATTTACCGTCTTGTAAAGTCATCAGATGACCAAAATGATATGCAAAATGATTTAGATAAGTTATCTGTATGATGCGAAAAGTGGCAATTGACCCTGAATAAAGAAAAGTGTGAAGTTATTCGCATGAGCCTAAAAGTCAAACGGCACATAACCTGGAAACACTGCGCCCATGTAGTTAAGGAACGTCAAGGACCTAGTAGCAGTGCAACTATTTAAATTAGCAAGAGCCAGTAACACGAACATACTGCCTGTACAAACAGTTCCTGCCTACAGTTTAAAGTATTTATGTAAAACGAGTCGATGGCGTCGAAGTTAGTGACCACGTACATACAGATGACATACGAACTGAAACTGCAGACACCAATAGAAGCAAGAGAATCAATCTGAACTCTGTTTCCAGACGTTCAAGTATGAACTAAAATCTCGGAAACTGCTACGGTTTAATTCGTCTTCCCCTGCGAAGATGAGTGATTTACACGTTGGCTACAATTAAACTTACGCTACTTGAGCCAGAGTAGATAGAAGACTATTTGCCGTGTGGGTACCCAGTTTCATAGGAATGATGTTCAGACTGAGCCCTGCAGGATTTGCGTTGTTAGTATTGTTGGTGTCATGACTAGCCGTTACGTTCCGGTACTTGTATGGTGGCGTAGGGCTGAAATACGAGCATCATTGTGTATTACAGTTGCAGAAAGTCACCGCGGGTGTGGACAAGGAGAGCCGAGCTTTTCTTGAAAATCTTTTTTTTCAAAACGGCAGGAATAGTGCTGCTGCTCTTCGCAAGTACCTCCGCATTAAAGGAATTCGGATAGATTATCTTTCCACTGACGTACAAGAACATGATTCGTAAGAGTGAATTAACTGTTGATTTGGGATTATTTCTGGGAGAGGCCGACGGCCAGTTGCGCCTGAAATTATTGGAGAAGGTGCAGTTGTCAGAGCTGATAATAATGGATGCAGTGTGTGTTCTTCAAGCAGTGTACGAGTTGTGTCGCAACAGCTAAGCATTCCATGATCCACAACTCAAGAAGTGCTTCGAAGAATTACGAAATGGTATATCTAGTTCGGTTCCACGCTGTGGTGGTTGCAGATGGTCGTCACATTGAGCGACGTTTGTAGTCTGGAACGTAAAAACAGTACGCAATTAACAAATGTTATCCTTTCACCTGGGAATTAAAATATATTTCTTTCAATTGTTTACTCGTTATTTCTCTTCCACATGTCCTTACTAATGTTTTCACAAAGTTACATTGTCTCATTATCATTAGCTTTCTGAGGGGACGTTTCAAGTGTCGAAAGTATAGAGACAACCTGTTTGTACATAATAGTTTTATAGGCATTTCACAACAGCTGTCATTACTTAGACAGAACAAAGCTGTACTGAATTTACGTCAGAGCTATGTCCTTTTTTTATACATAAAATGTCGTAGACCTCCAGAACAAAAGACTTTGCCCATTACGTGGCAGAAAGACAAGGCCACACCCGATTACATGGAGAGTAACTACCGCGGAATATGTTTGACATCCATAACCTCAGAACATAGGCCGATGTCAAACATAATGCGGTAACTCAAATAGACCAGCGAGAAATTCGCAAACAGGTATCAGACAGATAGAGTGTTTCTGGCTTCCGGAAGGAGCTTATTTCGTTACCGCTTCAACGCTTATTAGTGAAAATGCTGTCGTGTTGGGATATCAAATCAAATTTGTACAAATGATTTTAAGATTTCTTGGAAGGCAGAACGCGATATGTTATCCTGGATGGAGAACCCTTGACAGATATGGTGGTGACGTAGGTGTCCCCCACGGAAGTATGTTGGGACCTTTGTTAGCCACAGATTTGTTTGACCCAAGAGATATCTTCACGGAAATACGGATGCGTCTCAACCGTATAGGTTTCTGGACGGACATCAAGTATCCCATGAAGACTCTTGGAACATACCACAGACTAGTATGTCTCGCTCCCGCGGGCACTGTGTAGACAAATTACACTGCGCACATCGGTATCTACGCAATTATTAGGTAGGTGCACAAGTTCGCAGAGTTTTTTCCCATGTTTGTATTCCTTTTTATATGAGTTTATTTATAGATTGTCATTTTTTTGCAATTCATTGTTCCTGTTTGAGTTTACATATCGTTTGGAGATATTGAGTGGAGCGGTGGACGCTAGAAAATGGAGTGGCAAGCGGAGAAATCGGAATATTTCTGACATACTCTTCTGTTAGAGTTCAGTAGATGTGTGACAACAGCGGAGACAGTAAGAAACATTTGCGCCGTGCCTGGGGATAATGCATTAGGACAGACCACGACAGGAAAATGGTTTTCTGGTTTTAAAGAGGATTGTCTTGACATTAGTCACTCTCCATGTTCAGGAAGACATTGGGGGTTTGATGATCGTTTACACGTATGAATGCACAATGATCTATGTTAGTGTACTCGAGAACTGACAAACGTGATGAACTGTAGACATCCCACCATCGTGTGACGTTCGCATTCAATGAGAAAGGTTCAAAAATCGGATGTATGGGTACCACAAGCTATAAGCCAAAAACACAAAAATCTACAGCAGTCGTATTCTCTCAGCTTGCTCGTCATTAATTGGCCCGTGAACGACAACGACCATTACTGGTAACGATAAATGGTCTCTTTGTGCTGACACAAATAAAATGAAGAAGTGGTTGAGCCCAAACAAAGCAACAACTCCTCATACAGAGACTTGCGCGCATCCATTAAAGGTTATGTTATGCATCTGGTGGAAGAGCGACGGTGTGGTGTACTATGAATTTCTTCCCTGATGTATAACCATCACTGCTGACATTTACTGTCGAAATTGAGACGTCTTGCAGACGCTCTCCAAGAACAACGACCAGGACCGCGTGCAGCGATGATCACGCCCAACTGTATTGCGCTAGACCGAAAAAAACACTGTACAGGAGTTGGGTTTTCCACACCAACCATATTCATCTCATCGTGAACCCACAGATTTTCACGTTTTCCACTCTGTGTGAAGAAACCATCAAGGAACTTCTTTTCCGAATGATAATGCGCTGCGAACATGGATTAACGACTTCTACGTCTCAGAATCACGTCATTTCTACAGCCGCGGAATCGAAAGGTTAACCCAGTGTTGACAGACTGTTGTATATAGTGAAGGAGAATATATTATTGATGACTAAAGTGTTCGTTATATGTGTCTCTTGTGTTTATCAAAGTTATGGAAAAATGCTACGAGCTTATGCACTAACTCAACAGTATTACCGCACGCCTACGCTATGGGACAAACCTTAATACTGGTGCAGCTGAAGGTGTCACCAGTTCAGAGAGGACAGTGTAACATATGGAAACGACTTCAGGGTGAAATTATTATTTTCAACATCGTACTGTATAGTGTAAAGCAGTGCTGAGACCCTATATTCTTTCATGAGGCCAGGTGCGTCAAGACAGGTGTTTCTAGCTTTAGAAGATCGTGGCTGGGTTAGTAAACATATACACCATATTAATAGCTGCTCGTAAAAGTAGTTTATATTGCATAATACAAACATCAAAGAAAGATTTGCATCACCTCGGTTCCTAGACTTCTGGAACCTGTGCAGAAAATTGGAATAGAGATCAACATAAACATCATTTCCTCCCTTTCTATTGCTCATGAAAACCACCAAACAGCGAGACCTTCAGAGCTGGTGGTCCAGATTGCTGTACACACCGGTACCTCTAATAAACAGCAGCACATCCTCTTGCTCTGATGCATGCCTGTATTCGCCGTGGCATACTATCCACAAGTTCTTGAAGGTACTGTTGGACGAACACATCACAAAACAACATATCAGTCTTAAAACAAAATACTCGTCGTAATTTCTAGGATCGTTCTGGAATCATCAGCAACCCCAGGCTCTTACCAAGCGGGTACTATTGCCATCCCGCTGTCGTTCATGAATGAACGGGATTTAATGCAAGGTAGCTCTTAAGACCACTACCAAAGCTGACACAGGAGTACTTCAGATATTCAAAATTCAGAGCATAAGCTATGGTCCAACCGCTACGTCGGAACAAGTTTTCGACCTGGCAACATTCACTGCCCTAGCAGGAACAACCGGCACATGGGAACAGCACAAACTGGCGCTTGAAACACAGCTACTGCGCAAGCCTACAGCGAACCCCTAATATAGTTCTCACTCGTGGCTCGGAACTGACAGAAGCCGTTGTACTGTACGGGTAGCGCCCACTATTCGACACTTGCAGTCGGCGGAGCTCACGTGGTGGGGGCGGTCGTGATAGGGGTTACGGGTAAGCGATGAAGGGGGAATGCCGAGCTCTGGTAGGTAAGTGCCGTTCTAAACTGAAGTCTACACTCACATTTTTTGTAAATGTTAAGTAGAGTGCCTCCATAGCCACACATGTATAGTTATCGATCTAAAACATCTGTTACCTCTGCCTTATAGTATCTGAAAAAGAAATCCAATGAAATGCAAAAAAGTAGCAATTTTTTTTCGCCTGGCTGTTAACAATTTGCAACTTTAGAAAAAGCGACATAAGTGGCAAATTTTGAGTAAATGCTACACATAACTTTTGTTGCCACGTTAAAATTTGCTTCTTTCGCTAAAACAACCAAGTTAACATAGTATCACTACACTAACAGGTTGTCCAGGCGCAACTACGATAAAGTTCTGAAACAGTGGTTGATTAAATTTATTACATAATTAACTGAGGAAAAGGAAGATCAGTAGCTTGTGAAAAAGCACATTCTGAGTACAAAAATAAATGTGTCATTCTTCATTTCAGAAGTTCCAAAACCCATAGCATTTCTAGTTTCACCAACTATCAATGGCCTTTAAAAATTACATTATTCCATCGAAAAATTGAGTTTGTTAACGGAGTAACATGGTAGATAATGAAGTTTTTCATAATAACCCTATGGCAAAAAACTATCTTCTTTGTGTGCTGTCGTGTACCAACATCTCATTTCAGTACCTCAAACTGTTTATGAAGTACGAGGAATGATGTGGCTATTTCACCCAGGCTTTATCGCTGCCCTTCGCTATCGCAAATGAGGGTGCCATGTCAAATTAATTTTCTCGAGGTTGGTTCAAATGGTTCAAATGGCTGTTAACACTATGGGACTTAACATCTGAGGTCATCGGTCCCCTAGCCTTAGAACTACTTAAACCTAATTAAACTAAGGACATCACACACATCCACGCCCGAGTCAGGATTCGAACCTGCGACCGTAGCGGCAGTGCGGTTCCGGAGTGAAGCACTTAGAACAGCTCGGTCGCAGCGGCCGGTCTAGTTTCTACATTTTACTGTTTGTTACCATAGCTTATCGTAGAGAAACCTGTAAGAAGGATGTATGTCATGCAATGGAAAAATATTTCTTACAGTGGGATATTAATAGTGGGGCATTCCACATGACTGATAGGTAGGAAACTGAAGCGATCTAACAATACAGTCTGTTTTAAGTGCAGAAACGTATAGCCTTAGGAGAGGATGTGTTTATGTTGTTCCTTACCAATACCCTCCTGGTGCTGATACCAGACACTAGAACAATACTTTAAAATTGATAGCGTAGTTGATTTACGTAAAATGCTTCGAACACCATCCGTCTGGAGCTCCATCATGTATAAAAACCACTTGTTTCTTGTTCATCTTAATCGTCTGCTATTACAACACTTTCAAATCTGTTACTGTACATGGATAAGAGGTGCTAACCTCCTCCACATGGGCGCATCAGGAGAAATCTTGTGCGCTTGGATGGGCGAGGACTCGGCAAGGTCCATTCATTCACGAGATGTGGAATGTAGCTGCCTACTTCTGGTCAGCTGCAGATTAAATCGGTTACAGTACTGCAGGGTGGGTAGGTCAAATACAGTGCGAGAGGCCCTTCCGTCTTTAATTTTATCCTAAGACTGCGAGAATGCTCTGTGACTGCCATCCGCATACAGATAGATAATAAACTATGCACTATTCTAGAGGTGCTAGAAATATGTAGAGCGCTGTCTAGTATACGTTGTTGATGTATATGTTCGAAAACTAACAGTGAATGAACGTTCAGCATAGTCATCTATCTACATTAGCAATGATACTCGCAAAGTAGAGAATGGGCGATTTAGCGATGATACTGAAATTGGGAAACATGCTGTCACATCATTGATCAGTGTTTAAAATTATGGTAACGTTGCTAAATTTGTTCACACTATCAACTGAGATGCTTATTATTACAGTATATCGTCAGTATCTTTCCATTCCATCCGTTAACTAGTACACTGTTTGTCACCACATAGTGATTAAGTGACATCGTTTGTTTGAGATGGAGAAAGAGCCAACAAATTCTGGGGATGGCTGGCACCGTAACAGTGATAGCTGACATGGCTGCAATATTAGGAATCAGTCGAAATGGAATGCCGAGCCATCATCCCTTCTGTCACTGTGACCGATGATTTTAAATGTAGAGGTCATCAATCACCTTCGGACAGCAGTTTGGAAACGCTCAACAACGCTACCAATGTCTTCCAGTTTCCTTATGCTGTATCTGTCTTTTACTTAAAATTATGCAATGTGTGTGGTGTGTTATGGCAGCAGCTGTAACAACACGATTTACACCATGTGATGTCTAGTTTTCTGTGAGAGGCAATGGATTGAAATGTGTTAATGTCAGTTTAGACCGTGACACAGACTTTAAGTCGTGGCGGAAATAACAAAATGTACGGTAGTCTACTAAGTGTGTGACAGTAGAAAAACAGCGATGTTTCAGACAACAGGGTCACAGGGAGCGTCTCTTGCGGCTTATAGTATAGTCTGTGGAAAACAGTCAAACTCCTACAGTACAGACGATACAACTTTAAACTTGTCTGTGCAGTGGATCAATACCTTTGTATTCAATAGGATCGTCACATGTGTTCGATGCTGGCATGCAGACAGTATTTTTTTTCGATGTATGGGAAGAGAGAGATGCAGTAAAAATGTTATTGAGTTCTCTATCGCACGAGGTTAGTGGAGCTTTCATAGTTCGTAATTTCTCTCTGTTGGATGGTACAGAATAACGATGATAGCATGTTGGAGTGTTGGAGGTGAATGGGCCCTGAGGGATGCGAATCTGCTTCAGACTGCAGTATCTGTACATAGATTGGAGATGCACCAACATGCTTAGCAAAATCCTCGTACTTCTACCAGCTTCTGTACTGTCTTTTCTATTACCTTGTGCTGCAGGAGTTGGCTTCCTTTGGCGCTGACCTTACACATCGTACATTGTTGGCGGAGCTACTCCAACTTGTTCCCATTTCGACCGAATGGACAAAACACGGTCCCGCCGCACTAAATCAGGTCACTCTGTTTCTACATAAATTGGAGAAGGTGGTGGATATAGCTCTCTCCGACTTCTGCTCAGTTCCAACTTAAATTGGGATGATCACATACCCAAAGAGGCATAGGGACTACCTAAAACGATATTGGAATTTTACTGTAGCATACAGGTTCGAGAAAGGTGACTCGTTTCGACATATGAGAATGCCAGAAATTAGATTCACTAGTGGCTGTAATCATTAAATTGCTTCTCCATAGAATCCAAGTCAGGTATGTGGTTGAACGTCAAGACTTGATTTCAAATCCCAAGCAGTGTTTCTATCAGACAGTATAACACTAGATATCTGAAAATTGCGTGTGCATTTCTTACGACCTCAATCAGCACATCATCTGTGGTTTGTGATCCTTCTCAATGAACCTTCACCTATAACCCAGTGGATATATTGCAGAACCTCTGACATGGCATCAAGACAGAATGTGATACAGATACTGGAGAAATATCTATCGGCGGCATGACGGAGTGGCAAATGCTGGTTTCATACCACATTCCTTAGCCGAATCATTTTCTAAATTCGGTAATTGCACCGTAGACGACGTGTAACCGCGCTGTTGGATTAATAATATACACTCCAGCGAATACCGTCTATATTCAATGTCATGGTATTTGACTGGATAAACCACTTCATTCTTAGGTAATGCCGACCACGATTTATAAAGCTGGTATAGCTTTTAACATGGATACTTGTCTGCACCTGTAGAAGCGAGACTGCTTGTGACAGTAATATGGTGGTGTTTTTTATCATCTGCTGGTTTGTAAGACGATTATGTCTGTCTTTCTAAGGCAAAGTGGTACCACGTGCAAGAAAAACGTATGAGACATGTTCAGCCATAGCTGATTTTGGGTCAGTGTTATTTTGTATGGCTGGCAATCAGTTATTGGCCAAGTATTATACTTAGTAGTGGGGGATGTGTGATAGGTTCGCCTTGAACATCAGGCTTATAAAATATGTTTGTGTGAGCTCGAACATGTGCAAAGGAAATGACTATGTCCAGTCGTAAGGAAGGTCTGTAACTGACGTGGAATACTGTGACACCAAAGGAAAGAGTATGTCAAGTCATAAGAATGGTTGAACGTCGTCAAATTGAGACCCCGATTGTAATATTTAATTGTAGGTACAGTGATAAAATATATACATGGCCAGTTTTCTAGGATGATTCTGCCTACGCATCCATGGTGTGCAGCGCTGGCGACGTGTGGCGGGAATGATTCACGTTTACGGTTAATGGTAGGAGCTGTCCGAATGGAGAGGCCTGTTGGGGTGCAGGAATGTAGCTGACCGTCATCTAGACGGCCGAATAACGAACTAATACTTAGTATGTGTTGTAAAGCTTTCGTGATTACGTGTAAATTTGAGAAAATTCAATATGGATCTGTGTTTGTGCTGATCTATTATTCCCTCGCATGTAAATTGTCTGGTTGACTGCTTCTGCACATTTGTTGCCTTTATTTAGCTGTGGGAACATCGTTTTTCTGGATATGAGAAACACCTTAGTTGACTTTGTAAATTGTAGGGATGATTTGGTATCTGTTACACCACTGACATCAGTATTAAACTAAAAACTAAACTCCTCCCCATCAGGCCATGAAGGCCCAACAGTACTGACCGGCCGTCATGTCATACTCAGCTCATAGGCGTCACTGGGTGCGGATACGGAGGGGCATGTGGTCAACACACCGCTCTCCCGGCCGTACGTCAGTTTCCGAGACCGGACATCAGTATTAGCGAGTGGAAATATCAGTTTCCTCTATTTTCTTTCGACTTTTCATGTAAAGGTCTTTGCAGACGGGATAAGTTTCTAGTTACTCAGTGGTTTACAGCATGCTCCACCTCCCTAAAGTTTAGGGTTTGTAGAGAAATAATTTCCAGCCTATATCTTTGGAATTACGTGGGGCGAGCATTACTGCTATGCAAGCAATATTGCTGTATGCTTGATATCGAGAAGTATCACGTAAATGGTATAATATTCTAACAAACCAAGTGAAAATATATGTGTTCTTGTGATCCCAGAGTCTGGAAATTGACGTAGAAGGCAAGCAAGCAAGCAGGCAGGTCGGAACCATAAACAGTGACGCCTTTGTGCGAGGGGAATCGACCCAGCCTTTGTACAACAGTCTTCGCGGTATATGTACGAGTGTCTCGCGAAAATGGCATGATATTCTTGCAGACACTGCGAAATTATAATATGTTCTAGTATTCACAGAGTTTGGAGATGGGTGTAAAAAGCAAGCAAGCATGCAGGTCTCGGCAAGAAACAGTAACACCTTTGTGCCAAGGGTGACCAACCCTGAATTTGTAGAACAGTTCTGGTTCACTGAGGGCGCTCTGGTCATGCATCAGGAGTAGATGACCACCCAACCTCATGGGAAATATCTAGGGCAGTGAGGAGTATACATACAGTGCCTGTGCTTATGCTGTCTGTCTTCGCAGCATATGTATGAGTGTCTGGTGGTCTATAGCTATATGCATGATGTAAAAGGGGTGATTCTCTATGGCGCAGGAGACGAATTGTATGTTTACTACGTCGACATGGTGTGCGGTTATATATTACCGAGTTGGAAATCGGTTTCATGCCCTAGTATTCAATCTTCCGTTCTCAGAGGCAGAGCAGTGTAATTGAATAAGTGTCTTCCTGTATTTGACGATCTATAGGTCACTTTTGCCGGGTTTAACTGTCATTGTAATATGGGGATTTGAACTGAAAGTCTCCTCTGGAGAATGAAAAAAAGGCAAACAGTGCTTCCACATGGGCATCAGTAATTTGGCGGGTTAATTCAGTAAGAGCCAGTCATAAAGCTCCATTGATTCACAAGACATCCTTTGCGGCAGGGTGTAGGACCCTCTATATAGCAGTGAGAGCGTTTGTGTTTCTGAAATGTATGTTGAAAGCAAGAGGTTACGATTTTCAGGATGGGTGACATATGATGGACCCTCAGAAGGAACGCATTCGGCATTATTCTGGGCTATTTTCGTAAACAAGTTCTGTTTGGACAAGAATTTCCTTGCGGACCAGTTGAGACATCACGGAAGCTCCTACAAAAATGAACATTAATTATTTCTGCAGCAATTCACCAGTTTCCGAGAGGTCGAGTTGGCTCTTATTTACATATTCATGTGATATCTGTATAACACTGAGAACCTTTTAGGTGATAAGTCGCCACACACACCCTTCACAGCGATGCATCAGCCACACTGGTTAGATAAACAGACACGTGCACAGCTAGATGCAGCTCTCATGTCCTGTTAGGATTGCTAGGAACAAAGCATCCTCTACCATTCTGAGAAGCATGGGAACTGATTTCTACAGTGCGACCTGTGATGTATCCACAGGTAGAGAGGTACCACGCCGTCAGTGGTAAACATGTGCA
This sequence comes from Schistocerca serialis cubense, assembly GCF_023864345.2. NCBI lineage: Eukaryota > Metazoa > Arthropoda > Insecta > Orthoptera > Acrididae > Schistocerca > Schistocerca serialis. Next base: position 313,529,116 of record NC_064646.1, read on the forward strand.
CAAAGCGCAGCATCTCGTGTGTGGGACAGGCATGAGCTCGCTGCCCGATGTGCATGCCATGGAGTTCTGTAGGGGGGCAGTTCACGGAAACGTCGCAGTCGACAATAGTTTGAAAGCGTTTTTTATGTGCAATGAGTGGTTGTGCACTGTATTATTTTCGGCTGTTTAAGCGTTGTGAGTTTGTTTGCAGAGCCTTTTACATGCATTATTTTTTGACAATTTACGAGTTGTTTCTGTGTCTGTACATCAGTGTCCTGCATTATTTCGGTGAAGTACGAGTAGTTTGCAGATCTGTATGCTGTGTCAGTGCTGGACCCACAGCTATGCATCATTGCGCCAGCAATGGTGCCTATGTGAACACATATTTGGACAGGTATTTCTCAGGTATCATGTACGAAAGAGACACTGCCACCTCATCCTTGTGGGAACTGAACTCACATCTGCACGTGTTTCCGCAGCTGATGGGAATGTCGTCACTTCACGGGCGCTGACGGTGCATACCGCCTCCTGGAAGCATGTGGGGTGGCATCCTGTGTGGTCCAATGGGCAGGGGATGGCAGATGGTGCGTGCTTCATGATCGAAAGATTTTTGACTGTGTAATTAGCGTGGTTTGTGTTTCATGACAGTATTCCTGGCGCAATAGGAATAAAAAAGGAAAAGCGATCGGTGTCACTACATCTCACAAGAATTGAATCTTTCCAAACAGCAGAGAATGATGAGTCAGAGGAATCCAAGCCCCACAAACTGATTTTTTTTTATATATATAAAGCAATATATCCTTGAATTTCGCTTCGTGGGATCCTTTCTCTCCACCACACTGTCGCTAATTTCCAGGTAGAGGAGGAGAGGGGGAGAGAGGAGGAGACAAGGGGGGTGGGTAGTGGGGGTGGTGATCGATTTCCTGAAAAATTCTTTACGTAAATAAATAAACTATATTCCATGCACTGCCTTGAATCGCCTAAATTGTGTAATAAAATATATTTTACACATTGTCTAAATTGTTTAAACAATATTCCATACACAGTAACAAATTTCCAGACAAATTCCTTAACTAAATAAAAAAACTATATTCCATACACTACCATAAATAATTAAACAATATTCTATACATTTTCGAAATTGTTCAAGCTATATTCCATACACTTCTATAGAATACCCTCTAAATTACTGATCAACTGAGTCTTTTTCCAGCCCATTTCTAGGAGAGAGGATGGGAGGGGAGGGGGTTTACCAAAGGGGGATAGGTTAATTAATTGATCAATCTAATTAAATACTCAATCAAAATGATATCAACAGTGTACCTGTAGTGCGAGGGGGAGAGTGTGGGTAGGAGGTTTCCTGGGGGAGGGGAATGGGAGGGATGGGGGAGAGCAATAGGTTGAGTACATGTCAATCAAAGGAGAACAATAGGTTTGCCTGTGAGTGCATATGTGCCCCTGATTTAGGCAACCCACACTAACAAAGTGTGCTTGTATTAAGTTTGTCCCACTACCATCATTATACAGACCCAGTAACTAATATCAGGTGGTTTATTATAGGTGCAACGTCGAGTGTGAGCCGCAGTTTGCGTATGGCAGGGAAACATGGCAGATACACTAACTGGTTAATGAGATATTGTTTTATGCCGAGAAAAACTGATTATTTATAATTGTGTGTACAAGGTGAAACTCTGGCGCTGCACACTGTTTGTGTGACGAAATGATATCCACGCTGTAATGTGACAAGCCGTAACATGAATGAACGGGATGGCTATCGAGAAGAGAGCCCACGCACTGTTAATTAAACTGTTTTGTGTGAATAGAGGCAATTGCATTGCTCCATTGAGATGATATCGCCGACTGAAATGACTGAGGAGTGGCCCAATGTCATTGAATGGTTTTAAAGTAGATGATAATGAAATTAAAAATCACAGATTAGCTTGTTGTGTCTGAAAGATGGCGATCCTTTCCCGGCTGGCCACTGCCATGGTAATATCCGTCAGGGACCTCCCCTTTATTTTCTTTCGGGGATTATCATAAAATTCCATTCGTCTTTGATGTATCTAAATTCTCCCTGATTGATATTAATTTGATGGTATATTAGGGTTAGGGTAAACCACTGATTGATCTCATAGTACTAGCATGACTTCAGTAGCAGTCGTACGAGGTGCATTCAAGTTCTAAGGCCTCCGATTTTTTTTCTAATTAACTACTCACCCGAAATCGATGAAACTGGCGTTACTTCTCGACGTAATCGCCCTGCAGACGTACACATTTTTTACAACGCTGACGCCATGATTCCATGGCAGCGGCGAAGGCTTCTTTAGGAGTCTGTTTTGACCACTGGAAAATCGCTGAGGCAATAGCAGCACGGCTGGTGAATGTGCGGCCACAGAGAGTGTCTTTTATTGTTGGAAAAAGCCAAAAGTCACTAGGAGCCAGGTCAGGTGAGTAGGGAGCATGAGGAATCACTTCAAAGTTGTTATCACGAAGAAACTGTTGTGTAACGTTAGCTCGATGTGCGGGTGCATTGTCTTGGTGAAACAGCACACGCGCAGCCCTTCCCGGACGTTTTTGTTGCAGTGCAGGAATAAATTTGTTCTTCAAAACATTTTCGTAGGATGCACCTGTTACCGTAGTGCCGTGGTGCCCAGAACATGGACAGCATAATTTTTTCAGCAGTGGCGGTTACCCGAATTTTTTTGGTGGCAGTGAATCTGTGTGCTTACATTGAGCTGACTGGCACTTTGTTTCTGGATTGAAAAATGGCATCCACGTCTCATCCATTGTCATAACCGACAAAAAGAAAGTCCCATTCATGCTGTCGTAGCGCGTCAACATTGCTTGGCTACATGTCACACGGGCAGCCATGCGGTCGTCAGTCAGCATTCGTGGCACCCACCTGGATGACACTTTTCGCATTTTCAGGTCGTCATGCAGGATTGTGTGCACAGAACCCACAGAAATGCCAGCTCTGGAGGTGATCTGTTCAACAGTCATTCGGCGATCCCCCAAAACAATTCTCTCCACTTTCTCGATCATGTCGTCAGACTGGCTTGTGCGAGCCCAAGGTTGTTTCGGTTTGTTGTCACATGATGTTCTGCCTTCATTAAACTGTCGCACCCACGAACGCACTTTCGACACATCCATAACTCCATCACCACATGTCTCCTTCAACTGTCGATGAATTTCAATTGGTTTCACACCACGCAAATTCAGAAAACGAATGACTGCACGCTGTTCAAGCAAGGGAAACGTCGCCATTTTAAGTATTTAAAACAGTTCTCATTCTCACCGCTGGTGGTAAGATTCAATCTTCCGTACAGTGCTGCTATCTCTGTGATGTATTGACAATGAACGTGGCCTCATTTTAAAACAATGAGCATGTTTCTATCTCTTTCCAGTCAGGAGAAAAAAAATTGGAGGCCCTAGAACTTGAAAGCACCTTGTAGTATTAAATTCGGCTATAGAGACATATTTTTGGACGCTGGAGGTGAATATTGCATATGGGGCAGCTTTAGAACTTTCCACGAGCAGCAAGCCAATTTGAGGATTCCTTTGTACTCATGGAAGCACGCTGTGGGCACGGCAGGGCTGTGGTTTATGGGCCTCCATTCTAGCAGTCAGCCTTGTTCCGCTGTCGGCCTAGCAAGAGGGTGGGAGCGCCGTGACTAATGTGAAAGACTTCTTTAGAAACTGGCGCCGCTGGGCATCCTGGCGCTGGCCCAACTACTTCATTAGCGACAGGACGCGGTGTGGGAGCCTGGTCTCCTAATGTGTGAGAGCAGGTTAACTGGTGTCAAGATGACGCCTCGCTAATGTGTTTATTACAAGTACATCGTATCCTGTGAGACGATGAATTTCTTCGGATTTCGCGTTTCTTAGATGCCACAGCGCCCCGCGAAAATGGCGCACAGTACATCGTTTTGTGCGCGAGGCGGAGCTTGCTTTCGCTAGGAAGCTTCCCTCATCTTGTGAAATGAGCAGGGGGTTTGGGCTGCAGGACCTCCAGGCATTGTGTGCTGTTTTCTCGGAGAACAGAATGTTTACTGCACTACAGTGATTGGATGACGAAGATCGAGCCTCCTTGCTTCAAAACAAGATTTGTAATATTAGTATCTGTTTCGATAGCTTAAATAAACTTACATTCGGTAATCTAACAATGCGGGCTCATAAAAGCCATACAATTTGTGTAAAAATTTTTTAGACCGCCGCTGAGCAGCGACCAACTGATATTTCAAAGAATATCATACGCGCCATGGCGCAGAATACGAATTGTTCATAAATTGTATCGATAGCGATATTTTGTGTTTCTTATTTTTTGACAACTGAAGAATTGTAATACTCTTCTCTTACCACAGTTCTGATATATTTCTTAAAAACAGCGGACGCGAAGGTGGCGCGGTCCGTAAACACTAATTAGTTATTATAAAATATTACTATTGTTCAGTGCTATCTCAGAATTTGTGTGTGCATCTAAGATGAAATATCGAAGATGTTAAAGGAATTTATTTAAAGAATCAGCCAGCAAGATAGAAAATTGAAATTGTACGTAGCCTATTGTTAGCAATACTGACTAGGGTAATTAAATTGACTATTGTGCTGTCAAATGCTGTAGTGCCTGCTTATTACTTAAAGTATTTTCATGCTATCCATCTCATATTAATGGCAACAGAAATAACGGCGTTTTTATAGTTTTCATGCAGCTACCAGGGACCGACTGCATGTCGGCAAACGTCGTGGTTAAGGCAGAAGGCGCATTGCCATTTACCTTGTTTGTGGTTTAAATCCAATTTCTTTTAACGTGTGGATATTCGTAGTTGCTACGTCTCATATCCGGTCGTCATCGAACATGATCACGACACAAATAAATTAAGTGACAATGCGAACTCTGTTCTTAATCTTGAGAACGCTACGCCTTCTGCAAACGATTTCAGGTGACATATAAACTATAACATACAGTACTTAGGTTTTTGAAAAGTGTTTGCTCTTCCCGCCAAGAAGTAGTGCAAAACTCACAACAGATTTCTGAATCTTCACAAGAGAATAATAATTTAATCAAAATATAAATAACTTTTTTAACACCACAGATTGGCACGGTAACCACTGCTGGACCATAATAGGTTTATTCGAGAACATCTGTGGGAATGGCTGTTTCTCGGAAGGTTTTGAGCAAAACGAAGTATAGTGGACTTTCTTCTCGACCGTCACGGAGGACGATCGCTTGTGCTCTTCCGTTACTACGGAGAGAGCAGATAGTTGTAAAGACGTCCGGATACCTGGGCGAAACTTTATATTTGCGCGGACGTAAGACAATCACCGACGGACAAGGTGTCATCTCCCACAGTGTGACGCTTCGGCATCGCCCGCCAACAGACGACAGCGTCTCGTCTTTCACCAGCTATATCGGTAACGTCATCCAGCTTCGACAAATTCAGAAGCCTATCAATCGTTTTCAGGACCATCTTTTATCACAGCAGCCTTGTACTCGCCGTAGTGACTCCCAGTGTCCATTGCATGCTTAACTGTATTTTGACGTGACAGACCAATTAGTGGAATGATTAAGCAGCGTGTGCTTGCCTAGATTGGCATCCTTCTATTCACAGTAGCCAGTCTCATTTACACGTAAATTCCTGTTACGCTCCCCAGTTCTATTGCCAACCGACCTGAGTTCGTGTTAATGAAATGTTTCACAGCTGAAGTTTCTGTCTATATTTTTGTTCTCTCTTGACCTTTAAATTAGTTAATAAATCTCTTTGTGATGCTGTAGGTCCTTGTTATTAACTTTTCAATGACACCCCTTCTCATTCGATATGATGCCATTTATTTTGTTGTAGGTTTGAAGGAATTAAATTAATTTTATGACAAGTTAGCCAACTCAGGGGTGAGCAACACTGGGGCCACTAGTCAGATTTCCTTGCGCTGTTGATAACCGTCGCATCTCTTGGGTGTGGTGGTTACGACTTTTTGGTCATTTGGCAGACGGCGAACTGCCACCACCATAGGATAGGTTGTATGTCATCGGGAAGAGAAGGTGTCATATCCCAGTGGAAGTCACTGGCGAGATTGGTGTTGCTGTAACTGACCATGCAGCAGCTGCACCAGGTAATGTTAGTGTTGATGCAGTGTCTCGAGAATACTCCATTCCACAGTAAACAATACGGGAAGTTTTGCGGTCTATTTTACTCTCGTTCCCCGTACAAAATACAGACAGTGGAGCAGCTGAAATCTCATGACCCGCAGTAACGTTCTATATTTGGTCTTCGGTTTCTGCCACGGATCTAAGTTGACGATATGTGGCCAGGAGCGATGAGGCGCCTTTCACGCTAGAGGACGCAGTGAATACACAGAACTGCCGATTTGGGGGTACTGTTAATCCTCGTGCTGAGAACGAAGAGCCACTGCGTTTGCGACGTGACGGTATGGTGTGGATTCACAAGTACCATCATTCTCGATCCGTTCATCTTTGAAGAGAATACACAGAGGGCCTGGCGAGTGCACCGTGACTTCTGCACCTTGTCGAGATCTCCTTGTATAGCACGTGATTGCTACATTGGAAGAGTGCAGTTGTGTGGAATTGGATAAAACCTCATGTCGCTTGTCCAGCGAAATGTCTGCTTAATGCAGCATCCCAAGAACGTGTTGTCTCCCGAGATTTCCCAGGTGCACGGTCTGCATCATCAACTGATCTGAGTCCAGGTGACTTTTGGCTCTTGGAATATCTAAAAGAACACCTCCACCAGGGACACGTCCGGTCTCTAGCTGATCAGAAAGCCAATATACAGTAACTCGTTGCACCGGTTCCTCCAGAGCTGCTGCAAGCAACTGTTCATCACATCGTTTCACGGATGCAGCATCTCCTCGACGTCTCTGCTGCACACATTGAACAAATTTTGTAATCGGTGGCTAGTAATAAAATTAACAATACCCTTTGTCCTTTGTTTGACCTTTTCTGCTCCTGTACCTAATCCATTATATATGGAAACATTTCTGTACATCGTCCATTCATTCACAGCGCCAGATTTGCACCTGGTGGCTAAAATTAGAACTAATTTTTCCCAATGCAAATCGATTCCACATTAAAGAATTTGAATGTCTACCACGTTTCGCTGCCTTATGATAATTACAGCCTATACTAGACGAATGTGGATGGCTGAATTTTAATTAAAACTATCCGTAAAATGATATCTGGTGCATTTTGATACACAACGAATTATCACTTCGGCGCAGGCGTTAAGTGTTAAGGCTGGCTAATAGGCCCTCTCAGCTAGGTGTCTGCGATGTTTCCTTTCAACAATACCCATGTTCCTTTTTCCATCGCAACCTATCTCGATTCGAAGGATATTTGAATGTTATTGTCACTATCAGTTTCTTCAGTTCTCTCACGCACTGTAAACAACTGATCACGGGTTTCTAAGAGACTGTTATGGCACCACTCACCAGTCACAACTACTCATGAACGCTGGCATAGAGTTGAAGCAGCATGGAATGACGTACCCGTATCTTTTCTTCGAGCTCAACAGGTTCCGGTGTCCTTCCAGAGATGGCAGCAGCTCTGTATGCTAAACGTCTCACTCTGTACGATCGTAAATCACCTACAAATTTTATCATGTATTCTACCTATTATACTGTGTACATACAATAAAAAGACCATCATTATTTGTTACCTTTCCTGTTACAGCAATTTTAATGTCCTGCAGTTTATTAGATTGTCCACAGGGAGCACAAAACATTTTGAGCGTTTGCGGGAGAACAATCTGTTTCTGAGTACATTACGCTACGAGCTCTGCTGGCGACGTCTGAGGTGACCTGAGAACACAGGGAACATCTGCCGCCTGAGGGTCAATGTGCTTGCAGTCCAAGGCTCATTAGGGCGGGCCTTCGTCCGTGCTAATTTTCCAACCGACTGCCCGACACAACAAAACGAGCCATACCCATGTTCCAGCCAGAAAAACACGTACAAGAGGAAAGTGGTGAGATCTGGAAACAGTGATTCAGTACACAACCGCAGAATACTCCGCATTATCTGGAAAGTTTTACGTAGCTAAGAGCAAATCATTCCCAGAGGGAGAGCCGTTATAGCGAGTTCAAATATGCGTTACTTACTATTAATAAAGATGTTCGTCATGATTAAACTGTGAACGTGAATATGTATTTGTTGTCCACTTATTTCTTTCAGTTTGAACAGCAGTCCAGGAGAAGTTAGAAATGGGCAACTTCTTGACATATTGCAAGCACAGAGGGTGGGCAAAAAATATGGTAATATCAAGAACACAACATATTACTATGCGTTGTATAGTGTACGAAAACCGCTGGCGTTCAAAACAGCTTCTAGTCGTCTGGGAATGGACAAATTAAGGTACTGCATGGTTTTCAGGGGAATCTTATACCATTCTTCCTACGAAATAATGGCTAATGTAGGCAAAAGTGATGAAGATGAATAACGATTACGCACTCTTCTCTCCTAGGTTGGCAACAAAGGCTGAACTATATTGAGATCTATCGGATTTGGCGGCCAACTAAGGTGCGAAAATTCAACCTCATTGTCAAAAATTTGTCTTGAACGAAGCAAGCAGTGTGAACAGGGCTCTTGTCGTCTTGGAACGCAGTATCACCAATGGGGACAGACACTGTACCATGCGACAGACCTGAAAATAGTCACATAATCTTTGGAAGTAATGCGACCTTACGGAATCCCCATTAGACCTGGGCAATATGACGATATGGCTGCCTAAATCACCGAGGAAACTCAGCCATGTTTCGCTATTGCCGTGTAACCTCGGCCAAAAGTTGGAAATAATGAACAACTCATCTGACCAAACGACATCCTTCCATAGCTCCATGGTGCAGGGTTCATGACTACAGGATCACATATTCGTGTTATGAAATTTGCGATATTGTAGTGCCTATGAACAGCTGATGGTTGTCCATATTCGCTACTGAGAGTATATTTCGTACGGGATTTTGTTTATTTGAAGAGTGGTTTTTGAATTCCAGGTAAAACTGCAATTCACTCCACGCTTTCTATTGTTTTGCTTCTCGACTGCGACATTCACTTCTGCCGTGACTTTTGGGGCTGTCTTCCCCTTTATTTTTCTTCACAATCCTCTTCAGTGACCGTTCGATCACTGGACACTCGGTTTCGTCTACATTGTGCCTTATCGGATGACGCTTTCCCTGTATACTGTACAAATACTCGATGTGCTGCCCTTTGAAACACCAAACACTTTGGCTATCTTGGTTACAGAAGCTTCCACGATAAGAGCAGGAATAGCTTGTCCACGTTTGAATTCACTTACCTCCGAAAGAATGTCTTTCTTACCGGCCAAACCCTATTTTAGGATGAATTGCCTAGGTCAAACTCGTTCATCCGGTTACCGATAAGATAAAACAGCATAGCCTAGATCGAATCGGTTTATCCTGAATAGAATTTACATGCTTTAGGGTGAACCGGTAGTCCTAGTCTCAACTAATTTTGGCTAGTCGGCACGTATGTCACTGCCCGAATCTTCTCTGGCTCGCCCCTTGCGCCTCTCAACCGCTCCTCGTTCCCACTGGTCTTTGTTTTGAAAGGTATTTTGCATCGACGAGTGAGCGTGTTAAGTTGCTGATTGCGTTTAAAATTACTATGAGGCATTTCATCATGGATGAGCCTTCGTGTAGTAGACAAGCCAGTCAAAAGATGTGGAGAGAAAAGTTTCTGGAGGAAATTTTGCAGAGCGAACACAAAACGTCTTCTCATTATAATTTGGTATCTGTAGACGAATATGCGGATTTGGTTAGACAAGTAGAAGACGCGGGAAAGTTGGAAAAAGAACATCATTACAAAAAAGAAGACTGAAACGACTTGGTGTTTTGAAAATTCGTGATGTGAAAAAACTCACTGCTCAATGATAGGGGAATATAAAATACTTTGTTCCAGCTGATGAACCTTATGATGTGATTAACACAGCTCATGTACCTGTAGGTCATGGTGGTCACGTCAGGATGTTAGCCGAAACATCAAAAAGTATGCCAATATCAGAAAGGATATGATATGCCTCTATTTATCAGTGTATGATATCTGCTACAAAAGAAGACAAAAAAGGAACGAGGGCTAGTTTCAAAGCCAATTCTCCATTCGGAAATGAATAGCAAGTGCCAAGTCGATTAGACTGCTTTCTAAACACAATCAGATGTGAATTTAAAATTCATTCTAGTTTACCAATACCATCTTACAAAATATGTTCTCCCTCGTGCGTTATCACCAAAGAGGGCTGAAGAACTGCCTAATCATTTGAACGACATATTCCTAACGGTAGGTGCGCCGTGCATTCTTCAATCAGATAATGGCAGAGAATTTGTCTATAATGTTATAAGTGAACTCCCAAATCTTTGCTCAGAACTGAAAAATGTGCACGGGAAAACAAGGCACAGCCAATGTTTCTGCTGAACGTGCCAATCAAGACATTCAAAATATGAAAAGTTCTTGGTTAAAGGACAACAATTCGACGAAGTGGTCGGAAGGATTAAGGTATGTCCAATTCGTGAAAAATCGTGCTTACCACTCTGGCATAAAACAACCCCCTTACAAAGCATTATTCTGAATTGAACATAGACTAGAACTTTCCACTTCCTCGTTGCCTCAAGAAATCATAAATTATATTCAGGATAATCAAGATATCCACTGGTGTGCTGCCGGTCTATAGTGTCCAACGGGCAGGATGAATATGACCTAAAGAAGGCAATCGAAGATGATAACAACACTGAACAGTACTAAGACAGTAATGGGGATAACATTGTGAAATTTGACACAAACGACAGTGAAAATGTAAGAAAAACTGCGACAGAAAATTAAAAAAAAAGAAAAAAAGCTAAAATAGTGAAAGCCTTCTCTGACAAATCCCGTCCACCACCTCACATTGGAAACAACGTAACCATATCTTTTCCAGATGTAGATAAAGGCACAGGTGACCTTCGAAACATAATTGGATTAATACTTCAAAAGACTGATGAGGGCCTCTAAAAAGCTGGCACCAAACATGGCATACTTCAAAGGTATTATTGCAGGTATAATTTTATTAAAATTTTCCATAATTTTTTTGTAATTCTGCATTCAGAAGCTTTTAGATTTGGGAGATATTAACCAGTATATTGAATTATTTTTAAGGACTGCACCCACAAAACATTGTGTTGGATCAGGCCAAGGCTTCATGAAATGCAGTTACACGAAAAACTGTACAACAAACAAATGCAAATGTTAGAAAAACAAAATACTCTGCAATTCTAAGTGCTACCAAAGTAAACCTTGCAAACGTAAGTAAATAAGCAAACTGCAGATAAGGTGATTTCTGTGGATGGATATATATATAAGTTGATCTAGTGATAGATGTGAAATTACTGATTAGTTAATAAATAACTTTAATGAATCATATCGAATATTTTATTTCTGTTCCTTTATTCAGTGTGCTTTGAAAAGTTTATAGAGGATACAAACTAGGTGAAATCAGTTCAGACTAGGACGTACGAGTTTGTCCTAGAGCACGTAAATTCTAACTAGGATAAACCGATTCGACCTAAGCTAAACTGTTTTACCCTATTGGTAACAGAATGAATGAGTTTGACCTAGGTATAACTAATTCATCCTAAAATCGGATTTGGATGGCAACACATTCACAGCACACACAAGACTGTTCTTACCACGACTGATACCGTGCAGCATACAGACTGCACTGCATAGAGTAGATGTCGTTCATGATCAAATAACAAGGCAATCAGCAGACTTGACTAGCATCTGCATTTGTGTTCAGGTATGGATTTCTCGCAGCGTTTCCGTCTTGTAATCTGCTTATTTTCGGCGATAAAATTATGAAATACGTCTTACGTTGCGTATGAGAATTTGAGGACTCAGAGTTTCTTTGATACTGGTGGGCGAACTTTTATTTTCTGCCGCCGAAGAAACGTGTATACGGCACAAACTCTTGTGAGGTAAGGCCGTGGACGGGTTACTAGAGTTTACAACTTCTTTCTTTTCACTGATTCTTCGCCAGAAGTGCAGGATTCGGAACAAAGTTGGGGCCACCCTACCTCCATTGTTCTCGAGTGCTCTTCGCTGTTCGAGTGTAAAGACGAAGAGAAGGGAAGCGAATAAGAAGCGGCAAGCGAGCGGCTGCCGAAGCCTGTACCGCTCGCTGCGTGAATCCCACTCCACACAAGCCTCCACCCACCCCCCTTTCCACCCCCTACCCCACTCCCCGCACCACGATGTTCACCGCCATTACTGTTGCACGCGCAGTCGTGAAGTAGGTGTTCTCCGGCCTTGGCACTGGGGGCACTACGTCAGCGTCCGGAACAAATCGAGGCACTGACAACAGCGCGGAGCACGTGCTACAGTAGATGAGAAGACACGATGGCAAGTCAGACGGATCTACCGGTCCACCAATTGAGGACAATGATGAGTACCACGTGAATCGCGTGCTGTGGACACCACAAGGCTCATGCAGGCTATGTGATGTTTTGAAAAGTTTATGGAATTAAAAAAATCCCCCAAACTTTCACGAATCTCATTGTTCTCATGTTCATAAACAAGTAGCACAAAAACATATTTCTATAAAGGAAGTGCTTAGGCTAACCACCAAGCTCCTTAAGAGGAAAACACTATATAGAATATCCACGTAAAAGAAAAAAATAATAATAACTAAAAATAAATAAAAAAGTGTTTAAATACTACCATTTAGCCATTCGGTGCACATATATCTGTCTATCCGGAATCCAGAAAGCACATGTCCGCAGCTTGTGGTCTAGCGACTAGCATTGCTGCCTCTGGATCATGGGGTCCTGGGTTCCATTCTGTAAGGGATCCGTGATCCCACAAACATAGATATTAGTATCCGACCCCCAGGTCGATAGCAGACAGGAGTCGATTGTCGAGTGCTCCAGGAGGCAGTGAGACGAGTGTCGAGTGAGTAGTAGTACTAGAGTGACGGGCAAGAATGGTGGTCGAGTGAGTAGTAAACGGTAAATTCACCGGAGTATGACAAATGAGCAAGTCGCCCTGATGGTCGTGAGACTGACCCTCACTAATACCGATTCGCGAGTGATATGAAACAGAAAGTGACAAGTGCCGAATGACGTGTTTCGCGTCAACCGGGTCGGCCAGCAACAACCATGGATTGTTGTGAGGATTGTTGTGAATGTTAACCATCATCATTGCGTGTGACGAAGTACTTAAAAGCCACAATCAATAAAAGATATAACCGTAATTAGGCGCGCAAGGCGAGGGTAGCAACTGCCTCGGAATTTGTGTGTTCATTGAAAATACATATCAGTTTGTATATCGCAACGTTTGCGGTCTTTAATAATAGACAAACTTTCAGTCATTAACTATTCCGTATCAGGACAGCCGCACTCGGTTGAAATACCCCCGAACCACAGTAGGAAAACCGATAGCCTTCATCCATTAAGCACACGGTCATATAATAATAATAATTGTTTGGCGGCTTCGGTAAATCACACAAATCCCAATAAAGGACATAACGGGGGTGTTTCAATTCCCAGCTGGGTTGGGGATTTTGTCTGACCAGAGATTGGGTGTTGGTGTTGTCCTCATCATTTCATCAAAATCATCATCTACGTCATTTGTGACAGTGGCTGGATTGGACTACGTAAAAATTGGACTGTATAAAAATTGGGACTTCGTACAGACACTTATGACCACGCAGCTGACGGCCTCACAAACCAAACATCATCAGAAAGCACACGATGCTGATTTATAACACTATGTAACACTGGTGATCACGAACGTTGTAATTTATAGAGCTGGATTACACAACACTGCGTTACACTACTGTACCTGGTATCAGAAGCAAGCTGGATTCCTCAGTTGTTTGGATAGTTAGCTACCGGTGCGCTGAGTTGCAACTCAGGATTCACAGGGGCTGCACTGCTGTGTCATCCAAGGTGGAGACAGTTGTCAGCGCCTCAGGAAATCCTTCCTGGTCCTCTTCGAGGCTTGACTCCTCACTGCTTCCAGAAGCTTGTTGCAGCTGAATGTTCTACTTTGGCACGTCTCGTTACCATGATCTGTGGCCTCTTCTTTCTTGTCTGTCACTCATGTACGCTTTCAGTTCATAAGCTGATATTTTAGTATTAGCGACTTCGACTCATGCGACGGCTCCACATTCGTTATTATATTACAGACTGTTGAATATCCAAACGGCACATTTCCAGGCGATGTGATCCTTGGTACCGATTGCTCCACATTCAGAAGTGTCTGTGACGCTCTGTCCCATTTTTAGTAAGCAGCTCTGATACGGATCATGTCCCGAAAGGTAGTGTATAGGTCCCTTGGTCGAAAGGAAGTGTTGTATTCTCGTTCTTTATTTTAATTTTATGTTAGAAAGGAACTTTTCGGTTCTCCTTCTCGATTATACCCTGCCACTGGTTGCTCATACGATACGACTCTTGCGTTCAGTATCTCCTTTACTCAGTCATATCCGCGCTTTATGAGCGAGTATTGTGAACCTCTCTTTCTTACTGCTAGGTCTAGAGTTAGCAAGTCTAATATCACCAGGAGCGCCTCAGTCGGTGTTGTTCTATATGCGCCTGTCAGACACCGGAGTAGAGTGCTTTATGCTGACCGTAGAGCCTGTACTGTCTTCTCCTTCTGGCTCTACGAGCCCAAACACTCGACCCGTAGCCCACAATAGCGAGTAAGATTGCGTTGTGGTCCGTTATTAGTAAACTTAGTGGCAGCTGAAAACTTATTTGGCAGTTGTTGCTTTTAGGGTTTGACTGCCTCTCTAGCAGACGATTTCTACATGTGTTTGATAAGTTTGCTACGAAACTGTGTTACTCTCGTCTTAACTTCTGAAGAAGCTTGCTACCCTAACTGGATACCACGTCAGGTCTTCTGGCAAACAAGGGATCGCTCCGCTAGCACGTTCTGTGATAGACAGGCGGCAGCGCTCCCCTCAGAATTCGAGTGCACCGGAGAATCGGTGTTTCCGCCTGCTCGCTACGAGCTGCTCATTCATGATTCACGCCGAGCAGGCAGAACTTGGGAACCGGCCGTGTTTACAGAGCAAGCAAGCGGCTCCGGCGCGTGCAGTGCCGCGGCAGCCAGCCACGGCGTTCGTCGCATTCCTACTGTGCTGGGACGTCTGCACACACGGAGCGAGGACGCCGACCTCATTCTCTGCTGGAATGGCTCTCTTCGAGTCATCTAAATGAGTTTATGTCACAATGTTTGTGCAAGTAGATAAAGTAGTAAATGCACTACTGGCCATTAAAATTGCTGCATCACGAAGATGACGTGCTACAGATGCGAAATTTAACCGACAGGAAGAAGATTCTGTGATATGCAAATGATTAGCTTTTCAGAGTATTCACACAAGGGTGGCGCCGGTGGCGACACCTACAACGTGATGGCACGAGGAAAGTTTCCAGCCGATTTCTCATACATAAACAGCAGTTGACCAGTGTGGCATGGTGAAACGTTGTTGTGATGCCTTGTGTAAGGACGAGAAATGCGTACCATCACGTTTCCGACTTTAATAAAGGTCAGACTGTAGCCAATCGCGATTGCGGTTTATCGTATCGCGACATTGCTGCTCGCGCTGGTCGAGATCCAATGACTGTTAGCTGACTATGGAGTCGGTGGATTCAGGAAGGTAATACGGAACGCCGTGCTGGATCCCAACAGCCTCGTTATCACTAGCAGTCGAGATGACAGACATCTTATCCGCATGGCTGTAACGGATCGTGCAGCCACGTCTCGATCCCTGAGTCAACAGATGGGGACGTTTGCAAGACAACAACCATCTGCACGAACAGTTGGACAATGTTTGCAGCAGCATGGACTATCAGCTCGGAGACCGTGGCTGATGTTACCCTTGACACCGCATCACAGACAGGAGCGCCTGCAATGGTGTACTCAACGACGAATCTGGGTGCACGAATGGCAAAACCGACATTTTTTCGGATGAATTCAGGTTGTGTTTACAGCATGATGATGGTCGCATCCTTGTTTGACGACATCGCGGTAAACGCATATTGTAAGCGTGTATTCGTTGTCACCATACTGGTGTCTCACCCGGTGTGATGGTATGGGGTGCCATTGGTCACGTCTCGGTCACCTCTTGTTCTCATCGACGCTACATTTCAGATGTGTTACGACCCGTAGCTCTACCCTTCATTCGATCGCTGCGAAACTCTACATTTCAGCAGGATAATGCACGACCGCGTGTTGCAAGTCTTGTACGGGCCTTTCTGGATACAGAAAATGTTCGATTGCTGCCCTGGCCAGCATATTTTCGAGATCTCTCACCAATTGAAAACGTCTGGTCAATGGTAGCCGAGCAACTGGCTCGTCACAATACGCCAGTCACTACTCTTGATGAACTGTGGTATCGTGTTGAAGCTCTGTTTGACTCAATACCCAGGCGTATCAAGGCCGTTATTACGGCCAGAAGTGGTTGTTCTGGGTACTGACTTCTCAGGATCTTTGCACCCAAATTGCGTGAAAATGTAATTACATGTCAGTTCTAGTATAATAAATTTGTCCAATCAATACCCGTTTATCATCTGCATTTCTTCTTGGTGTAGCAATTTTAATGGCCAGTAGTGTAGTATCGTATCACAAGAGATCATCAACCGTTCTGACACAGTCACTAAACCACTAGACACTTGCTATGCAGAAACTCTGCACAAAACTCCTATTCGACAGACTTTCCTTGAGTACGTTAGGAATCGACAAGAATTAGTCGGTTACGAACAGTCTCGTAGGAAGACCGGCCGCTTACAGTTTATCTGCAATGCATCTGAATGGCCACGAAATACAGGTCCATGTCAACGTGCAGTAATTACTCACAGACGGCTGGTGGCAATGCTAACTGTGCAAGGTGTACGAAACGTGGTGGAAGGACGCGGAAAAAGTTCAGTTGTCGCCGTAATGCGGAAAAAGAGTGATTTATCTGACGTCGAAAAGGGCATGATCACTGGCCTTCAGGCCATGGGTAGAAGCATGTCCGTGTCCGAAACGACTAAGTTTGGAATCTGTTTGCACGCCGTCGTTGTTCAAGCATATTATGCATGGCAAAATGGTGGTATACGAAACTGGCGCCGAGGGAACTGTGCTGCACCACGGGTCGTGGATGACAGAGATAAAACCACGGCTGCGGAGATACTCGTATATGCAGGCGAACATACGCAAAACTGTTGCGCAACTGACCGTCCAGAACAAGCAATAGACTACCAATAGTGTTTCAGCCCAGTCCATGCAACCATGCTGACTGTTGTTCATCCAAGACTAAGGCTGGATGCTCGCCAGTACTGCAACTCGACGCCCACAGAATGGCGACAGGTCACCTTTTCACGCACATCTTGCAACCGTCCGCACTGCAAAAGATGGTTATTCAGTCTTTTGGCATCTAGTTGAAATAACATTACTCGAAAGTGTAATACAGCTGTTCATGAAAGCCAAATTAATGAAGTTCCTAGAATATTACTTTCGTCCATCACTGTTTATGTAATTCTGTCCATATATATTTATTCTCTTGGTAAAAATGGTATTACGTGTAGTTAGAATTATTGTGGTTCAGTAGTAACACAGAGATTAGGATGAACACTGGGCCTACAAACCCTATGAAGTCACGAGTCTACGATGTCACTGTGCATTCTTGTTAATCATGATGTAATCTGCGATTCGAGTTAGAAATTGAATATAGAATTAATACTGACTCAAACCATTTACTCTGTCAGATGGTAGTGACGTTAGCATACCAGACTCGCACATGGAACGACTGTGGTTTAACTCACTGTCAGGGCAGCCTGAATGAGATTTTCCGAGGTTTCTGTAAATTGACTAAGGCAATAAAACACGACAGTTTTCCTTCCATATCCTTCGATCTCTTTAAGCACGAGCTCCTTTTCTAGTTACCTCGTCATCAATGGGATGTTAAACCCTAATCTCTTTTCTTCCTTCGTTCGTTCGTTCCTTCCTTCAGGTGAGGAAGCTTCGTTCTCAGGAACAAATACCTGTTACTTTCATTCGCTCCATTCAGTCCTGGGCTCTACTAATAAAAAGTTCGCATGTATCACATTATTTCTTCTGGCACTGTTTTACCACAAGGCGTAGATTCACATTCTTATGTGTGTGCCGTGGCATAACACAACATTAAATTTGAAACGACTAATACTTTATGTTTAAAGAACAGGTACTGTACAATACGGAAGAATTGTTCTATTATACTGAATAGTGAATGAAACTGGTACACCAACCAAATATCGTGCAGGGCCGCGCGAGCACGCAGAAGTGCCGCAACACGATGTGGCATGGACTAGACTAATGTCTGAAATACTGCTGAAGGGAACTGACGGCATGAATCCTGCAGGGGTGCCCATAAATCCGTAAGAATACCAGGAGTTGAAGGTCTCTTCTGAACAACACGTTCCAAGGCATCCCAGATACGCTCCATAATGTTCGTGTCTAGGGAGTTTAATACCCAGCGGCAGTGTTTAAACTCAGAAGAGTGTTCCTGGAGACACTCTGTAGCAATTATGGACGTGTGTGGTGCCGCATTGTCCTGCTAGAATTGCTCAAGTCGGTCGAAATGCACAATCCACATAAATGGATGCAGGTGATCAGACGGGATGCTTACGTACGTGTCACTTGTCAGAGCCGTATCTAAGTTTATCAGGGTCCCACATCACTCCAACGGCACACGCTTCACACCATTGCAGAGCCTCCACCAGCTTGAAAAGCCCTCTGCAGTCACGGAGGGTCCATGGATTCATGAAGTTGTCTCCATACCCGTACATGTCCATCCGCACGATTCAATTTGAAACGAGAATCGACCGACCAGGTAACATGTTCCCAGCCGGCTGGAGTGACCGAGCGGTTCTAGTCGCTTCAGTCTGGAACCGCGCGACCGTTACCGTCGCAGGTTCGAATCCTGCCTCGGGCATGGATGTGTGTGATGTCCTTAGGTTAGTTAGGTTTAAGTAGTTCTAAGTTCTAGGGGACTGATGACCTCAGATGTTAAGGCCCAAAGTGCTCAGAGCCATTTCAACCTTTTTGAACATGTTTCCAGTCATCAAACTCCTTTGTCAGTGTTGACAGGCCCAGACGAGGCTATATATCGTGCAGTCAACGTCGATGATGTTTAGTTGAATGGTTCGTAAGCGGACACTTCTTGAGAAGCCATCATTGAAATCAGCATTAATTTGCAGAAGGGTTACACTTTTGTGAGTTGAACGATTCTCTTCAATCGTCTTTGATACCATCCTTGCAGGATCTTTTCCGGCTGCAGCGATGTTGAGATCTGATGTTTTATTGGATTCCTGATATTCACGGTACACTCGTGAAATGGTCGTACGGGAGAATCACCACTTCATTAATACCTCGGAGATGCTGTGTCCCATCCCTTGTGCGCCGAGTATAAGACCATGTTCAAACTCACTTAAATATTGATATCTTGCCGTTGTAGCAGCAGCATCCGATCTAACAACTGCACCAGACACTTGTTGTCTAGGCGCTGCCGACCGCAGTGCCGTATTCTGCCTGTTTAAATATCTCTGTATTTGAATACGCGTGCCTAAACCAGTTTCGTCGGCGCTTCCAGCTTTTAATACTGGCGTGTCTCTTGGCTTCTCCTTCGACGCCGTCAACCTGTATTGCACCCATTCTCAGCGGGTTATCGTCAGCTCAGTCCCTGTGGTCAGGCTGGTTTGCGCGATATGACTTTCAGTCCCCAAAGGCCGAACCGCACAGTAACCCTGGGTTCGATGTGGGGTGGCGGTGAGGTCGGTGGACTGTTGTGGTCTGTTGTAGGATTCTGAACCACTGAGGGCTGTGGCGAGACGAAGCATCTCCGTCCCCGGTTTAATACACACATACATACAAGCCCCAGAGGGTCTCCCGGGAACCAGGCATAGGTCGCAGAAGACAGCGACAAGGGTCGCTCTAGACATGCATTGCTTAGTGCATCCGCTGCAATTTCGATAGGCAATAGGAAATATGTAATAATACGCCGCAGGAATATGTGGAGCCGGCTAGATTCAGTTCCTTCTTTGCCAGCCAGCCACTTCCACTTCCTTTTGAACACCGCCTCGGATTAGACGTCGCCTTCGCCACCTGAACGGCTGCGTTTCAGCAACCTATGCCCCGAGCATTGGGTTCTGCGCCGTGGACAAGCCGGCATGCTTGTTACATAGAACATTGGATACGTTCTTTGTTTTGAATATAGAATTTTCATTGATCTAGGGAACGTTATCTGCGTTTGCAAGAGTCTCTTTTCGTTTTGTTGGAGAACACTTGTTTGTCACGAACTTTTCCTTAACTTTAATAAGAATAATTTCTGGAGAATGTTTATTTTATTTTGTTTCATTGCGTCAGGAACAGTAGACTGTTTTGTATCAAGTGTACTTGTTTAAATAAATAAATCTTAATTACATCTACTTGTCGTGGAAGTATCCAGAGTGAGGAATACTTCAGATATCACCGGCTTTTTGAATCGATCTTTGAGCTATTTGATCGAAACAGATACATTCAAACTACTGTAGAGTTTTCTGAAGTTCAGGTAGCAATGCTAATATACTTAAAATATTACACGCTTGAATTTGGCGGCCCCTGTGTACATTAAAAAGTAGCTTAGCTTCGAAACCATCGTACTTTGTAATGCATTCTAACGTGTCACTAATACATTAATGGAGGAATAAATATATGGAAGGAATTAATTGAAAGAACAATTTATAAAGCTTCAATTCAATGAGTCTCCGCTTAAAAATTTGGCTTAGTGACTGCTTCAGGGGAACTATATTGTCAAATTCTTTTGTGTAGCTATAGTGATCGCATTGTCAGATTTCATTTCAGTTGCTGTCGCTCATAATGAATACATCACTGCTTATCCGCGGAAAATTAATCACGGCCATAGTGCAGTCGAACAAGATATAACAGATTTAATACGTAAGTACTTTAGAACATTATGGCCATTAATTTGCACGGAAATTCCTGCTTCTGTCTCACTTCAGATAAAAGTAGAAAATCGCACTACTCTGTTAATATATTTATTTATTATCGATTAATCTGATTACATCTATGTTGTGGAAATAAGCATATTCATATACGAAATACGGCAATGGATAATACGTATAAGAACAAACAAGGAACAATAAGAATTGAAGACCAAGAACAAATTGCTCGCATTAAAAAAGGTGTACGACAGGAATGCGGGTAGCAATGACACAAAAAAAGAAAACTTGGGAGTTTGGGCAGTATTCAAGGTAAAGATATTAATGCTATCCTCAGTGAAACCAAAGATGAATTACGAGGTATATTGACAGTAGACTGAGCACATAATATAGACGGAGAGTAAACCAAAGAAATACGAAAGTAATGAGTGGTATCTGAAACTATTTTAGCGAAAAATTTGTCATAAGCATTAGCGACGATCGAGTACACGAAATAAAGGAATTCTTATACGTGGAAAGAAAACAACACATGACGTCGAAGCAAAGAGAATATGATAAGCAGACAGCAACAGGAATTCTCAGCTAAACGAAGAGGAGGTTTTTCGCAGAATCGGCGCCGAGAGAAATATTTGGAAAATATGAACAAGACGAAAGAACAACAAAACAGATCATGTGTTAAGACAGCATACAACAGTTTCCATAGTACTTGAGTGAGCTGAAAAAGGTAATAACGCCCGAAGGAAGAGAAATATTGGAATATATCAACCAAGTAATTGAGGAATTTTGATGCAAGTGCTGCTCTGAGATGAGACTCCGTTTGCTTAGCTAATTGGTAACGTATTTGTCCATCACACAGTAGGCCCAGGTTCGATTCCCGTCCGGGTTGGGGATTTTCTCTGCTCGTGGAATGGGAGTTGTGCTGTCCTCATAATCATTCATCATCACCGACACGCAGGTCGCCCAATGTGGCGTCACCAGAAATAAAACTTGCAACTCAGCGGCCGAACTTCCCCGGATGATACCTCCCGGCCGTCGGTGCCACACGATCATTCCATTTCATTTATGAGATGAAGATATTGACACAGGAGGGGAGCCGCCTCAAACTCCCCCTCCCCTCGGAAAGTCGGGTAGAGATTGTTACTCCTTGGAGTGTCTGTCCGGAAAAATTCATATCATTGTGGGCTTCATTGCACCTGGGAAGAAAAACTTGACGTACATCTGGCCATTACTGCATGTAGCCACTGTGTTAGAAAGTTATTAGGCAATGTTGCTCTCAAGCAGTATCAAAATTATGAACTGTTTTCTGCTACATGTACTGAGTTTCGTTCTTGGGAGGGAAATGGTGCTTGCAAGCGACATTTCGGCTGTCATGCACAACAATGTTCTTTTGCCTCTAGTTAAAAGTTTCAAAATAGTTTGCAAATCTGCTCTGAGCACTATGGGACTTAACTTCTGAGGTCATCAGTCCCCTAGAACTTAGAACTACTTAAACCTAACTAACCTAAGGACATCACATACATCCATGCCCGAGGCAGGATTCGAACCTGCGACCGTAGCGGTCGCGCGGTTCCAGACTGTAGCGCGTAGAACCACTCGGCCACCTCTGCGGCAAATAGTTTGCATCTTCAGCAGAGACCAAGCAAGGTTATGTGAGCGTCAGCTGCAGATGTAGTAGTGTCTTTCGATTTTGTGGCCCTGTTTTTTCGTGTGCAATGAAAACAGCTTCCAAGAGGAAAGAGGAAGTAGTGTTGGCGAATTCTCACCTGGGTCGTTCCAAATGGAAGGGGAAGACTGATTTTGACTATTGGATGGACAGTAAGTCCAGAAAAAAAAGAAACAGCACCTCTTGTGACCGTGGACGGAGTAAAGTATGACAGTTTCTATCATTGGCAAGAGTATGGGCCTAAAGGAACGATGAAGGCGTTGCCCTCAGGGGTATTCGTGTGTAAAATGTGGAGAGTAAGGAATTGTTCTGTGCTTTGTAGCCAAATGGAACTTTTTAAAGACATTTCACATGAACTAGTGTAAAATGTAACCATTCACAGGAACAACATTTTAATATTTGCCCCCATGCACCGCTTGTGAGCAATGATACTTAGAGACAACATACTGCAATTTGAAAAAAAAAAGAGTCATGTAAGATTATTAACTTGTCCATATACACCTAATATCCTCACGATACTTCAATATTTTCCAAATAGAGGGTTCAAATCATGTTTCTGAAGATAATAATGATCGAGGCAATTCGCCCCTGCACACAAAAATTAAAAAAAAAGATATCCCGTAAGGGATATAACTTAGGGGCATAATGTGGGAACACACTGAAATTGCCAATGCACGCTGGTACATGCTCCATCCACTTGCTGTGCTCTGCCAATACCACAATCTGACTTTGCTCTTCTTCTGTAACGCTAACTGGATAATATGCATATGGCAGACCATCCGTCATTTTCGTCTCATAACCTGAATTTCACCATCTGTAATTATTCCATGCATTTTGCAGTAAACTAGACTAGTCTAATTCTATACAGCAACCATCAGACCCTCAGCTGTCGTCTGTTCATACACTGACGGAGAAAAAAACAGCAACAAAAAATAATTCCTCTATAGTAAAGAAATTTCGGGAATACATCTGTCTAAGTAACATATTTAAGTGATTAACATTGCAAGATCAAAGGCTACATAATCACGAGATACGTCACTGAGAATGTGAAATACTGGTACATTTAGTGTACCGGCTGTCAGTTTGGGGAGTGGAATCCTAAGCCTCTTGGTCAATAAATACATGGACGGTTAATGCTGTTTGTGTACAACCCTGGAGTTGTAGCCCGATGGTATCTCATAAGTGCTCGACTGGTGACATATCTGGTGATCGAACATGCTAAGGCATCATTTGGACAATGTGTACAGCGTGCTGGGCTATAACAGCGGTATGTCGGTGATCGTTACCCATGGAATGCTGTTCATAAATGGCAGCTCAACACATTGAATCTCCAGACTTACGCACATGTTTTCAGTCAGGGTACGTGGGATAACCACGAGAGAGCCTCTGCTATAATAAGAAACAGCAATACAGATTATAATTCCAGGTTTAGGTTCAGTGTGTCTGGGCCTCTGACAGGTTGTTTGCAGGCGCTCAACGGGCCTCCTTCTAATCAACACACGACCGTCAATGGCACCTACGCAGAACTTGCTTTCATCAGAAATTACAACAGACCTCCACTCCGCCTTCAGTGAGCTCTCGCTTGACACCACTAAAGTCTCAAGCGACGGTGGTTTGGCGTCAGTGGAATGCACTCTACAGGACATCTGGCTCAGAGTTGTCCTTGAGTTAACCAATTTGTAACAGTTCGTTGTGTCACCGTGGCACCAACTGCTGCTAAAACTGCTACTGCAGATGCAGTACGATGCGCCTGAGCACCACGCCGAACACGATGGCTGTCCTTCTCGGTAGTGCCACGGCAAAATGCACGCACGTTTGCATGCTTGCATTGAACATTGTTGCGACCGTAAAATGACCACATCTCTACCAAATTTTTCTGCAGTATGAGAGAAGCAACATCGAGGTTCCCGTAGCCCTGTTACACGACCAAACTCTGTGAGGTGCTGACAGATGAGTCTTTGTCGCCTTAAAGGCATTCTTGACTAACTTCATCTCACCCGCCCGGTTGGCCGTGCGGTGTAGGCGGTTTTTCATCTGCCTCGGCGAATGCGAGCTGGTTCCCCTTATTCCGCCTCAGCTACACTATGTCGGCGATTGCTGCGCAAACAAGTTCTCCACGTACGCGTACACCACCATTACTCTACCACGCAAACATAGGGGTTACACTCGCCTGGTGTGAGACGTTCCCTAGGGGGTTCCACCAGGGGCCGAATCACACAATAACCCTGGGTTCGGTGTGGGGCGGCTGAGGGGTGAAGTGGACTGCGGTAGTCGTCGTGGGGTTGCAGACCACTGCGTCTGCGGCGGGGACGGAGCCTCTCCATCGTTTCTAGGCCCCCAGTTAACCTAACATAACTTCATCTCACAACATCCAGTTTCATTCATAACTAAAGCTCACGACCATTGCCGTGTGTACTGAAAGCAAACCTGATTAGTATCCTCATAACGACGCAAATTTTCAATAGACATCATCTTTCAAATGTTGAAATATTCCTACAAACGTTCGTTTAAGTCGCACAACTCTTTCTTGGTGGTGCGACTTCTATTTTCTGTATTTTCGTATCAGTATATTTCTTAATTCTTCTGCTTAAGAAGTTTAATCTGCATTAAATGTAAATTCAAGAAGTCTATAGCACACTTTTCACTTCCTCTGGCAATCTATGCATCTCATTAAGGCATTATCGTCCATTAGTGGTACGTTAGGAGGTACCAAGTGGCATATTTAGCTTTCTCTGTGCTTTTATAGTTTACTCCTTGATTTGGTCTAGGAAGGGCAGGGTGTGTGGTTGGTGTGTGCGGGCGCAGGAAGAGTTGGCCGCGATTTTCGAACAGCCTTCGCCTTCAGGCTGCTGCCTCGGGGTGTAGGGGTGGCGGAAAAACTGGCTCCTCTCATTAGACACCTCAGCAGTCGCTTGTTTTACCCACGTACTCTGCTGCGCGGCACCTCCCAGTGTACTCGGCGCGATGGATCCGATTTCACACCAAAGTGAGCAGCGTCTGGTAACGCGTTCGCGCCGCTCGAGACAGAGGGCCAATTTCGAGGCAGGCCAACTGGCCTCGCCTGTTCGCCATGTGAGTGAACAGGTGGATATTCCTTCATCAGAATCTGAGCAGGCACACATGGGCGGAGGTTTGCTGGTTATCGGGAGCTCCAACGTTGAGCGCATTATGAAGCCCCTTAGAAAGATAGCATTCAGAGAGGGAAAGAAAGGCAATGTCAACTTGATATGCGTGTCGTGAAGCCTCAACCAAGATGTTGAGGCGGCTATCGATACTGCAGGGTATAGTAGTTTGTAAGTTGTGGCTCAGGTCAGCACCAACGACGTCTGTCACGTGGGTTTTCCATCCTCAGTTCATACATGTGGCTGGCTGAGGTGGTGAAGGCTGCAGGCTTCACCTGTGTGTTACAAGCAGAGCTCGCCAATTGCAGCAGTATTCTCAGACTTGATTGGAGTCCTTTGATTTGAAGCCGAGTGCATGGTCCCAGTCAACCTCTTCGACGATTCTATGACGGTCTTGGGTACAGATTTGTGGACCTGCGATATCGGGTGGAGAATTGTAGGAAAACCCTTAATAAGTCATGAGTGCACCACACCAAAGAAAGTAGCTAATCTGGCAGCGGAGTACGTGTGGAATGCACATGGATGAAAATCCTACGGTCGATTCGCAGGTAGCGAAATAAGACTGAGTTCGCAGTGAAGACTCTTCGACTTCCAAAATTTTGTCAACGAATCGCAAACGAGTTCATAACGAAGTTCCCCAATTCTCGGCCTTCCAAGAAATTCCAGCACTCAAATTTTTATTGGGACCGAGGCCTGCCTTAAACCAACTGTAGAAAGCTCTGAGGTATTTAGCGAACATATGTCAGAATACAAGATTAGATGCTGTAGGTAGAACAAAAATATTATCTCTGTTGATGTCGAAACTGAGTGTGATAGTGTAGTTACCTGTTGGCATGTAACATGTTTAAGTGATAAGATTAAAAACAGCCAACCAGTTGCAAAGGATAAAGTAATCTTTACCTAGGTTTCGATAGATTTAAATCTATCTTCTTCAGAAGGTGGCCTGAGAACAATGAACACCGTAATTTATATTAAAAGGTATGAAACATAAGTCAAGATTTTTTTTTTTTTCTTTATTGTGATTTTAACACCTTATACAAAGGCGGGCTGGCAGCAGCATAATACGCCGCTCTTCAGCCTTGAGTGTTACAACAAGTAGTACATAAAGGTGGCACAGAGTAGACAGTAAAAACGGTGGGCAAAAAAATGTAGACACTAAAAATCGAAAAAACATGTAGCCGTTCACGCTGGACGAGAAACATCACTAACACTGGGCGACACGATGCACAGAACATGGATGATGGCGACGGCACGTGAACGGTGGGGGCGTGACGGCGAACAACACTACACACAAACGAAGGCACACACACGAAACACTGACGGCGATGATCTCCGGCGCGCGAATGTTCACTGAGCGTGTACGAGTCCGGGGACCTGCCAAGAGAGGAGGTGGAGGAGGAGGAATGGGAAGGGGAATGGTAGAGGGGGGAGCAGAGATGCCATGGGCAAAGGAGAGAGGGGGAGGGAGGAAGGGGGAGGGGAAGCCCGGTGGAGAGGGGAGGAGGGAGGGGGGAAAGGAAAGAGGACGGAAGGGAAGGGAGGGAGGGAGGGTGCCTAAAGGAGAGGACACAGGAGGTGGGGGGGAAGGATCAAAGTTGATAAGAGGGGTAGATGGAGGGGACGAGGACATCATCAGTGAGGGGGAGCTGGCGGAAGCCACCTTGGGAGAGGGTAAGGAGGGTGGAGAGATGGAGACCGGGTGGGACGTGGGAATACAGGCGCGGCAGCGGACGGGGCTGGGAGAGGATCGGGGACACGAGCGGGTGAGGAGGATCAAGTTTACGGGAGGTGTACAGGATCCGTATCCTTTCAAGGAAAAGGAGGAGGTGGGGGAAGGGGATGAGATCATACAGGATCTGCGTGGGGGAGGGGAGACGGATGCGATAGGCAAGGCGGAGAGCATGGCGTTCAAGGATTTGGAGGGATTTATAGAAGGTAGGAGGGGCGGAGATCCAGGCTGGATGGGCGTAGCAAAGGATAGTGCGGATGAGGGATTTATAGGTGTGGAGGATTGTGGAGGGGTCCAGACCCCACGTGCGGCCGGAAAGGAGCTTGAGGAGACGGAGCCGGGAACGTGCCTTGGCTTGGATCGTCTGGAGATGGGGAGTCCAGGAGAGGCGACGGTCGAGGGTGACGCCAAGGTACTTAAGGGTGGGAGTGAGGGCGATAGGACGGCCATAGACGGTGAGATAGAAATCAAGGAGGCGGAAGGAAGGGGTGGTTTTGCCTACAATGATCGCCTGGGTTTTGGGATAAGTCAAGGTTTTTTTTTTTTTTACTTTCTTGTTATTTTGACACCTGAACAAACAGGTAGGCTGGCAGCGGCACAATACGCCGCTCTTCAGCCGAAGAGAGTACATGGAGATAAACAAAGAAGAGACATCATTTAGTAAACGGTGGGAAAAAAACAGGAGACACAAGAACATAAAAGCACAAGAAGCCGTTCACACTTGATGACAATCCACACTACGAACTGGAGACCCGACGCACAAACACTGAAGTAGACGATGTCACTGGTGAACAATGGAGCGTGATGGCGAAACTGAACACTAAACATGACGGCACACACAATACACTGATGGCGGTGATCTCCGGCGCGCGGATGTCCACTGACCGTGTGCGAGTCTGGGGACCTGCCAAGAGGGGAACAGGGGTGAGGAGGGGGAGAGGGGAGGAAAAGAGGATGCCACGGCTTAGGAGACGGGGACAGGAGGAGAGGGACAGGGGAGGGGAGGCCCGGGGGACGAGGGACGAGAAAAGGAGGAGGGAGGGAAAAGGGAGAGAAGGGAGGGAGGGAGCCCAGAGGAGTAAGTACAGGAGGAGGTTGGGAGGATCAAAGTTGGTAGGAGGGGTAGATGGAGGGAGGAGGGCATCATCAGGGAGAGGGAGCTGGCGGAAGCCACCTTGGGAGAGGGTAAGGAGGGTGGTGAGATGGAGACCGGGCGGGACGTGGGAATACAGGCGCGGCAGCGGGCGGGGGTGGGAGAGGAGCGGGGAGACGAGCGGGTGAGGAGGATCAAGTTTACGGAAGGTGTACAGGATCCGTATCCTTGCAAGGAAAAGGAGGAGGTGGGGGAAGGGGATGAGATCATACAGGATCCGTGTGGGGGAGGGGAGACGGATGTGGTAGGCGAGGCGGAGAGCATGGCATTCCAGGATTTGGAGGGATTTATAAAAGGTAGGGGGAGCGGAGATACATGCTGGATGGGCATAACAAAGGATAGGGCGGATGAGGGATTTATAGGTATGGAGGATGGTGGAGGGGTCCAGACCCCACTTGCGGCCGGAAAGGAGCTTGAGGAGACGGAGGTGGGAACGTGCCTTGGCTTGGATTGTCTGGAGATGGGGAGTCCAGGAGAGGCGACGGTCGAGGGTGACGCCAAGGTACTTAAGGGTGGGAGTGAGGGCGATGGGACGGCCATAGACGGTGAGATAGAAATCAAGGAGGCGGAAGGAAGGGGTGGTTTTCCCTACAATGATCGCCTGGGTTTTGGAAGGATTGACCTTGAGCAACCACTGGTTGCACCAAGCGGTGAACCGGTCAAGATGGGATTGGAGAAGGCGTTGAGAGCGTTGCAGGGTGGGGGCAAGGGCAAGGAAGGCGGTGTCATCGGCAAACTGGAGAAGGTGGATGGGGGGTGACGGCGGTGGCATGTCCGCCGTGTACAACAGGTACAGAAGGGGTGAGAGGACGGAGCCTTGGGGCACACCGGCGGAGGGGAAAAAGGTGTAGGAATCGGTGTTATGGATGGTGACATAGGAAGGACGGCGGGAGAGAAAGGAACCGATCAGACGGACGTAGTTAATGGGAAGGGCGAAGGTTTGGAGCTTGAAGAGGAGACCGGAATGCCATACGCGTTCATAAGCGCGTTCGAGGTCAAGAGAGAGGAAGATTGCGGAGCGACGGGAATTGAGCTGTTCGGAAAGAAGATGAGTGAGGTGAAGGAGAAGATCGTCGGAAGAGATGGACGGCCGAAAGCCACACTGGGTAACGGGAAGGAGACGGTGCTGGCGGAGATGCTGGTGGATGCGGCGGGTGAGGATAGATTCCAGGACCTTGCTGAAGACCGAGGTAAGGCTGATGGGACGGTAGTAGGAGACGGCGGAAGGCGGTTTGCCAGGTTTAAGGAACATGAGGATACGAGAGGTTTTCCACAGGTCGGGGTAGTAACCGGTGGACAGGACTACATTGTAGAGCCTGGCCAGGGTGGAGAGAAAAGAGACAGGAGCTTCACGAAGGTGACGGTAGGTGACACGATCGTGACCAGGAGCGGTGTTGCGTTTTGTGCGGAGTGTAGCAATGAGATCCTGTGTAGTGATAGGAGTATTGAGGTCCGTGTGTGCAATGTTGGCCAAGTACTGGAAACCAGGAGCGAGGAGCGAGGGGAGGGACAGAGGTGTCAGTTCGATCGCGGATATCCGGGAAGAGGGAGTAGTCGAACTGGGGATCATCGGGGATGGAAAACACATCGGACAGGTAGGAGGCAAAGTGGTTAGCCTTACTAAGGGCGTCAGGGAAGGGGTGATCATCATGGAGATAAGTCAAGAATAGAGTTTAACATATATTAGGAGAATCTTGTATTACAAAATATGAGAAGGATTCCTGGTACTTACAGTATTACATTAACATGGAGTGATATGTCATTGTCGTTTTTACAAACATCTGCATAGCTCCATTAGTCCAAATAAAATATAGCCCCGATAATAGGGTTTGTCAGACAAATAAAAATAAGTACATGGAAGTTGGAGAGCGCATAAGCGACTGAGTAAAATCGGCCAGCGTAGTAGCACTGCAGCCATGGCAGGTGGCGCTCAGGTCGCGAGCTATGTGCCGATTGACGTACTGAAGCAACATGTAAAATATCAATATTAATTGCGTCCTTAGATAGAGTGACAATAAATAAATGGAAAGCATTTAACACTCCCGTTACGACATTGTGGGAGCCTTAGGAACAATAACGTAGATACATACATCAAAAAGGCAGGTGGCGCTTACGCCGTAAGTTACATGCAGTGGCATATGCAGCCAGAATATGAAAGTTATATTACCATATTAGTGAAGCACATAGAACGTATATAAATCAAAACTTTAAGAATAATCAGTAATGGCTCTTAAGACAAATTACGAAACCTGGTCAACAATCCAGTTAATATACATTCTCATGGAGCCAAGATTTTAGAATAAGAGAAAATTACATGAGGGCCGATGTAGTGGCACCCATACATCGTGAGAAAACCACATTACATAAAAGGTAGTGCGCTTATAGATTTGAAAGTGCATTATAGCTTCCTGAGGAAACAGACTACTGAGGTTACCAACATTAAGGTTATATATTAAACAGTACGGGTTTAAAGCCTTCAAAAAATTGTCTACAGGCAAGGTTCAACTGATCGTTCAGTATATTACCGTCTTTGAGCTCTAGATGTTTAAAAATAAATAACTCTTCCCACAGATCTAGTCTCCGTCCTTTGACTTGTCTGTGTAGGATAACCGTGTCTTCTAACTGTTTGGGCGTATCAAGAGGTGTTCAGCAAAAGTAGAGTTGTGTATATTCGCTCCTTTTTTACCTAATAGATGTTCTTTATATCGTGTTTTCACAGCTCTGCCTGTTTGACCAATATAGTATGAGGGGCAGTTATTACAGGTTAGTTTGTAAATACCGGAATTAGAAAACCAATCGGTGGCAATCTCTACTGATTGTACAAGATTTCTTTTTAAACTGTTATCTGTAGAGAAGGAGACGTTACAGTTATATTTTTTATTTAGAAGACGTTTAATCCTATATGATATGTTACCCAAGAAAGGAATGGAAATAAATTTTTTAGTTTCTGTGGTATCTGTGGGGAGGTTCTTGTTCAAAGCCGAACAATTTTGGGAAATTTTCTTATTGAGCAGGTAATCGATCATATTCTGGTTGTACCCATTATTAACAGCGATTGCTTTGATGACATTCAATTCCTTTTGTTGATCAGCAGGCGATAAAGGAGTGGTTACCATTCGGTGAATGGCGGAATGAAAAAACGCCAGTTTATGAGATTTTGGATGAGTTGAGTCAGCAGGAATGACATTATCTGAATATGTTTCTTTGCGGAAGATAATGAAATGGAAGGTATTATCTTGTACAGAAATTGTTAAATCGAGAAAATTAAGTTCACGTTTATCGTTTTGAAGTTCTTTTGTGAAGGAAATTTTTTCATGTAAACCGTTGAAAGTATTGAAGAGCTGCTCTAACTCATGATCAGTGCCATCAAAAGCAATGAAAATGTCGTCAACATAACGTGCATAATAGCGGATTTTGCGGCGCAATTCTGAACTTGAATTGAAGAATGTTGTTTCCAGGGCGTTGATGAAAACCTCTGCTAGAATACCGGCGAGGGGGCTACCTATTGCTAGACCATCTGGCTGTACATACATCTTCCCGTCAAATGTGAAATAATTGTATTTTAAAATGACCTTAAGCAAACCAATGAGTTCCGCAATCTGAGTTTCGCTTAGTTTTTTATGCTAAAGAAGATTCTCTTTTACAAGGTCTATGGTTTCATCAACTGGGACATTTGTATAAAGGCTGACGATGTCGAAGGACACCAGTCTAGTGTCAGGTGTACAACTTACAGATTGAATATTGTTAATTAATTCCTTACTGTTTTTCACAGAAAAGTTATTTTCAAATGTGAAAGCATCTTTAATTTTAAAATGGAGGCGCCTAGCAAGAGTGTGATGTGGACTGCCTATACCATTCACTACAGGGCGGATCGGATGATTTTGTTTGTGTAGTTTAAACTGACTTCTGAGCACGGGTGGTTTCGGGTTCATATTTATAAGCCCTTTCTTCTGAAACTTATTGAACAGGCTGACGGAATTAGTTAAAGTACGCCGGATTTCATTTTGCAGTTCAGCAGTAGGATCTACAGTAACCTCAGTGATGTCGTTTTCCTCAAAAAACTTTACAGTCTTCTCTATATATTCATTTTTATAAGCCACGACAGCAGTGTTCCCTTTGTCACTCTTAGTGACTAAGGCGTCGTGCTCTCTGAGTTTATGATTAATGCTTTTTACTATACTATATTCGCCCGACCGCCCACTAGGAAGTAATTTAATTTCTTTTTCTATTATGTTATTACATTCGTAGGCACATTTGACTTGCTCCGTTTTCTCTAATTTCAGATATTCTAAACCGATTTTTAGATCTACAATGAGATTACAGATAACTGGATATTTGTCGAGTTTAGCAGGCAAGTTATATTTAAGGCCTTTACACAACAAATCATTCTCAGCCTGCGCAAAAGTAATATTGGTTTTATTTAGTACTCTTTCGTAAAATAGGTGCTTGACACTATTGTCTGCTGTATTAACACTTTTACTTGTGGTCCTATTACTAAACTTCAAAAGCTTTCTTTCATGTCTAGCCTTGATTTCTTCTTTACGATTAAAGAGCCATTCATTAATACTATTCCACAGGTGGTCAATTTGAAAATTACAAAGATCTTTAAAGGCTTTAGTTAAAAATAGGTGTATACAGTAGGCTTCACTATTAAGAACATCTTTTTTCTTGTACAAATTAACTGTGCTATCTGAAATGACTAAATGCACTAACTTCTTTTTAATAGAAGGCACTCTATTACACTGTTTAAAGTTTACGTACGCCTTCACATAATCAGGGATAATGTCTTTATCTAGGCACTGTTGATTAAAGTCAATAGCCATACCTGCTTTCACAATTTTTAATTTTATGTCCATATACCTAGATGCAGCTTTTGATACCTCGGCAGACAAGAAATTCAGTATTTTAAACATAGCTGCGCAACAGCAACGGATCCACGTAATAAGATTAAAAACAGCCGACCAGTAGCAAAGGATAAAGTAATCTTTACCTAGGTTTCGATAGATTTAAATCTATCTTCTTCAGAAGGCGGCCTGAGAACAATGAACATCGTAATTTATATTAAAAGGTATGAGACATAAGTCAAGATTTTTTTTTTTCTTTATTGTATTTCAATTCCCCATCGGGGCGGGCTGGCAGCAGCATATGCGCTGCTCTTCAGCCGAAAGACATAGAACAAAACAATAGAAGACATTTAAAAACAGCAAAGGAGAGAAGAAGGTGAACATAGATATAAAAAAGGGAGAACATCATGGAAGGCAATATACAAAAAACGGGGTGACTGTAAAATGGAGATAAAACAACTGTTTAAAAGTAGCACACACAAAAAGCCACACACTGCGACGATTAAAAGAACACAAGGCACAGTATGACTGGAGCATAAAGGTGTTGACGGATGGCATAGCACACAACGTAACACTGACGGCGAACCTCAAGGCAGTACACAATTAAAATCACACCTCTGGACACACACGAGAAACAGCACGAAACACAACACTGACGTGGCACACTGATAATGATCAATACAGAGGATCTGCCAGGTTCAAGGAGATGAGGGAGACCTGAAGAAGGGAGGGAGGGGAAGAGATGGGGGAGGGGAATGGGGGGCGCTCGGAAGAGGGCCAGGTAGGGAGGGATGTGGGAAGGAGAGAGGCAAGTATGGGGTGCAGGGTCTCAGGGGGGGGGGGGGATGGAGGAAAATCCGCTCTGGGAGAAGGAGGAAAGAGGAGAAGGGGGCCCTGGGGAGGGGGGGGGGAACAAGGCCAGGTTATAGTTGGAAGGAAGGGTATATGTCACGGCGAAGTTCGTCATCCGGGAGGGGGAGGCGTTGGAAATTGCCCTGATGAAGAAGATGGAGGGTGTGGAGGTTTAGAGAGGGAGGGATACAGCGATAGAGGCGCGGCAACGGGCGAGGGGTGGAGAGGAAGGAGGAAACCAGAGGGTGGGGGGGATCAAACCTGCGAACAATGTAAAGGATGCGGAGATGTTGGAGGAACAAGAGGAGGTGGGGGAAGGGGATCAGTTCATAAAGGAGCCGTGTGGGGGAAGGAAGGCGGATACGGAAGGCAAGGCGGAGCGCATGGCATTCAAGGATTTGGAGAGCCTTGTAAAAGCGGGTGGGGGCGGAGATCCAGGCGACGCTGGCATAACAGAGGATAGGACGGATGAGGGATTTGTAGGTGTGGAGGATGGTAGAAGGATGCAATCCCCATGTCCGGCCGGACAGGAGTTTCAGCAGGCGGAGGCAGGAATGGGCTTTCTGCTGGATGGTCAGGAGATGAGGGGCCCAGGTGAGGTGTCGGTCAAGGGTGAGGCCAAGGTATTTCAGGGTGGGGGTGAGTTGGATAGGACGACCATAAAGGGTGAGGTAGAAATCTTGGAGGCGAAAGGAGCGAGTGGTACGGCCTATGATGATTGCCTGGGTTTTGGAGGGGTTGAGACGGAGGAGCCGCTGGTTACACCAAGTGGTGAACTGGTTAAGGTGGGTTTGGAGGGTGCGTTGAGACCGTTGAAGGGTAGGATAGAGAGCCAGGAAGGCAGTGTCATCAGCATATTGGTGAAGGTGAACTGGTGGGGGTGGCTTGGGCATATCAGCTGTATACAAGAGATAAAGGAGAGGGGAGAGGACAGAACCCTGGGGGACGCCAGCCGTGGGATAAAAGATACGGGAGTTGGTGTTGTGGAGGGTGACATAGGAAGGACGGTGCGAGAGGAAGGAAGCGACCAGACGGACAAAATTGATAGGCAGGGCGTAGGTTTGGAGTTTATAAGTCAAGAATAGAGTTTAACATATATTAGGAGAATCTTGTATTACAAAATATGAGAAGGATTCCTGGTACTTACAGTATTACGTTAACATGGAGTGATATGTCATTGTCGTTTTTACAAAAAAAAAAAACATAGCTCCATTAGTCCAAATAAAATATAGCCCTGATTATAGGGTTTGTCAGACAAATAAAAATAAGTACATGGAAGTTGGAGAGCACATAAGCGACTGAGTAAAATCGGCCAGCGTAGTAGCACTGCAGCCAGGGCAGGTGGCGCTCAGGTCGCGAACTATGTGCCGATTGGCGTACTGAAGCAACATGTAAAATATCAATATTAATTGCGTCCTTAGATAGAGTGACAATAAATAAATGGAAAGCATTTAACACTCCCGTTACGACATTGTGGGAGCCTTAGGAACAATAACGTAGATACATACATCAAAAAGGCAGGTGGCGCTTACGCCGTAAGTTACATGCAGTGGCATATGCAGCCAGAATATGAAAGTTATATTACCATATTAGTGAAGCACATAGAACGTATATAAATCAAAACTTTAAGAATAATCAGTAATGGCTCTTAAGACATAAATTACGAAACCTGGTCAACAATCCAGTTGATGTCTAAGTGACACAAAGTTAATTGTTGGATTTTTTACAAGCCACCCGATTTTGCTGTAACAACTAGAATCATTCGAAGAAGTCTAGGATCAGTGTCGTGTA
The DNA here is from genome assembly GCF_023864345.2 of Schistocerca serialis cubense. Lineage (NCBI taxonomy): Eukaryota > Metazoa > Arthropoda > Insecta > Orthoptera > Acrididae > Schistocerca > Schistocerca serialis. The sequence goes on from NC_064646.1 coordinate 313,565,198, forward strand.
AATACCCAGATCATGCGTTATTAATTGGAGGTGTATTGAAATGTAAAGTGAAATTTGTGGTAAGGTCTTATAGGACCAAACTACTGAGGTCATCGGTACCTAAGCTTACACACTACTTACTCTAACCTACACTAACTTATGCTAAAGACGACACACACACCTATGCCCGAGGGATGACTCGAACCACCGACGGGGGAAGCCGCGCGGACCATGACAAGACACCTTCTCAGGTGCGGCCGAGGTAGATTTAACCTACCGGTAATCAATAAAGAAAACTTGCGATCTTGATGGAAGGATTTTATCCACACATATTTTAATCTACTGAGCACAGACTGTGAGGTCTATAGAGTCAGTATGGAGGTTGAGACACAGTCCTGCGAATTACTATTATACGTAATTTCAGAAAATTGACTTGAGCAGTTAGATCGGCAGCCCACAGTCAATGGAAATATCTTAGACATTGTAAGTATCAGGATCTTATCTACGCCGTCAGTACAGAGATGGGGAATAGTGATAATGGCGTCATAGGTAAAAATCAGTCAAGAAGGCTAGGAGAGTGATCCTTCAAGAAAGAAGAGATAGGCAGTTCTTAGCATCTCAATTCGAGAATGCAATTTCATCATTTAGTTTCGGTACGAATCTGTTCTACCTAAACCGCCTGGCGACCATCAATCCCTTGGACAATTCATTGCCCGCGGTTCCACAGTTTCCTATTCATCTACATCTACATCTACCTGCACATGGTTTCTCTGCAGTTCACGCTTAAGTGTCTGGCAGAGGGTTCATCGAACCATTTTCGTACTACTTCTCTACCATTCCATTCTTGAATGGCGTGTGGGAAAAAGGAACACCTAAATCTTGCCGTTCGAGCTATGATTTCTGTTAAATCATTATGATGGTAATTTGTCCCTACGTAGGTGGGTGTCAACAAAATATTTTCGCATTCGGAAGAGAAAGTTGGTGATTGAAATTTCGTAAACAGATCTCGCCGCAAAGAAAACTGCCTATGTTTCGGTGACTGCCACCCGAACTCGCGCATCATATCAGTGACACTCTCACCCCTATTGCGTGATAACACGAAACGAGCTGCCCTTCTTCGTACTTTTTCGATGTCCTCCGTCAATCCTACCCGGCAAGGACCCCACACCGCGTAGCAGTATTCCAGCAGAGGACAGACAAGTGTAATGTAGGCTGTCTCTTTGGTGGGTTTGTCGCATCTTCTAAGTTTTCTGCCAACAAAGCACAGTCTCTGTTTCGCCTTCCCCACAATATTATCTATGTGGTCTTTCCAATTTAAGTTGCTCGTAGTTGTAAATCCTAGGAATTTAGTCGATTAGCCAGAAATTTTTCGGATTTCTTTTAGTATCTATGTGAATGACTTCACACTTTTCTTTGTTTAGTGCCAGTTGCCACTTTTCTCACCATACAGAAATTCTCTCTAGATCATTTTTTAATTGGAATTGATCGTCTGATGATTTTACTAGACGTTAAATTACAGCGTCATCTGCAAACAATCTAAGGGGGCTGCTCAGATTATCACCTAGATCACCTAGATCAGGAACAGCAGAGGGCCTATGGCACTACCTTGCTGAACGGCAGATATCACTTCTGTTCTACTCGATGATTTACCGTCTATCACTACGAACTGTGAGCTCTCTGAGAGGAAATCACGAATCCAGTTACACAACTGAGAAGATACTCCATATGCACGCAATTTGATTAATAGTCGCTTGTGAGGAACGGTGTCGAAAGCCTTCTGGAAATCTTGGAATATGGATTCGATTTGAGATCCCTTGTCGACAGCACTCATTACTTAATGGGAATAAGGAGCTAGCTGTGTTGCACAAGAACGATATTTTCTGAGTCCGTGATGGTTATGTATCAATAAGTCGTTTTCTTCAAGGTGATTCATAATAATCCAGTACAGTATATGCTCCAAAACCCTACTGCAAACTGAGTGTAGTGATATGGGTATGTAATTCAATGGGTTGCTCCTATTTCCTTTCGTGAATATTGCTGTGACCTGTGCTACTTTCTAGTCTTTAGGAACAGACCTTTCGTAATATGAGTGGTTGTATATGATTGCTAAGAAATGCGCTATTGTCTCTGCATTCTCTGAAAGGGACCTGATAGGTATACCATCTGGACCGGAAGACTTGCCTTTCTTAAGTGATTTGTTTCGAAACACCTGAGATATCTACTTTTATGTCACTCGTGCTAACAGCTGTTCTGGTTTCGAATTCAGGAATATTTACCTCGTCTTCTTTCGTGAAGGAATTACGGAAAAATGTATTTAGTAACTCCACTTTAGTGGCACCATCATCGGTAACATTTCCATCGCTATCGCGCAGTGGCGGTAGTGACTGCTTTTTACCACTTAATCTCTTTGGGTTTTCTACCATATTTTGAGACAATGTTTCATTGTGGAAACTATTAAAAGCATCTCGCATTGACGTCCGTACTGAATTTCGAGCTTCTGTGAAACTTAGCCAGTCATGGGTATTTTGCGTTCTTCTGAATTTGGCACGATTTTTTCGTTGCTTCTGCAACAGTGTTCTGACGTGTTTTGTGTACCATGGTGGATCAGTCCCGCCTCTTATTAACTTATGCGGTATGAATCTATCTATTGCTGTCGATACCGTATCTTTGAATTTGAGCCTAATCTGGTCTACACTTACATAATTGGCTTGGAAAGAATGGAGATTCTCTCTCAGGAAGGCAACAAGCGAATTTTTATCTGCTGTTTTAAATAGATATATTTTGCTTTTATTTTTAATGGTTGTGGCTGATAATGGTTTTGAGCTTCGCTTAAATGACCTTGTGTTCACTAATCCCCGTACCCGTCATGACGCTCTCTATTAGATCAGGATTATTTGTGGTTAAGAGGTCAAGTGTATTTTCGCAACCATTTACAATTCGTGTGGGGTCATGAACTAATTGTTAAAAGTATTTCTCAGGGAAAGCATTTAGTACAATTTCGGAAGATGTTTTCTGTCTACCACAGGCTTCAACATGTATTTTCGCCAACAAATCGAGGGTAGATTTAAGTCTCCACCAATTATAACTGTATTAACTGTATGAGTGGGGTTCTTATTTGTATTGAGATTCAAGTTTTCTTTCAAGAGTTCAGCTATTATATCATCTGAGTAGGGGGGGGGGGAGGTTTTGTAGAAGGACCCAGTTATTATTTTGGTCCGGCTGTTGAGTATAACCTCTACCCATAGTAATTCGTAGGAACCATCTATTTCAACTTCACTACAAGATGAACTACCACCAACAGACACAAACACACCACCACCTACTTTATTTAATCTATCCTTTCTGAACGCGGTTTGCGCCTCTGTAAAAATTTCGACAGAATTTATCTCTTGCTCCTGTAACGATTTCAGTCTTCTTCTATCAGTGTTTGAAGTTCTGGTATTTTTCCAACACAGCTCTTGAGATAGGCTCTAACTATACATCTGCCAACTCCCGTCTATGAACAACACTCCTGCATATGGAGCACCGTGATTCATATGAGCTCTCATTTTTCGTTATTGGTTCTACTGCACAAAGTATGTTTACAGGTAAAGTACTGACTGCACTCACCCACAGTACTTTTTCCAGCTGGCCGGAGTGGCCGAGCGGCTCTAGGCGCTACAGTCTGGAGCCGCGCGACCGCTACAGTCGCAGGTTCGAATCCTGCCTCGGGCATGGATGTGTGTGATGTCCTTAGGTTAGTTAGGTTTAAGTAGTTCTAGGGGACTGATGACCTCAGCAGTTAAGTCCCATAGTGCTCACAGCCATTTGAACCATTTGCTTTTTCCATGTGTTGGGGCAGATCATCGCGCAAACAACCTAGGTGATTCCCCTTGCGCCAGAGATGTATCTTGAAGCAGCTTGGCACTGTCAGTAGTTTGCTACAAGTGCAAAGATATCCCATCGAGTTTACCGTACTTCAAAGAAGGTCAGTTTTAGAGTGATGTTCATGAAAGAAATATGACTCTAAGATTGAGCGGTATTTTCATACAGAGCTGAAAATTTTTTGCCACTATCCAAAAACTCAACATCGCTAAATCCCGTAGATGCACGTAAATCCCATACAATCCACTAAACCTTCATTGTGGAGGGGCCGAAACCATTTTGCCTATGAAGTACAAGCTTGTCACCGACATCTGCAAACCGATGCATAATGACGACTTACGCCTCCTTCCTCCATACACTTCCACTACTGCAAGCGTTTTGGTCGTTCTTATATTCATTGTGAGAGCCTTGTGGCAGCTCTTGAGCCCCCATTGCTGGTTAACAGTGAGTTACTGTTTCTACCCCATGTACATCTGTCATGACCTGTGTAAGGTTTTGGCTTGCAATTCCATTCAGGATGTCCTATTTGCTTGCTTTTTCTACGACATCGTTTAAGCGTTCCCTATATACGTGACCTGTTCATCCTCCAAGGAAACATTTAACTGGAGTCAGTGTGTCTATCTCTTCTAATACCAGTTAAGTCACTGTGGCTTCAGCTAAACACATATAGAACTAAGGCTATACTTTCTATGCAGAAGGCGTTGAAATCATCACTTGTCAACAGTTGGTATGTATTGATAACCAGCTTTCATGTCTTGTACAAAATATTTTCATTGTACTCCCTCTGGTCCCATATCGCTTTCGGCTACTTTTCCGTCTATAGTGCAGGACTAAGCCTGCTTTCAGAATTTCAAATGTTGGCATATTCCTCAATTCCCCGATCTCATCATATATGTCTTAGTGGCTTCACCAAACATAATTTGACCAATTTCCCACATTAGCAGCTGCCTATAAGTACTACCACGTCCTCTCCTGTCTTATGGGAATAGGAGTAACTGGGGCAGCAGTCCTAGCGTCTAGGTTGGGTACCGACATAATAAAAATGGTTCAAATGGCTCTGAGCACTATGGGACTTAACATTGGAGGTCATCAGCCCCCTAGAACATAGAACTACTTAAACCTAACTAACCTAAGTACATCACACACATCCATGCCCGAGGCAGGATTCGAACCTGCGACCATAGCTGTCGTGCGGTTGCAGACTGACCGACGTAATAAATGGGGCTGTTCTCCCATTCTCTCTCAATGCATATGTCTGCTGTCACAGCTCCGTATTCTCTGACTGCATTGAAACCATCTGATTCAACAAAGATTGAACTACCTCTGCACTGCTAACATTCATCATCCCCATTGCGTCCACTGCGAAAACTATCGGGAATAAAAGGAAAAAGACGATAGGAAACGATGCAGCACCAACACAATAATCGTATTTTCACTGGACACACGTAATGCCTACATCTGAATGTTAACCATGGGCATTCCTCATATTGCCTGGTGTACGTCCAGCAGTCCTATTCCACTGACTACACTGTAGTCCTCAACTCTATCAATGAAAAATAGTTCATTTTCACTCACTGTATTGAAGAGGTACCACACGTCGTAGATCTGTTGTATCACATGACGATACTGATGATTCTGACGGCACATGTGATAATGACGTCTTTGTGTACACTGCTATGCTACAATCAGTGTAGCAGAATGGCCAGTTCTGCCCAAAGAATGGCGTTTGTGGGGTAGGGTACTTCCACTACTTTCGCCTGCACAGTGCCTGACTGGTGGCTCAATGAAACATGATTTATTACTCGATTACATCCGCTGAGACGACTGCACGCTGCCACAGCACAACAGCCACAAGTTATTGTGACTCTGCTGACACATGAGGGGTGTCCGCTCTGTGGCACAGCTTGCTTACGTTTGGACTGGCCTACATTGTTCACAGTCCCATCTGGCAGGTAGGAGCGTGCAGACATGCCGAGTCGAGCCCATGACTCTTGAAGGCTGGCTTTATTGTCAGGCGCTGCCAGCTAGTGACAGACCTCGCCCTGGCAAAACAAGTTCGAAATCCAGTAAAATGGGCCTAGCTGACGGCTTGTAGACTGGTGGCTCCTCCCTGTTTATTGTGCCGCTCGATGAAGCTGTATTTCCTTGACTGCACATCCAACTAATGGCTAACAGAGATTTCACCAGATGAATGCACGACACTGATGGGTTGAACCTACCAACTTTACTGATGGCATATACAAGGTGAGACAGATAAGACAGGCAGTCCCAAAAATATCAGAAATGAATAAATATATCGAGGTATGGTTTTCGCCAAGTTATAGCGGACATTCTCAAACAATTTTTATCGTTTATAGTTGCCGAATTACGACACCGACTTTTCTTTCATAGTAGAAATGTCCTTTTCAATGACGTAACATGTATGGGACATCATGAAATAGTATCAAGGTAATAGAACTGCAAACACTATCATGTCATCAGGAGAAGAGGTTCTATAAATGCCTGAAAAGTTATACCAAATCTAAGCATACACGTATCTCGGGAAAGGTGCGAGTATTTACTATCACGGCTGCCATACCAAGCTTTTAAAAAGTTGACCCTCAGCAATACCCTACGCTGTAAAGTGATTATGGAGAAACGATATAGCACATTGAATTTCATCTGGAGTTAACGGCACTGCAGGCCTCATTTCTAAAACATTTCATGTCTTCGGGAGTCGTCAGTGTTCCTGAACAGACCTCCTCATTTAATTGGTTCAAATGGCTCTGAGCACTATGGGACTTAACATCTATGGTCATCAGTCCCCTAGAACTTAGAACTACTTAAACCTAACTAACCTAAGGACATCACACAACACCCAGTCATCACGAGGCCTCATTTAATTATCATTACACATGAAAGCATAGAAGTTCTATGTTAGTGGACTGTGAAACATCCCCTTAGAAAAATTTGTGAATTACTGTGCTTGGATACCCCTTATGTTACTTGATTTTCAAACAGCTGAGCAGAACTGAACGTACTCAGGCATTTCGCTGAACTATCGATCCAGTGCTTTCCAAATGTTCTCTTAAGAGGATCTGTTATTGCATGTGCGGTACTGGAAGGACATTCATCAGCTTGGTAGCACTCATTGTCTTATGTCCAGTGGTATGTCTTCCAACAAATGTGGCAGCAGCATATCTTAGGAACTCGAGATACATTCTATGACAAAAAAAAAAAAAAAAAAATTAAAATGATGCATCATGAAGGAATTATCGAAATGGGACGAAAATCGTTAGGTATGACTACATGTACAGTTAAACAAATGATTACAAGTTCAGAACAAATGGATGATTTATTCGATGGAAAAAGCCTTACAAATCGAACAAGTCAATGACAAGTCAAATGGTTCAAATGGCTCTGAGCACTATGGGACTCAACTGCTGAGGTCATTAGTCCCCTAGAACTTAGAACTAGTTAAACCTAACTAACCTAAGGACATCACAAACATCCATGCCCGAGGCAGGATTCGAACCTGCAACCGTAGCGGTCTTGCGGTTCCAGGCTGCAGCGCCTTTAACCGCACGTCCACTTCGGCCGGCAATGACAAGTCACATCTGGCCCTTTTACAATCAGTTATTCAGCTTTGCACTGATTGACACAGTTGTTGGATGTCGTCCTCAGGGTTATTGCGCCAAATTCTGCCAAGTTGGAACGCTAGATCATCAAAATCCCGAGCAGGTTGGAGGGCACTACCCAAGATGCTTCAAACATTCTCTACTAGAAATAGATCCAGTGATTTTCTGGCCAAAACAAAGCTTGGCAAACACGAAGACAAGCAACAGAAACTCCCGCCATATGCGGACGGGCATTACCTTGCTGAAATGGACGCTGAAGATGACTTGCCACGAAGGGCAACAAAACGTGGCGTAGATATCGTCGATGTACCGGTGTGCTGTCAAAGTGCCGCGAACGGCAGCCAAAGAGCACCCGCTCTGAAAAGAAATGGTACCTCAGACCATCACTACTGATTGTGGGCTCATTCAGTGAGGTTGGTACACCACTACCGTCGGTAGTGTCTTCAGATACGTTTTTGCTGGTCGTTGGAGCTCAGTTCGAAGCGAGGAGCATCAGTGAAAGCAATTCTACTCCAGTCAGTGAGATTCCAGTACGAAGACGTGTCTGGAGACGCACTGGAAGGTGGTGGGATCCCATCCTGGCAGTCACCCACCACACGGCCTGACGTTCAGGAGTGATGGTTCGGGACGCCATCTATTTTCACAACATACCATCTTTGGCTGCGCTCTTTCACCAAAGCGATACTTCGACGATATACTATGTCCGTTTCGTTTCTCTTCATGGCAAGTCATCCTGGGCTTACATTTCAGCAAGATAATCACCGCCTGCACAGAAGTGAGTTTATACTGGTTGTCTTCATGCCTGTCATATTCCAACTTGGCCAATAAGGGCACCGGATCTCTCCTCATCTGAAAATGTTTGGAGAATTATGGAAGGCGCTCTCCAACAAGTTTGGCATTTTGACCATCTAACGCACCAAGTGGACATAATTCGTCACGATATCCCTCAGAAGGACATCCAACAATTGTATCAGTTTTCTGCGCATGGGCCAGAGATGAACCAATGCGTTACTCTAAACACAATTTTGGAAGCGCGTTCTTTCGCATAAATCAACAGTTTCTTTGAAACTGTAACTATTTGTTTCCCTGTACATGTACGTCACATCTACCGGTATCCTATTCGGATAAGTCCTTCGTGGAGAGTTCTTTTTTTTTTTTTTTTTTTTTTTTAATTTTCTGATTGTACCGGGCGATCAAAAAGTCAGTGTAAATTTGAAAACTTCATAAACCACGGAATAATGTAGATAGAGAGGTAAAAATTGACACACATGTTTGGAATGACATGGAGTTTTATTAGAACCAAATAAAACAAAGTTCACAAAATGTACGACCGTTGGCGCTGGGCAGCAAAACGACAGTGACTGCGTATGACATTCATGTATAAAAGGAGCTGAAACGAGAGAGAGAATCAGATGCACCAGCAGCCGCAGCATGTTGACGCTACCTGAAAAGAGGCTTTTAGTGAAGGAGTATTATCAGAATGGGGAATGTGCTAGTTCAGCGTTACGATCCTATCGCCATAGGAAGGGGATTCGAATGGGTAAATGTCCGTTGACAAATGCAGCTGTGGCGAGAATGATTTCGAAGTTCGAAGTTACGGGTTGTATAGACGATAGACCCCGTAGTGGCCGACCGAGCACGAGGCGTAATGCTGCTGAGGCAGTTCAGGAAGAAATGGAGAATGTAGCGGGTTCGTCTATGCACCGGGAAGTCAGCGCTCGTGCAGTCGCATGTCGCACCGGCATTCCATACACTACTGTTTGGTTGGCACTGAGGCATACCCTCCGATGCTATCCGTACAAAATCCATCGGCACCATGAACTGTTACCTGGCGATTTAGTGAAGCGGAGGGCATTTGCGGTATGGGCGTTTTAAAAGATGGCGGAAGAAGACGATTGGTTGAGTAACGTGTTGTGGATCGACGAAGCTCATTTCACGTTCAGAGGGTCTGTCAACGCGCACAAATGCAGAATTTGGGCTACCGAAAATCCTAGAACAGTCGTGGAAATTCCATTGCACGACGAGAAAGTCATGGTATGGGTTGGATTTACCACATCTACCGTTATCGGGCCTGTTTTCTTCGAGGAAATGCGTGATTCTGGTTTTGTAACTGCTACCGTGATGGGTGAGAGGTACGCCGATATGTTACAGAATCGCATCATACCGAGCCTGGCTGATAAACACCTTCTGGAACGTACGATGTTTATGCAGGATGGCGCTCCACCCCATATTGCTAGACGCGTGAAAGATCTCTTGCGCGCGCCGTTTGGTGATGATCGTGTGCTCAGCCGGCACTTTCGTCATGCTTGGTCTCCCAGGTCCCCAGACCTCACTCCATGCGATTATTGACTTTGGGGTTACCTGAACTCGCAAGTGTATCGTGATCGACCGACATGTCTACGGATGCTGAAAGACAACATCCGACGCCAATGCCTCACCATAACTCCGGACATGCTTTACAGTGCTGTTCACAACATTATTCCTGGACTACACCTGTTGTTGACGAATGATGGTGGACATATTGAGCATTTCCTGTAAAGAACGTCATCTTTGCTTTGTCTTACTTTGTTATGCCAATTATTGCTAATCTGATCAGATGAAGCGCCATCTGTCGGACATTTTTTGAACTTTTGTATTTTTTTGGTTGTAATAAAAACCCATGTCATTCAAAGCATGTGTGTCAATTTGTACCTCTCTAACTACATTATTCCGTGATTTATTCAAATTTATACTGACTTTTCGATCACCCAGTATTTAGATCCGCATGATGGCCCAATGACTTGTGTTTAGAAAAAGTTGCACCAATCGTTGATGTTGATATATCGAGAACATTGTTTTTATCCAATTTTTCTATCTGTAGATTTCAAAAGTTATTGTTCTTGTGAAATCTAGAAATTGATGGACAAGTAAGTTGTCGCTTTTAGACAAAAACGACTGTAAATGGAAGAATATCATACTACAGAAACAGACCTGGGACCAAGGAACAAGTTTTAAATATATGGAATGCGACGTAACATATTCACGGGATAGAAGAATAACGTCTTAAAATGAATTCGAGCAATCAGTGAGAGTAACATAATGTTTATTAATAATATTTCGCAAAAGCTCTACGATAGTATGACTTCACATACTTTTTGTGCTTTGGGTTCTTTTTGTGATATTTTGGTTCCCACCAAAAGTGATGTACGGAGAATTCACACTGTTTAAATGATGTTTCAAAGAACAGTCAAAGTCTGCACACTAAGTGGTACAAAACACAGAAAAACTATACGTGTATGAATTATTTGTTGAACCCACGGTTTCTGAGATAAAGGATCCAGTGGGCTCTGATAGGAGAGGAAATCTGCTGGTCAAACCGTCCCGCCCGAACACTAACTGGAAGCAGTGTGAGGCTCATATAAAAATAGAATAAATTGCGAAAAATATAAAAATTCCCAAACCAGAATTTGAACCCACGCACAGTCCTAGAATTGGGCGCTTTTGAATACCCCACAATGGATGTGGTATAGAGCGAGGCTTTCTTCCATAAGATCGTATGGATATTCATATTCTTATTCATAATTATCGTCCCATGTCAAATTTGAATTGCCTCCCACGAAGGAAGTGGGAATCATAAGTAAGAGGAATTCCTAGGGGTACCTTGTTATGGCATAAGTGCCAATTGGTATAGTACCTTTGGAAATATCGGGTAGGACACTTACGTCTGGGACACTAAAATGAAAACGAGACAGACGGAAAAAACGTAACTAGTTTTTTATTCAATCACAACCGCCATAACTGTTAATATGTTTCTCCCACTGTGAGACAAAACGGCCAATGCATACATGGAAATTTTTTTCTATTGTCTGTGGAATCATGATTGTACCCATGCGTGCACCTCTTTGACTGAAATGAGTTGATTTGGCTAATATTACCTTAGTGACGTTAATATTATAATGGGTGATGAAGTTGGTGGTCCTATTGGTCATGAAATGGGGGAATGATGTTTTAAGAGAGTTTATCCTGTGAGCTGAGGTAGTGGAAAAGGGGGAGATTAAGTTTGCAGTTGGAGTACGTTCCGAGAGGCAATGCCTCCAGGAGAAAGCGACAACGGCATTGCGGTGAATTACGTAACAGAGAGCCAGTGTCATAAGTTGGTGATCATAATGCTCCTAGACGACTTGTAAATTTTGGAGGACAAAGTACCGGAGCGGATTTAATCTACTGTGGCGAGTGTAGGATGTAGGTGGTTACATGAGCAGTTCGCCTATGAATCAAATGGGGAAAGCGATTTCACTTTTTATGAGGGACATTTTTGTCTCATACTTGTAGCAGTATAGCAACTGTCAAAGAATTTTTGTATTGTGTTCGTGTGTGAGCTGCAAGCTTAATGTGTACATAGTTCCGCGTAGTCAGCGCGTACACAACTTTCCCACTAGAGCACGCCCCGCTAAGCACAACAGCGCAGGCGCAGCACTCGTCCGTCTCCGCACTACGAGATGGCGCTGCCTTTAGAGACGGATCAAATTCTGCTTCCGCCGATCCGCGTATTAATATGTAACGCAGCCAATGAGATTGCTGCTAACGTAGAACCTTTTCTCCTCGCAGATCACACTCGCGCAGTGATACCGCAACGCGCGAGGTATTATAACGAGTGTACAGACCTCCGATCAGTCAGTCTGCATTAGTCTCTACCAGTCTGCATTTGTCTGCACCAGTCTGTAACAGCCTGCATTAGTCTACGTTAGTCTGTAGTCAAGTTTAAGTCTGCGCCTAATAAGATTATCACATTCCTGTACATAGCCATGAAGAGAAATGTGTAGACACTTTGTCAAGTATCAGAGATATGTGAGAATAAGATATCGTATTAAGACCAAGGGAACTTCAGATTGTCAATTGTAAATAGCATCCAGTTAAGTTATTTTTATGCTTGTTATTATTTTAATAAATGTGTGTGAAAATTAATCAAGTTCTGTTTAAAGTTGGTCACCGTCAATCTGCTACTCTAAACGTGCAAGTGGCATTTGTATCGTCTGACCTACCGGCAGAAGATAAACACGCCACGATAAGACCACGAGACATATTGCTGACACTCGCCTACTTCGTTAGAGCGACAAGCCACATAATCTGTTGGTGTGTGTACCGAAGGTCTTACAGTACTCACACCACACTTAATCATAAATTTATGTGTTAATTAGATGTGTAATGGAGACAGTTGGGTAGGACATTATGTTTTTGTGATAGACAGTTACTAGAGATGACACATATTTGGAAATATTATTTTGGGTTTGGGATCGAGAAGAATCAACTTGGTTTCAATGATGGGAAAAAAGGCCTGACGACCGAACGGAATTTATAAATACAAATGAAAGCTCAATCTCAGTTGAGAAAGAATTTCATTGTTGTGCAAACCAAAGAGGATGGAATTCATCTTTCAGTTGGCCAATGGCTACGACGGAAGGTTAAAGGAGCTGCTCACAACGAACCAACGCGCTCGTTAAATGCAATGCATTGCCTCTGCTACGGCGTGGAGCTCACTAATAATGCAGCGGGCCGCCGACAGAGGTCTCAGCTGGCGCCAGAATTAGCTCAACCAGCCGACGTAGATGCTTTGTTCGTCGCTTGATGGTGTTTTACATTTTCATGATGCTGCCGCCATTTTCAGGGCAGCAGAAGCATAAAAGGTTTTTATACCCTTATTGATCCACACCGCAACACTGACTGGGAGGAGTAGCGTACTGTTCATTATGACGAGAAGCGAGTGCTCTACGGAAATCTCCTTTTACGCAGTTCTTGTGGTTCAGTTACATAGACTGCTTCTATTACAGTATTTCATACTTGTTATAGTGATCGGTAATCCACTCTTACTGACTGTCAAGCTATAATCGAGTACATATCATGTAGCTGTTTGAACTAACGAAATTTCAACAACAATGTTATATGTGTGCATTACTCAATGATTTGAAATGTGCGTGTTAAGTAACATAACATTTCACTGACTGAGACCTCTTCGTGTCCCCTTGTAACCTCCTCCTTCGTAATTGGTTTACTGGATTACGATACAATTGATCACGATCGAGTATACCTAATGGAAGCATTGAGTTTGCTGTTACTTATTCCGAAGCACTAAATTTTGGAAGTAAGGTTAAATGAAGTTACTGGTTACATGGGTCTAACTAAAACTTCGTAACGTAATAAAAATTACTTTCAGTAACCTCAGCATAACGTAATGCAAAATTTGGAAAAAGCCAAACAATTTACTTTTAATTATTGAAAAACTGAATTGAATATACTTTTAGCCAATGAGCAACTGATTTTACTTTTAATACACAAATTACAGATTGCACATATACTAGAGTGACGCTTATAAGCATTGGTCATAGCCTGGGTTTTGTCTTTAATTTCAGTTGTTTTCAGAACATCTACTGTGTAAGCTAAATTTCTCGTTATACTTTCTGCAACTTCGTAGATTACCATCTTGTCCACGAAATAAATCTGGAACAAATTTTGAAAATTCCAATAATAATTAAGTCTCTTTACTCAAATCCTTTCCCAGATTAATCAGTTCTTGATTGATACAACATCAAGTCATGTTATGTACACCTAACAGCTTGCCAGAATTAGGAGAACCTAAAGCGTAAGCGCTAGTGTGAGGTATACTGACAGTCTTAAATGGTTCATTGTAATGAATGTAAATTCTAAAATCTTATTATCAGTCTCGCTCGATCTTTCGTTCGCAGTAATGAGAACGACGTCAACAATTGCAAATTTAGCAAACCGCACTTTCACATCATAACTCACATTCGCACCTCGGCTTTCTTCTTTATCTTTAAATGCGAACATTTTAGGTTAGGCATTAACGTAACTGTTATTGATATTAAATGAAACAATAAGTTTACTGTTACCAGTCACTGTTTGTTTATTTCCACGATGGGTTTCAAAGGGTTAAACCACCAACATCAGTTGGATTTACATTTGTTAGTATGATATTTGTGTGTTGTGGTACGATGTTGTGGAGGAACTTGTGGCACTGTGTAGTGGAGAAACAAAACACTATTTCAGAACATGATCTGAGTTTCTTTTCACAAAAAATTGAGCGTATATGTAACGGTAAATATAAAATAAGTAAAACATAGTATCTCCAGTGGTCACAGGTTCCTGTCACTGTCGTAACACATCACATGTACACAGTCATATTCTGTAAACAAATATGGTGTCTGGTAACTTTTGGGTATAGCAGAAGAGAAAACATTATAAAAAACGTGAAAAGAATATACATCTTAACAACATTATTACGGAACAAATTTTAAAGGATTTGGAGGTGTTTGTTTTGCAATGTCGAATACATGCATTGGAATAAATACTTCAGGTGGGATATAAATCCGCTTTTGACAAGTTAAAATAGCTTCAACTTCTTATTCGTTTATACTGCTATACGATCCTTGCAACCAAAAGTTACCAGACGCCATATTTGTTTACAGAATGTGACAGTGTACATGTGATTTACTACGACAGCGAAAGGAACCCGTGACCGCTGGAGGTACTCTATTTTATTTATTTTATGTTTACCGTCAGATATAAGTTTAATTTTTTGTGAAAGAAAACTCAAATCATGTTCTGAAATAGTGTTTTGTTTCTCCACTAGACGTTGTCACAAGTTCCTCCAAAAAATCGTACCACAACACACATACTAACAAATGTAAATCCACCTGATGATAGTGGTTTAACCCTTTGAAACGCGTCGTGTCGATAAATAAACAGTGAGTGATAACAGTAAACTTGTTCTTTCGTTTAATTTATTTTTTTCCCTCTCGTAAACGTTCTTTTTTATCTTAATATCAATACTAACTCGCAGAAGATAACGAGTTATCTCTTCCTTCAATCTTTTAGACTTATAGTTAATACACTCCTGGAAATTGAAATAAGAACACCGTGAATTCATTGTCCCAGGAAGGGGAAACTTTATTGACACATTCCTGGGGTCAGATACATCACATGATCACACTGACAGAACCACAGGTACATAGACACAGGCAACAGAACATGCACAATGTCGGCACTAGTACAGTGTATATCCACCTTTCGCAGCAATGCAGGCTGCTATTCTCCCATGGAGACGATCGTAGAGATGCTGGATGTAGTCCTGTGGAACGGCTTGCCATGCCATTTCCACCTGGCGCCTCAGTTGGACCAGCGTTCGTGCTGGACGTGCATACCGCGTGAGACGACGCTTCATCCAGTCCCAAACATGCTCAATGGGGGACAGATCCGGAGATCTTGCTGGCCAGGGTAGTTGACTTACACCTTCTAGAGCACGTTGGGTGGCACGGGATACATGCGGACGTGCATTGTCCTGTTGGAACAGCAAGTTCCCTTGCCGGTCTAGGAATGGTAGAACGATGGGTTCGATGACGGTTTGGATGTACCGTGCACTATTCAGTGTCCCCTCGACGATCACCAGTGGTGTACGGCCAGTGTAGGAGATCGCTCCCCACACCATGATGCCGGGTGTTGGCCCTGTGTGCCTCGGTCGTATGCAGTCCTGATTGTGGCGCTCACCAGCACGGCGCCAAACACGCATACGACCATCATTGGCACCAAGGCAGAAGCGACTCTCATCGCTGAAGACGACACGTCTCCATTCGTCCCTCCATTCACGCCTGTCGCGACACCACTGGAGGCGGGCTGCACGATGTTGGGGCGTGAGCGGAAGACGGCCTAACGGTGTGCGGGACCGTAGCCCAGCTTCATGGAGACGGTTGCGAATGGTCCTCGCCGATACCCCAGGAGCAACAGTGTCCCTAATTTGCTGGGGAGTGGCGGTGCGGTCCCCTACGGCACTGCGTAGGATCCTACGGTCTTGGCGTGCATCCGTGCGTCGCTGCGGTCCGGTCCCAGGTCGACGGGCACGTGCACCTTCCGCCGACCACTGGCGACAACATCGATGTACTGTGGAGACCTCACGCCCCACGTGTTGAGCAATTCGGCGGTACGTCCACCCGGCCTCCCGCATGCCCACTATACGCCCTCGCTCAAAGTCCGTCAACGGCACATTCGGTTCACGTCCACGCTGTCGCGGCATGCTACCAGTGTTAAAGACTGCGATGGAGCTCCGTATGCCACGGCAAACTGGCTGACACTGACGGCGGCGGTGCACAAATGCTGCGCAGCTAGCGCCATTCGACGGCCAACACCGCGGTTCCTGGTGTGTCGGCTGTGCCGTGCGTGTGATCATTGCTTGTACAGCCCTCTCGCAGTGTCCGGAGCAAGTATGGTGGGTCTGACACACCGGTGTCAATGTGTTCTTTTTTCCATTTCCAGGAGTGTATGATTTCGTCTGAGTGCATGCTGTAGATTCGTGTGTCAAAGCATTCAAATCTTTTCAAAATATTTTATATATTTGCCTCATCTCCTGTGATAGTGGTGAAAATACGTTCGGCAATCTCTTTTGGTTTGCCGATATGCACAAAGTAATAGTTTGCCAGGTTGTTCAAAATGGCTCTGAGCACTATGGGACTTAACAGCTGAGTTCATCAGTCCCCTATAACTTAGAACTACTTAAACCTAACTAACCTAAGGACATCACACACATCCATGCCCGAGGCAGGACTCGAACCTCCGCCGTAGCGGTCGCGCGGTTCCAGACTGAAGCGCCTAGAACCGCTCGGCCTTGGCAGCTTGTTGTAAACCGCTTTAGCTGTTCCTTTTCTTATTGGATATCACTTAGTGAACTTAAAAAATGCTTTCAGTGCTACTAATATGTAGCAAAAATTACCTAAGGTCTTTGTCAGGGGGCCGTACAGGACCACGCACGCTAACTCTAGTACATCGTCAGGTGATTGCATAGGACGATAGTTTGTGCAGTTCGTCACTTTCAGCCTCTGACTCCTATCGCAAGTCTTTGTCCTGTCTGTTTTTCTATTTAACTTATTGTTAAAATTCACAACTTCAGCCATTTTCTCCTTCCATTTCTTTAGTCCGCAATAACCATAATTGTCAACTATTTCGGTAATGTACTTGGTTGGCCATCATACCAGCCAAGTGCCGTAATTCTCATCTTTGCATATATAAAGGATGTTGTTGTAAGTCCTGTGATACTTTCCCAATTTTTCTCTGTCATTATTCCTTTGGTCTTACTTGGTCTTCACTATTTTCAAGCATTCGTCCTCGCTTTAATGACGACGCATATTTTTACTAATACGATCTACATCCTTCGCCCTTCTACATGTTGAAAACAGTACAATATCATATACCTTCGGATGCGATATCGCATAACAAGTTCCCATTTACAACAAGATTATTCTAGAAAAATCCGTTCGACTCTGATACCGACATCGGTTTGTCTGGTGGTTTTTTAATTTTCTGTTCTTAGACATTCTTAATTTCTATCTTCCTTACCTGTAGTTGTTGAATCCGTTTTGACCCCAACACTTAACGTTTCTAATTTCTTCGATTAACGAATCTTGTATTACCAACAATTCGTTAACTGTCAAATCAGGTAAATTTTCTTCGGAAAGATGGCTACCATCTTCCAAATTCTTTGGAGAAATGTGGTCTGTTTCCGCTACTAATTTTTCTCCTGAGTTCACGCTACCCGTATCACTATGGAATTAGTCGTACCCGGTGACCACCGGCAAACTCCTCTTGCCCCTTCTTCAGGAAATTCGCCTTGGGTTTCTCTGGAACCAGCAGCGTTGGGGTTGGCTATTTGAATTACTACATCATTTGGACAAGCCTGCGCCTTCGGTACAGAGCTTTCCGTTTCTTCTCAGACGCAAATTTCATGCTGGTTGAGAAGTGCCACATACTGTCCGCTCTCCCCATTAGCACACCTACCTTATAATCCTCTGTAGTTCATCAGCTCGCCGTACATCCGATCGAAGTAACTTAACCATGCCTCCTCGCATTCGGCGTTGTCCTGCACGATAGCTGAAGTTTTATCCGATATCGGTTTCTTTAATTATGCCTGCGAATCGCACTGCACTGGAGCCTGCGGTACCGGTGTTGCATGAACAGTGGCCGTCTCTTCCTTATAGACCGGTACTGTACTTTCAGCGTTAATACGGAAAGCGATCGCTTTGTCGACTGCCGCTTCAGTTGTTACTGCGGATGAGTTACTTTCTCTGTTCTCTTGCACATTTTCCCATCGACGACGTTGCTTAGGCTTTCTTCTGGGTCGCAAAGGTCTTCCCACGCACGGTGGGCCCCAAACCGGTGTGGTTAATGGTTTCCCTGATTAAGTACTACAGGTCCGTTTCCATCCGTCTGTCGCAATTGTTGATTTTCTTCTACCTATTAACATTCTGCTGAGAACTACGTACCAAATTCACATGATGCTGGCCTCTGTAATTCTACTATTATTGTTCACACTATGATTCTTGTTGTTATAATGGTGAGAGTTATTACAACTATGGTGGTAATTCCCATTACTACCATAGTTATTGTTATTATGGTTCTTGCAGCTATTACTAAGACTCTTAAAATTTTCCATGGTATTCTGCCAGTAGTCTTCATCTCGTATCTTTCCTGAGAGTGCAGTAATAATATAACTGACACGTAAAAAAAATATAAAACTTTTTAATCTGCTAGTGAAAAGGCTTCTGGAATGGTAAAATGGTCCATAGAAAATTTCAGTTTGCTTAACAGTGAATTTCCGTACTGCCATCCAGCATCAGACAGACGAGAACGTCTACCGACACCATTGTTTAGAGGCCAGTGACCGTTCTCAAAATTACACAGTTTGCATAGTTAATTGCCCGGATACTGATAGAATAATTCGGTAACAGAGATCTCAACGACACTAAAATAAGAGCTTCATAAAGTAAATGCTTACTGAAAACTAGTAGCGTTCGGCTGTGACCACCTAACAATTCCACGGCAACCCTCCTTCGCTGCAACCAAATTGAGATGTGTCATTAACGGAAGAGGAAAGAAGATTTCTTGATTCAAATACGGCTGTTATGATCTAGTTAAAGTAATTATTTAACAAAAAGTTACAGATGGGAGAGCGACACTTCCTTTTTATGAGACAGCAGTTAAAAGCAAGAGAGAGAGAGAGAGAGAGAGAGAGAGAGAGAAGGAGCACAGGTCCTGCCAGGTCCTGCTTATATACAGTCAAAGCAAATTACGGTGACTGCCTTCAACTTGCTTGACATAACGTTTTTTGACAAGTTTCGATGTATAAACATTTCTCTGGAACATTCTTTATATGAATAGTATAAAAATACATTTTTATATCAAATTATGACCTTTTCTCCTTACATTGCAGATTTATTTACACAAAGAAGATTTATTCTTAATGTCTTTTAGCATTAATTAAACGTGTGGGGAATATTTTGTTAATTATTAAAAAAACATTTCATTGCCCCCTTGAATACCTGTTTTTATTTTGTCCTTAGAAATACAGAACAATGGTTCAGTTGTGGTATGACTACTATACGCTGTTACAGAGGAGTATATAAACATCATATTCCATTGTCATCATTAACAGAAACTGCTGTCCACTTGGCACTTCTTTTTAGAGAATATGTTCGGTACATACGCTTTTCACTTCTCTGTCTTTGTGTACCGTTTGTTGCCGGCCGCGGTGGTCTCGCGGTTCTAGGCGCGCAGTGTGGAACCCTGCGACTGCTACGGTCGCAGGTTCGAATCCTGCCTCGGGCATGGATGTGTGTGATGTCATTAGGTTAGTTAGGTTTAAGTAGTTCTAAGTTCTAGGGGACTGATGACCACAGCAGTTGAGTCCCATAGTGCTCAGAGCCATTTAAACCATTTTTTTTGTACCGTTTGTTAAAGTTTGTTCAAATACATTTGTTTTTATAGAAAATGTTTATAAACTTACAGTAACTGTACAGTGTTACATACATGAATTCTATCTGAGTTTCTTATCTGTTATTCACTTTCTGTCTTTTTACTAATTTTTTTCTATAAGAACCTTGACATGCTAGTTCGCAACTACGAAACACGCACACCACAGCTGACCCCCTTGTTCTGTGTTTCAAGACAAACCACAACACTTTCTCAACAGGGGTAGCTGTGACGAAACTTCGTCTCGCCACTGTGGAAGGTCGTGCTGTATCATGCGCTTTATGTGATCTATTTCCGAGCGGCACGTTTGTTTTGCCGTGCGAAGTTGGCCATCGCTTTGCTTCCAGCAGGTCGTGTTGCGCCCTTCCGCTCTGAATTTACTGTATTTTGTGGGTGGGCATTCTGTCTTTCTAATAAGCCACTTGGTGATTTCGATATTTACTTCAAACTGAAACAATCCACTATCACTCGTTTTCATCTTGTTTCTCCTTGTACCATACTCTGTATATCACATTTAAGTTGCTGGCAGAGGGTTCATCGAACCACCTTCAAAATGATTCTCTATTGTTCTACTGTCTTACAGCGCGCGGAAAAAACCAACACCTATATCTTTCCGTGTGAGCTCTGATTTCCCTTATTTTAGTACGGGATGGATGATCATTTCTCCCTAAGTAGGCCGGCTTCAAAAAGATATTTTCGCATTCGGAGGAGGGAGTTGGTGATTGAAATTTCGTGAAAATATTCTGCCGCAACGAAAAACCCTTGCACGCAGCGCGACAGTAGCCATTTTAGTATAGCGTTTGCCAACAATTCCTACTGCAATTACTAAATTGCAAATTAAGTAAAATGCAGAAAATCCAAAAGTGACCATGAATCCAATGAGCTACACATTGTAAACTATAAAAGCAGAGGCAACTGGTAACATGTTGATTACCATACCTTTTTTCCGTGTTGCTGCTTGCAGTATGCCGTAACTGCCTTTACATCAGTTAACTTCATCTACGTTTCTTGTAGCCTTCATCAGTTTCCTCTTGACACCAGCAATGCCGTTGATTCATGAAAATTAGAACAAACAAGCATAAATTAACATCATACAATTTTTTGTTAGAGCAACACATTGGTTGCGCCACTACAATATTATAGATATTTTTAAAAAAATTATAAAACTTTTTAATCACATCTGGTGGTGACAAAGCTTCTGAAATGGTATCATGGGACATAGATGATTTTTGTTTGCTTAATAGTGAATTTGCATTCCGCCATCTGGCATCAGATTCCTATCAGACCGATGAGAACGTTGAGCGACGGAATTGTTTAAATACCAGTGATCGATCTCAAAATTACTCAGTTTACGTAATTACATTGCCCGGATATTGACAGAACAGATTGATAATAAAGATTTCAGTGAAGCTGAAATAAAAGTTTGATGAAGTAAATGCCGACTTAACATTAGTAGCGTTGGGCTGCGACCACCAGACAATTCGTCGGCAGCTCTCTTTCGTTGCAGCCAGAATAAGCTCTAAAATGCAACATAATAAATTGACATGTGCCATTAATGGAAAACGAAAGAAGGTTTCTTGATTCAAACACGGCTGTTATCGGTAAATTAAAGTAATTATTTTACCAAAAATTACAGGTACGAGAGGTGACACATTTTATGAGACAACAATTAAACACAAGTGAGAGGGAACGAGCCCATCTCCGGCTTTTATACAGTCAAATCAAATTAAGGCGATTGCCATCGCTTAGCCTAGCCCGCCAGCAAATCGATTACATTATTAATTTTTCTCTTATCCGTCTACGATTCAGGCAATACCCTTTCGCACCATACAATTCACCGTGCTTTTTGAGGGGCTCGAAACGATCCTCCTTCGCTAAGCTTTCAGTGTTGTGTGCGGGGCATGACGTATAGTGCAGCATTTACTCTAATCTCGTTTCTAATTCGGTTACTTTTATAACTACTTGGCAAGTGGTCGTCGCTAACGTTTCCACTATCTTCTTTCTCTCACCACACGTCAACTGTTTCTTCACTCTAATGTCTATGCCTGATACTAAAGTTTGAAAATTCGTAACCTTTCCCCTATCGATTTTTCGAGATAATTCTACCCTTTCATTTACTTTATTTTCAATAGTTAGATCTACATTCTGTTCCAGTTTCTGTTCGAGCCTCTCTACTTCGATCTCAAATCTACTATTCATGATTCCTATTTTTGACTGTACCTCTGTTACGTCCTGCTTAAGGTTACCGACTTCGGTACTCATTACAATTATTTCTTTCTTAATTTCATCTACTTTCTTGTTAACAGCTCCAATATTATTGTTAACAATCCTGATTGTTTTGGATTCAGACTGAGATATTATTGATTCAGATTGAGTTAAACATTAATTGATTCTGCTCTGCTCGCTCTCTGCTCGCAACGCGACATACTCCCTATATACAAAGATAAAAAATGGCACAGCTACTGCCATTTCGTCGTTGCTATTGATAAATTAAAATTAAGGTTTCTCTGACTATCATCCAGCAATTTAAAAGATTTACATTATAATTAGAGTATAATATATATATTTAGAAATAAACACACTATTACATTCATTACATATTAACTGTAGATTCTGTAATAAAGCTTAGATAGTCAGAATCAGAAATACAGTACAAACTGTCAACGGGTATTAAATGACCAAAACTTTTGGAAGATTCAGAACGTATTTTATCTGTTTCGTTAACTTTCCTAATTAGGTTCACAATGTTAAACCATATATTACAAATGCCGTAAGTAGGGATTTTTTTTTTTAGTTTCCACCAGTACATTAGTTTTGTATTAAAATTTTTTAATAGCAAAACAAAACACACGAAACATGAATATATTTAGTGTACTGAAACTGATGTGTGCTCAAATCTAACACATACTTGTAGAATAACAGGAAGAGTGGCGTAAATAACAAAAACCCTGACCACCGAAGATGCTATAGAATAAAGCGAAACGCGTTTTGTCGTAAGAAGACTTTCAGTACAGTTGCAAAAGACGGCATTTAACCTATACAAATTTTATATGTGCACCTGCGGAAACAATAGAACGTAAAACAGAAATACAACAAGTAAAATTAAAAATACTTTCTCAACTGGAAACGTGGAGCATATCAGTAACATGTTAACATTGTGGCCGACTGCATAGAGCACTCTTCAAAAGTACCTTGTAGTAAGAGTTGTGTTTTATCAATGTGATTCATTTTTCTGGTGCTGGTGTAGATGATGCCCGTTTGCTATAAGTGTGAAACATTGATGCAGATATGATTAGACATACAGAAACTGACGTAAGATACACAAAGCTTATGAATAAGAACCTATTACGTCCGCCTTTCTGAACACTACACATTTCAGGAAATGAAGATGTGTGCCAGAAGGCACTAGGACAGTATAGTATCGTTGCCAATATTAAGGGGAAAATGAAATTTGTGTACATATTCCTTAGCTCTGCCACGCTGCTAGTTCCTGAAAATGATGTTTAATTCCACATGCGTCGAATGTTGTAGCAACACAGTGGCTGGACGCCTCCAGAGACGGGTATTACTAAATACTGAATCTGTGTGTCGGTGGAAGCAGCAGCCATTCACATCTTGCAGGTGCAGTCACGTGCAAACAGCGTAACACCAGTTTAACTACCTGACACCAAGGAGGATAAGGCAACTCGATAAAGTGCGAACAGTCCCTGCAAGTCAGATAATAACGCTGTGTGATATTCAGTTTTAGTCGCTGACTTTCGTCTTCTTGCTTTACAAATCTGGCACTTCCAGAATCTAGCTTCATTCCTTCTCGTCCTACTGTTCGAATTTCTCTCTTTCCTTTCGGCTGCAGTTACAATATCGCAAATTACCTCACTAAGTACTGTGGACTACAGTACTTTTCAAAGACTTTATATCATCGATACGTCAGACAGAGTATACCTTCTCACCTTCCAGATATTCTGCAGACAGTGACAGGATAGTAACTCATACACCAACATACAAAACATTGTTTTACAGCGCAAGAAAATAACTTTTTTAACATTTTACGTTAGTTCAGTCTTCGACCGTAGCGATTATGTACTGTATGATATTGGTAGCAGGGTAACACTTGTCTCACAAGACTTTCTAAAACGTGACATCATTTTGACGTCTACGCAGTATCGCCAACTGCATGAATTGCTATCGACTTTGTGACGAGGATGAATATAAATGTTAATAATCCTCATTTCAGCCGCAGTAACTTAAACTATCCTCTTAGATTTCTGCCTAACCATACACACGGAAATCGCCAATATTCGAAAATAAGCAGGGAAGTATATGTGATAACCAAATATATTAATTTTATTGCTACTAATTTCAGCTTCAGCAGTTAAAGTTATCCACTTAGTTTCCTGCCTAGACATGAAGTTGGATATCGTCATATATTATATCATACTTCGTTCCCCAATCAGGCGGAAAATAAAATAAAATCGAATATTGCAGAACATACTGGTATTTCATTCATACGATATTCTCGGAATGTGTTATCAATGATAAGATGAAAAAAAATATTAACATGTAGTGCGAAACGAACTTACACCCTTCGCATCCACCAACCACAACATTATCCATTACGCTGGCGCTTTTTTTACTATTATTTTATTCAACAAAAGATACTACAAACTTTTACATTGTTTCACGTTGACTTTAACTACAAAATCTAAATAAGATCTATAATTCTACAAATTAGGCTCTCCTCTGTTTCACGTTTATAAATTACTGTTTTCCGTCATACCTGTGTTTCGCAAAACAGTTTATAGACTCTCATCCCTCGTTAAAGACATTGTTTTTAAAAACAATATATAAACCTCGTGATTGTTCTTGCCTTGGATGCTGGAAAAGTTTTGACACCCATGCACTTAATTTTCTTGCTATTTTTTCCCAAACAGTCGTTGATAGCAGAGCTACTGACCTAAATTTCATCCACATCCACATACCTGCAATTTTGGAGCAAACAACTTTTTGGTATGTGTCAGTCTCAACCATTTCACAGTATAGACAGTGCGGATGCTTGTCAATTTCACTCTGTGGCGTCGGGCACGTGCCGGGATCATGCCATTCATAAACATGTAAGCTGCTGAGAACTACCTTAGACTTAACGATTTTTCTGCAGAATTAGAATATACTGTCTTCCAGTTTAAGTTTTCGTGTTTCATTTAGTTTGCTGTGGCTCATGGAAGTTTATTTCCGATGCTTCCGATTATTTTTTTCGTCGTATAGTTTCTTTCATTGGGAGTCTTCTCTAAAGCCATGTTGTAATTTGGAAGACACAAATTACAGTTACTGGCATTCTCCCGTCACCTCTGTTTTCTGTCACGACATCCCAACCCAGCCTTTAGTAAGGTTATTTATGAGAGTTTTGACCATAAGGTCCGAACATGTTCCCTAGCCGTCCGTTAAGGCTAGGCTGCCTTTGTTAAATGGTTTCATCAGTTGATCCCTTGCCAGATAAATTACCCTATGTAGCTTTCGATTAGTGTGATACATTTTCTGTCTATAGGTATGATTTGTGCAACATACCATATTTCGAATGGGCCAGTAAATTTACACATGTTTCATTTTCTTGTACTGTTCAATATCACGGCACCTCTTACTTTTTCTACCACTTCTTTGGATTTAACGTCAATTATGACGTTTATGTTTTTCCTTAATTTCAGTCTTAGAACTCCCATTTCTACACACTAGGTGAAGGAATGTGGCATGTGATGGGCACTTTTATTTCACCACAAGAGCTGTGTTTATCGCTGTTCATCGCTGCCCGTGCTCCTTCTTTATAATCGTCCATTATGTCTGATACTTTTGTCGTACCACCAGGTTCTATAATTACAGTGGTAACATCATCAGCTTAGGCATTCACAGTGAATCCGTGTACACCAATATGGGCTGAGTGTACGGATTACTGATTCAGAAGAGATGACAAACAGTACGTTTGCCATTGGATTGTGAATGATTCCGTGAAATATCCATAGACGTGCACCATAGAAAGCATTTGGTACTGGTTTGGTAACAGTAAATCTACTGTTGCTTGTGTCAATCTCAAATGCTCTAACACACTCTTTAGCTACTGATGGCTGACTTTATCGAGGGCTCAGAAGCCCTAGCGTTTGTTTCTGTTGCTTCCAAGACTACAAAGTCATATGTCGTAAGGAGCACATTGCATAACATTTTTGTTAGGTACCCTGCAAGACGATGTGTGGAAGAGTTTGCTTTAATCCTGCCGCTATGGCACAAAAAATTATCTTCGAGTCTGCCCACAACAACGTTATCGGCCTGAAATCCATGATTCTTCGTGGGATCGCTTTCTTTGGAATGAGTAAGATAATTCCAAATTCTTTTTCCCAGAAGGGGTGTCCGCGTCGCTGTTTCTCTTTCGCTTCTTCAAGAACATCTTTTTAATTACTGACCAGAAGGATTTTTAAAATAAATAAGGGATACCAACTCCCCTTCTCAAATTTTCTACAACATCTTCAGTTCCTTCCTCAGATACTGGTTCTGACAACAAAGTGATAGTCCCGTTTGTTATATATGACATACAGTATTGCAGCAGGTGTGCAGTTTTTAATACATCAAATGCATATGACCTATATGTCTTTGGAAATGTTTTTCGATTCTAATGTATGCGTCTTCATCAGTAGACATTATGTTACTTATATATATCTGGTTACTACTTTTTAGTTTTCAAAAATGCTCAAATCTGTATGAAATCTTATGGGACTTAACTACTAAGGTCATCAGTCCCTAAGCTTATACACTATTTAACCTAAATTATCCTAAGGACAAACACACACACCCACATTCCCGAGGGAGAACTCGAAAGCCGGCCCAGCTGGCCGAGCGGTTCTAGGCGCTACAGTCTGGAACCACGCGACCGCTACGGTCGCAGATTCAAATCCTGCCTCGGGCATGGATGTGTGTGACGTCCTTACGTTAGTTAGGTTTAAGTAGTTCTACGTTCTAGGGGACTGATGACCTCAGCAGTTAAGTCCCATAGTGCTCAGAGCCATTTGAACCATTTTTGAGGACTCGAACCTCCGTCGGGATCAGTCGCACAGTCCATGACTGCAGCGCCACAGACCTCTCGGCTAATGCAGCGTGGCTTTTAGTTTTCTTTTGAGATGATAAACACTCCACTTCTCATCTGGTATACTCACCATAACCCATGTAGGTGATAGTTTTCCTTTCTACATCCATTTCCTGCATTTGTATAATTTCTTTCTCTACTTTTTCAAATCATTTCCTCGATCTCCCTCAATGTATACTTTAGCTTCCTGTTTACTAATGATACTACAGTAATACCCGATGTTATTTCTTCTTGTTTTATTAATTCCTTAGGCGAAATTTGTAAACTATTTTCGTATACATGGTTTTACAAGGTTCTCCCACCACTCAGTCGCATTACAGAGGATGCGTTTCCGTGTTAACCCACTGTTTGTAACGAGATGTTAACTTCAGCTTTAATTATGTTATGTGGAATAGGTTACATTTTAATTTCAATTACTCTCTGCCAATTATCGTGGAACGAGATAGACCCTTTGCTTTACTTATTGCAGCGTGATGCTCGGAGAAACTGACAGTAACTACGTCGTAATCTTGCAGGTTATTCCAATTGTGGTGTTGATTCTGCCTAGTCTTGGTGCTGCTGCTGCTGAGACACACGTGAAGTGAAGACACCTCATTGCAAGTTGCTCACTACATCAGTCATTTCAAACATCCAATCATATTTTGCAGGGTACCACAGAAAGTTGTGGCTTTTGAATCTATTGCCATTAATATGCAATTAATATCTCCAGCGATGATGATGCAGCCTTTTGCCTGTCTACGAAACCAAGGGACTTCATCTCCGATAAATGCTTGCCTTGCAGCTCAGCTCAGTTGTTTGATGCTTCCTCCAGGCTCTTCTTCTACGTCTTGAAATTCTTATACATTCCTGGCGAAAACACAGCAACTCCTTCCACCACAGTCATCATTCTTACACACATTACCTTGATGTGACAAAAGTCATGGGGTGTCTCCTAAAATAGGTCAGCCTCCCTCTGTCCGTTGGAGCGCAGCAGCATGACATCACACTGACTCAACAAATCGCTGGAAGTCCGCTGCAAAAATACTCAGTCATGCAGCCTTTACAACCATCCATAATTACGAAAGTGTTGCTGGTACTGGATTTTGTGCACGAACTGACATCTCGATTACGCCCCATAAATATTCGGTGGGATTCAAATTGGGCGATCTAGATGGCCAAGCCATTCCCTCGAATTGTGCAGAACGTTCTCCAAACCAATGGCGAACTATTGTGGCCTGATGACATGGCACATTGCTATTCATAATAAAAAGTCATTGTTCAGGAACATGAAGTCCATGAATGGCTTCAAATGGTTTACAAGTCACCGAACGTAACCATTTTCAGTCAATAATCTGTTCAGTTTGACCAGAGGATCCAATCGATTCCATGTAAACATAGCCCATTCCATTATGGGCCCACCACAAGCTTACGCATTGTCTTGTTGACAAACTGGGTCCATGGTTTCGTGGGGCCATAAGCTTTTACCAACTGAAATACGATCTGACTAAGCCACATCTAGTCGTCTAGTGTCAAACCGATATGGTCATCAATTCAGGAGAGACGCTGCAGGCGATCTCGTGCTATTAACAAAGGCATTCGCGTCGATCGTCTTCCGTCATAGCCCATTAATGCCTAGTTTCACAGCACCGTCCAAACAGCTACGTTCGTCGTACGTCCCAATTTGATTTTTGCGGTTATTGCACCCAGTGATGTTTGTCTGTTAGCACTGACAGGTCTACGCAAGCGCCATTGCTATGGTCGTTAAGTGAAGATAGCGGCCAGTGCGTTGTCCGTGCTGAGAGGTATAGATGCAGTCTGCTGTTCTCGGTACACTCTTGACTCTGTGGATCTCGGAATATTGACTTTACTAACGACTTCCGAAATGGAATAACCCATGCGTCTAGCTCCAACCACCATTCCGCGTTCAAGGTATGTTAATTCTCGCCGTTCGGCCACAATCATGTCCGAAACCTTTTCCGGTGAATCACCTGAGTAGAAATGACAGCTCTGCCAATGCGCTGCTTTTTTATACCTTACGTACGGAATACTACCGACATCTGTGAACGTACATATCGTTATCCCTCGAACTTTGTCACGTCAGTGTACGTACATGTCCGCAAGAAATGTATGTCTTCTTAAACGATTTCTTGGAAGAAGGCCATGTCAGTATCAACTGTTCTGCTAAATTTCTCCAAAATCTTGTTTTCTTGTTTCTAACCCCAAAAATGTGCCTTACAAATGTTGGCACACCTCTATTTTCCTTGCAGCTAATAGTTAATATTAGTAAAACCTCTTCTTGTGTTTTATTTTTTCTCCGATTCAGTTTCTGATTGTCTCATTTCCACATCTTTTCTGTGTCTTTTTGTTGTGCCTCCTCCACTTCATTCTTCATTTTGAAACATGCCACGTTTAAGTTTGGTTTGACCTTTATCTTTGGCGATTTTGCTCCACTCTGGTGTTTGAGCGACTTCTGACTGACAGTGATATTCTAAGTGTTCCTATGAGTTCGCTCACCCCTATTCCTCAATGACTTCCAGTTTTCATTGTTATTCGCAGCTCGTGAAGCCTCCCCGGTCGTTGTTGCATTATAGTCTGTTGTACTCCTCCGAATATCAGTAATAGCTCTTTACTTTCTTGTGCGGTTATGCTCAGTTGTCTTTTATATCTGCTTGATACGATTAGTGTAGCATATCCTAAACTTACTTTCCAGCTTCAATCGCAAGTCCGGTCAGTAGATTCACTACTTTATCAGACTTCTGATTTCTTGACATGTGTGATGTTTCACTATCATCTTCTTCTTCTTCTGAGTTCGAACTTTCTTTTTCAAGTGGTAGCTTTTAGTTAATCTGAGGTTCGTTTGGAGTGAGTTGATCATCCAGCCTAGTCTCTGAGTCTCCACTTTTTTCGACAAACTACCATGTCAACCATTTAAATTCTGTTTCCTTGTGTATTAGTTACAGGATGGAATTGAGTACCCCTTCCGCTTACCGCGCTACCTGGATGCCAGTCTATGGATCCAGGGATGCTTTACTCCTTTCTTTAATCAAACGAAGGTGGTTATGTGATTTTCTTTTCTTGTTCCTTCGGTCAAAAAAATGATTTTCGGCTCCTGTCCTTATTTTCTTGGTATCTCAATAAGGCTTATACTGTTGACGCGCTACGAACTGACATTTAATGATAATGGCGACGGGTTTACGATAATTTTCAGTGTGTCGTTGCTATGAAACGGTACTTTACAAGTTATAACACAAAAAGTCTAAATATGCCATATGAATATGGCGCCTGCCGCATCGATTGTCGAGAGTTAAAGTCTTGTGAGATGGGCGTTTCTTCCAGTCACACTCTTGTCTGGCTGTCGATTACCCGCTGTTAGTGGTCATTTGCCGGTCTAAGACTGACAGCAGTGGCCAGTAACACGTCTCGTACTTCCTGGAATATACATTTCACGATGATTAAGCATAGTTGTCCCCACATTTTGGACTATGGCTGAACTCTCAGCTGTCTCTTTGTCAACCATTATCTCCGAGCGAGCAGATCGCGGTGTTGGCTTAGAACGTAAATTACAACGGTCACGATAATCGATCTCTTACATGGCCGGAGACTACCAGCAAACGGACAAGGGAATTAATGTCCCATAGGTAGGCTGCCGTTAACACCAATGCACAAATGGCTGCATTTAGTGTGCTGCCGTGAATGGAAAGCATTGGCTGCCCATGAACAATGCGATGAATGTCGGTTCTGCAGTATCCGAGGTGACCTTTATCAGCTAGTAAGGCGTCTCATTCTGCCAATGTTTCGGAGAGGCACGTCGGTGTGACACTTGCTGCCATTGTGGTGTGGAGAGCCGTCGGGTGTGACTTCAGGTCGCGACTGCTATTGATTGAGGTAACTACGACGGAACAACGATACGCCACGGTAATCCTGCGTCCCCATGTGGTACCTCGTGTGGTGTACATTTTTTCAAAAGAGCAGTGCCCGTCCACGTATGGCACGTTTCTCCATAAACTGTCTGTGTGATGCTGAGGTACTCCTGTGTCCTGCAAGAACCCCAGATCTACCTGCGATAAAACGTGTGGGACCAGCTTGGACGTCAACACCGTTCAAGTACGTACACCCAGGATATCAACGACCTTTTACTACAGTTGTGGGCGAGCTTTGGCGATAAGAGGAGACAACGATTTTATGACACAATTCCCAACCGAATTAGTGGTTCAAATGGCTCTAAGCACTATGGGACTTTACATCTGTGGACATAAATACGATAGACTTAAAGCTACGTAAACCTAACTAGCCTAATGACATCACACACATCCATACCAGAGGCTGGATTCGAACGTGCGACCGAAGCAGCCGCGTGGTTCGGGACTGATGCGCCTAGAACCGCTAGGTCACAGTGGCCGGCCCCGAATTAGTGCAAACGTTCAGACCAGATGGAGTGCAATATCATACTGATAAAAAGGTTCTTACTGTAAAGTTCCTCTTAAATTTTACACGGTAATCACTTAAGTAACATCACGTGAGATTTGATTCCGTGCCCTCCTCTGCTTCTGACTACTTTGTTTTTCTGCAAGCGGTGTATTTCTTACATAACAAAATGAGAATTTGTTGCATGAAAAGCATTTAAGCTTACTATTTGGGACAGCGCAAATGAAAAAATCATTACTTTTATTTTAAGGGGAGTTGGAATGCCCTATCTCGCCAATGTTAAATTTGCTAACTTTGTGTACCTTTTTCTTTGGAACTATTATCTTCAGAACTTTGAAATTCTGGCAGAGGTTTTCAGCATATATTGTGAGCCCACTGAACTAGAACCAATGTTTTCTTTTTGTTGGTATAGTATTTATGAATTTTTTACCATTAAGCCATTTTTTATTGGAAAAAGTATAACATAAACTTCCCTAGTTCAGAGAATAAGCCAGTTCTTGTCATGATTCTAGTTCAGTGGCCTCTTTGAACTGTTTTGCAGCATTTCTGAAAATTTGAATGTTGTTGGTTGAGTGGTTTATGAGATAAAGGTACATGTAACACTAAAAATGTCAAATGCCAGAAAATGCGATTAAAGTAATTTATTATGAAAATTCACAAATACCTTTTATTCTATTATCAAAAGTGTCCAGCAGAGTAATCAGGGTCATCTTCTAGTTCTTCTTCTTCACCTAGAAGCTTTCTTCTCCTTGCTGCCCTTGCTTTTTTTGTATTAAATTCAGCTGCATACTGAGCCTTCCTTACTCGCACGCTGTCCAGAAGCTGAAGACCTCTGATGGTGTTGATACCAGGAGCAATGCCGAGCCTTGCCATGACCTTTAGCCTACCCATATGACCATCATTGAATGAAATAACAGCATCACTGACTCCCCATTTCAATGTTTTTATCCCAACAAATACATTCTTAGGTACACGAGTCCAAATGAGGTTGTTGAACGACTCGTTTTGATTCTGGGTACAACCATGAAGACATTTTCGCAGAAGATCAGGATGCCCCAAGTCTCTATATATTGGTTTAATTACTTCCATAACAGCCAATGGAATATAATTTTTATGGTGATAAGGATCCCCAGTAGCTTGAGATTTTCTATAATTGCACCATGACTGAGGACCATCTGGACAAGCAAAATGTTGAGGATTATCATCAGTTGATGATCGATGTAAATATGTGGCCCATACAGCTTGTCTCATTTCCTGCAAATTATTTGCATTATTTCTTATTGCCATACCATAGTATTGTTGTAATTCATTTATAATTTTATCTGACAGGCGACCTCTAATGGTTTTACCATCTGACAAAATTTTGTCCTTCAGATTCTGTTTCAGTTTCCTTAGACGAGTGCCCATTCGTTTCTGAACATGACCGACACATTCTAGTTTAGTTATTGTCTTATTGACATATGGCATGGATTCTGTAACACTTTTGTATGCCTTGGAGTCCCCATCTCCAAGGAATTTTGTGTAAAATACTCCCCGTTCTTTTTCTGATCTGCTAAACATTTTCACAGCAGCGGCAGCCTCCATGCCTCCACTCGTACCTTCATAATTCTTGCTACATATGTGAGCTGCTTCTATCTTACCAGATGCACAATGGTAACAATGTTTAGTGAGCACTTCATAGTCCAAAACTTTACCGCTGTCCACACTAGTAACAGTAGCAACAGCATTTTTGGATGTGTGACCCCTTTTCTGCCAGGTTCCATCAAAAGCAACAGGGATATCTGGGTTTCCTTCATTTATATATTTTGCTTCACTGGCAGCAGCTTTCATTGATAAATCTGCTACAGACTGAACAGCATCTCCTATCACTTCAGTGTAATTGTCAATTTTAGCAGGTGGAGGTGGAAGATTCATTATGGCACAAAATGTTTGAGCAGCAGTATGTCCTTTACCAATTGCTCTCATTGCATACATTAGCCTGATATTACTCTCAAACAAATTGCTACTGCATGTTTTAGAGCTCCAAAAACAGGTCTCATTTTCACAACTGGCACAAACTATAGCAATTTTGCAGGAAAGTCCTATAGATTTTGTTATGTTCATATCAAAAGAACCTCCACAAAGATTACAACACAAACATTTCTTCATAAACTCAGTAAAAACAGGAAAGTCGACTAAAACATATTGTTCATTAGAAGCTTCATCTGTAATTTCACTTGCACAGTTTGATAACTTCTTTTTTGATGCACTGGTGGGCGTGTCTCCTTCACACATCTCAGCTGTACAAACGTCAGAACTTTCACCAGCATCAACAGGTGCTGAAGCAGAATCACTTGAACAAACGTTATTTGTAAATCTATTACCGCGAAACTTTCGCTTTTTAAATAATGATGCACTCCTAGGCATCGTAGAAACTACGCACTCACCACTGAAAGTCAAAACAAGACAGATAACAAACTCCAAATGAGCGACAAACTAAACTCGAGGCTCAAAACAAACACTCACAGATCAAAAACTGAACAATAAACACAGCTAGTCGTAAAAACAATGGTACCTATGGAAGGATCAAAGATTCTACAACTGAAGAGTGAAATCCACAGCCTTCTATATGTAATGTTTTCGGAAATGCGAAGATTTAAATGTGTACAAATCACAAGATGGGTAACTTTGCTGGGCGCACATGTAATTTTGAAAAATTAAATAAAAATACTTCCAATTGGAATTTCTTAACAAATTTTGCACCATTTTAAGCAGAAAATTTCAAATTAAGTTATAAGGTTAAAAACTGAAAATGTGAATTTTTTCCATTTTCCGGCATTCCAACTCCCCTTAAATGAAATAGGCGTAAGGAATAGGTGTAGACATTGTGATGATTGGTACCTTAACATGTACCCATTTCAGTGTGTTAGTTTTCCTTTTTCTCTTTTTTTGGTCTCCACGCGAACACGTAGCTTGCAACATGACCTGATGTTTTCTGCAGAGTCGTAACTGCACCTTTAAATATATACTTTCCATTTGGCGACTCCGTGGCCCCACTACAATACCCAAACTGCTGCCTAGGCGAAAATAAAAATTATTAGCTTACTTGTGCCATGCGTACTTAAAGGTACTAGCAAACTTACCAACTTACTACTCGCAATAGCTATGATTATTAGTCTGCAGATGAAGTAAAAACCGATATAGCGTTGTTCAGTGCACGCTCTTCAGTCGTCAATAAAAATATCTGTATTTG
Organism: Schistocerca serialis cubense; assembly: GCF_023864345.2. Taxonomy (NCBI): domain Eukaryota; kingdom Metazoa; phylum Arthropoda; class Insecta; order Orthoptera; family Acrididae; genus Schistocerca; species Schistocerca serialis. The sequence goes on from NC_064646.1 coordinate 313,600,203, forward strand.
TACCTCTAACACTCTGTATAATCGAATAAAACTCGGAATTGAAACAGCGCTGTGTACAGTATCACTCTGTAAATGTATGTAAATACGAATGATTTGAAATACATTGCTACGTAACTTGAATCTTCTTTCAATAGTAAACAAGGAACAGTACAATTCTCTAATACTTGCTAGCAAAGTCAGACGAGTTTCATTTCAGATGGGAGTAAATAGATATATTTTTCAATTTACCAGTTCCCATAAAGGAATCAAGAGTAGTACCTCAATTTGTGGCAGTTTGTAACTTGAGATTTGTACCTTGAATACATCTATAAAGAGAATATTATTCAGTTGGTAAAAATTCTGTTACGCACAAAATTCACCAAGGAAGTCCTTCGTTCGCGGAGATATATCGTTTTTAAGGGTTGCAAGTATCGATATATAAAGTTACTCGTACCGAAACTGACAAGGTAGATACTTGTTTTGCTACCATAAGTAGTATATTAGACTTCCCATCAGAAAGCTTGATATTAATCAAGGAAAAAATCCTAATAATATCTACAAGAATTTTCAAGAGATTTATTATGTAAAAGAAAACCGAGAAATACCGGATTGTTGTGAGAATAAGTAGTAGAAAAGTCCAATTAGATCGCAACTCACCATTCTGATTGTATCTTAGACTGTGGTATCAAGTGGTGGAAACACGTATCATCTATCTATAAATTGGGACACAAATATAGTTGTATTCTTACTGAAATGGTCGAAACATTGCCGAGAAAAATACTTTAATATATGATTCATCTACATTTGACTATCATAGGGCTCATCTTCTATAGGTTTCATGGTCTGTTCTTCATGCACTGTATTTGTGACGTTATGTGAAGTCAGATCGTTGTCACTCTTAAAACCAGCTATCATCAAATAACCAATGTGTAAGTATTCTATACACATACTGTTTATATCTATTGTTGCAGTTGCAGTTTTGGGACATCTTATACGCCCATCGCCTACATGGCGTCACTGAATACAGCTGCTCATTTTATAACACATGAAATGAGTAGACTTCTTATAATTCAACTTTGAACGAATTTAGGTGGGCAACACATAATTCATAAAAAAATTAGTGTATACACAACATTTGAGGTATCGTGTTTGAGTGAAACACACACGAGACGATTGCTTTAAAAAGCGTTAGAGTACAATGATATGTACGTTATTATGAAATATAGAGTTTGTTAGGGGTATAAATGCAGATATTTCTAATAATGACAGGACAGTGTACTGAACAAGATTACATCATTTGCAGGCTAATTATTATAGCTATTTTGAGTAGTATGTTTTAGATTGGTTAGTACCTCCAAATACATATGCACGAGGAAGCCGTTGATGTTACTTTTCCCCTCGGCAGCGGGTTACGTATTGAAGTGCGGTCAGGTGGATGTAAAAATGGTAGTCTGTACTGAAAGGCGTTGTCCACTTACAACAATGCAGAAACTATTAGGTAGTAAATTATGTGAACTGTTTGCGAGGAGAAAGAGAAGAAAAAAACAACTAACACACAATAGCTCTACCTCTACCCCTATCTACCCCTATTATCCCGTATACTAAGACCAAAATAGCCAATTATAGTTGACATCGATTCTATGTAAGTGCCAAATCAAGATACGTAGGCTTTGTACACATAAAAAAGAAAACCACTACACACATATTTGCTAGGTGTACGGAGAAATCACACAGTGACATCTACAATCTCAGCTGAAATAGTGAATGGACACTACCAGCACGGTAAATGACGGCATCTGTGCCTTAGTACGAAAACGTTGTGATAATATCATGCACCGTGGACATCAGCGGCAGTGGAGATGTAAGGTTAGACTTTATCACACTATGAGACGTGGCTGCAGAACTCATTTGGAGACAGTATTTCCCTTAAAAATCAACACGTTTTTAATCTGTCGGGATTTATCACGTTATTCCACAGTTCGTTGCAAAGTTAAATGTTCACTCCGGATATATTCAGAGTTCTACGAATTTTTTATTGTGCATTTACCTATATCAAGTTAAGTAAAAGTTTTCTAACTGGTTTGTATTTGGTAGCATGTGTTCATCAAATGATATGAATACTTCTTTTATATGCTTTCGAGCACTGAAAATTGCTAAATGTTCATTCCGGATATATTCCGAGTTCAACGAATTTTTTATTGTGCATTTACTTATCTCGAGTCAAGTAAATGTTTTCTAACTAGTTTGTATTTGGTACCATGTGTTCATCAAATACTTCTTATATATGCTGTCACGCAATGTAATTTGCCTTTACGGTATTTTCGCTATCGCTTGAAAATTAACTATTCTCGGAATTAAATTAAAAATATAAAAAAAGACGCACAGGCGACCTTTAAAACGTATTTAGTCATAGGAATACGTTACATAGTTATTCATCAGTGTATAGCTGCGCAGACCTGGTGAACTTTTCAGACTCTGAAAATATCCGCACATGTATGTTCGTGTTTGTTCACTTTCAATCTGATGAGAGTTACTATGTAACGTATTCAAACCTTCTGACGATGCTAAGAGGTCGAAGCCACGTGTGAACTGAGGCTAAAATATGTAACTGAAAAAAAGGAGATAATCGATCATCACCTTGCTCCCCTAAGACACTACGCTAAGTCTGTATTTATTTCATGTTCTGTTAGTTTAAAAGTCATTGACTTATTTTCAGCTTTCTGTATTATTCAGTTTACTTTTGGTGAAATTGGAACTAAATATGGAGTGTTTAGCTCCTAGTATTTGTATTACTTTAATGCATGCACTATAAGAAAATACGTTTGCTCTGCAAGTTTCATAATTTATCTTGCGATACAATACATGCTCTCCATAGTAATCCTTAAGAGCTATGGTATGATGTCTGTTCAAGGTGCTGTAAGACGAATATTGACAATCTGAATGTTGTCGCCATTGACAACGGTAGGTGGTGGTTGTCTGGCTATAGCTTTCTAAGCTCGAAGTCAGAGAACAAGAAAACTGATTACTTAGAATACTGTCAATCTGAAATAGAGAGTTGCTCTATAAAACTTTGGCAGTATAATACACTTTCATGTCGTACTTTACCTGGCAAATTAATTTCATCATTAAGCTACAATCTGTTTCAAATCCTTTCACAATATTACGAAATTAAGCCATCTCTTTGAGCTGCTCAACTATTATGTGACAAATGATAACATGCTTGGCCCATCAATCATAATGTCTTTTGTTACTGATGCTTATGGAAGCGATCTGATGAGAATAAAAAGAGGGCGCAAGCGTGGCGCATTGTACTGCTAATGGGAAAAGCTCCGAGTTGACTAGCTGTAATGCCCCTATTTACATCACGCTGACAGTGAGCGACGCAGCCCTGGTAGTAATGCAGAAATAATTGGGTCGGGCCGCTCGATGCACAGCACACAGAGTATCTATCAGATCTTCTACACAAAACGTTTAATTTACGAAACTCTGGTCTCAGAAGCTTAATAAAATTGCTAACTGCTAAACCAGGAACAATTGTAGCTACTGTATATCGAGTTTGTGTAATGCCCTGTTAATCAAATCAACAATGAAGGGTAAGTAGAACCAGAATATAGATTAGATTACATTTATTTCATTTGTATAGTAATGATCGTTACGGATACACAACACAACATGTTAGTGAATAAAAAAGTTTAATCGTTTTATACAGATACCTAAAGACGAAACAACCATAAACAGAAAGAAACATTATCTTTCATTATGAACAAGCATATGGAGTCCGTTCACTTTATCATTAAGAGACTCAACGCCTTTGGTTGCTACCTACGTTCAGTTTCATCTAAAAACACCATCAACAGTGCTAGTAGTTATGTTGAGTGTATTATGAAGGTAATTAGTCAATGAATCAGGTCGCTTCGATGTCTTACCATTCAGCGGATTGATGGTCCTACACTTGAACGGATATATATATTACATTACGGGGAGCAGCTGAAGAATACTCTCTAAAACGTTGATGTGAAGACCACTGTAGTGTCATACTCTAAAGTGGCACTGTAAGTGCTGTGGTATATCGCCGCAAGCAGTTCCGCAATACAGCCGTGGTGTGCGAAGCAATCTAACCTACAGAGTACTTTCAGGACAGAAACAAGCAAGTTATCTTTATACAGCTAAATGAACATCCCATCCTTCGAGATGATGAAATGGAAGGCAAGTTATCGGAAGGAACGACTGCCGTGATCGGTCAGCAGTACGATAACGTCCCGTACTCAAACTTCTACAAAGAGTTTTCAAACGAATGAGACTACGAAAAGTTTTAAATAAATTATGAAACACTGTACATCGCAAAGGCACGTCTATTATAATTATATTGAAATTTATTTTAATATCAGTTCAAATGCATCTAAATTTTTATCACAGATGATTAGTATTCTTTTGTTAAGACTTGAAAATAAACACATATCAGAAAGGCACATTAAATCTTGAAACATATAACATGCACCTACATATTAGCAGTCAGTTCACACCACTAATATTCTCACTAATAATTTCGTTTGGAGAGAAGAAAATTAATCTCTTATGAGAAACTATTTCCAATAGTCACAATAAGAAAATTTCACGTTTTGTTAATCAACGAATTTTATTTTCAGAAGATGCTTCACCAACTGTACACGACATTTTCCCCAGATTAAATAACTAAATGAATATTATTTTCACTTCTGGTAAAACACTCTTTTTAAAAAAAGCTTTAATTATAATTTAATTTCAGAAATGAAAAGTGCTAACATTCGACGTGTGACTACTGATGAAATGCTCACACCTTATAAAATCAGAAAATTGTGATAACACAGTTAAAGCTAAAAAAATATTATTACAAAATAAAAATTAAAAACAACAATAGATCAAAAATTATTCGGGAAATCAATCATAAACTAATAACTAACAAAGCAATCGTAAGGAAGATATTACAGATGATTATACCTTTAAAAAATTACAGTTATGATAATATAAAAGGAATTATTGAAGTTTTCTGACATATTTGTATAACGTCATTACGTTTTATAAATAACTGGGACATTAGGTCAATCGTATCACTACAGTAATAATTTACACTTGTTCATCATGGATTCATCTTGCTTCATTGATTTTTCGTATAACTCATTTTTCGACTTCGTATCACATTCAATAGTTTGGAAATATACACACATATTTATCTTCATACTGCAAGGTTTTCATACCAGTTTTGTTATTATCTGATATTACTATCAACAATTATAGATGGATATATAAATGAAAGGATACAGCTTATTAATTGGCTAACACTGACATCATGCTGTCAGCTCTAGGCGGAGCCTCCAGCACTTGACTATTTTCATTAAACCGTTCATGCTCCGTGCACAGCCATTGTTCATAAGTCTGGGTACATCTATGTTTTCTAATTTTATAGCTAATTTTAGGTACTTTTAGTGTATCCCTCTCGTTTTTATATCCTGTATAATACTGCGGTTTTGAAGATCTGAAGATGAACGTGTGATGGTCGGAATCGATAACCGCCTAATAAACGTGCCTTTGTGATTTAGAGTGGTTGATGATCAGTTTCAAATATGTTATTTTGATCAGTGACTTCTTCCAGCAAAGTTACCAAAAAGTCTATGACAGTATTTAGCAAGTAGAGGAAATCATTATAATGCAGTAGATATTCGTACACCAGAATTCAAATGGACTAAAAACATTTCATATGATACAGGCACGTCTAATGAGCTATCATCGACACTTTGAAGGACGTCTACACTGAATCGACAGTCAGACTGGCAAATTTTTAAGTGTGGAGAGAAAAAGGGCATCAACAAAATTGTACTCGCTCTCCAGCGAAGCACACAACGACCATCCAAAGATGGCGTGCTGTAAAGTAATGAATGCCTGTCAATGATTTCCTGAATAATTCTAAATGTTTTTAAATAAAACAAATGTTATTAACATCCTACTTTTTATACTTGATGTCTATATATTTGCAGTTCTCTGCCGCTAGAATGCTCTGGATTGTGGCGTGGAACATGGCGGTGTGTAACGTAGCTATGTCAGAGTGTGAGAAACAGTTTGCTGTAATCGAGTTTCGAATTCGAAGAGTTCGTCTAGACAGGAACCATCTTCTCCTTCATCAAGACAATGGCGGGTCACAGATGAGCGCATTGGAATGTGAAACATCCAAAAGCAACTTTCTGTGTCCTTTGTTACGATCGTCCACAATACGTGTCCGACTTGGTGGACCAGTAATATTTAGGGGTAGATATCTTCCAGTCACAATAAAACACCCACTATAGCCAATAGTATGTGGGACGCGAGAACTGATTTGGTAAATTAGGCGGAAGAAGATCCCTACATTTATGGAGGCTTGGTGCAGCTGCCTCGCGCATCTACTTCAACTCATCACGTAACGAGATTTTGTAATGTGTCTATGGCAATGCTTAGTGTTGCCACTACCGCATAGACGACTGTTTTCTTCAGCCTAGGCCGTCTGCACATAGCAATTCAGAGTTACCAATAGTGCTGGGAGATCTCAGGGATTGCCACTCATCTACCCTACTATAGCCAAGAGAGGTTTGCCGTAGGGCTTCAGTAAATTTGGAAAGTAAGGGAGGGTTACTATCATAGCTGAGACTTTGTGAAATGTAAATTTCCACGACCGGAAATGTCACAATTAATAAAATATTCCGGGCTATCGTGCTGTGGACGAATGGATTTCGCCTTAAAACCCAACGTTTCGTCACCATCTGAGGAAGGAGTTTTCATGGGGTATCGAAGCTATTTTGAATGTCCGATTCACACCACGGTTCGCTACCGACTTCAACCAAATTCCGCTTCCGCCTGTTTCCGCGCAGTGGCGTGACGCTACATCTTTTGAATGCGCGAGCGAAATTGGCCGCTGTCGACTGCCATCGGCCGCTGTTGGTATTATCTCATGGTGTAAGACGGGTACACATCTTTCTCAGCATCGGAATCCAGATCTCATTCAACGGCACGCCCACCTTCTTCCTACTGAATTTCCAATTTATTTGCCTCTCTATACCCTTTCATGGTTTCCGCTTGTGGCTGCTAGTAGTTGAGTCCTATAAAAATAAATGTGGTGTGTCTTCTGCTGCATGTCGTGTTCTGCAAAAGCTGCTCTGTCAGACTTTCCTCTCCTGCAATGGCCCCTTTGCTCTTCTGCAGAACTGTTTAAATATTGCCTCACAACCACTTACTTCAAGTGGAACGAGGATTTCTATGAAGAGACGGATGGTGTTGTTATGGGGAGCCGCTTAAGCCGGGTTGTACCGATTTTCTTTATGGAAAAATTCGAAGAGTACTCATTGGAAACTGCGGAAAAAAACAAATATTTGGTTCCGGTATGTGGGTTATATGTTTGTTTTGTGACAACACGACAAGGAGGAACTGGATTGTTTTCACAAACATCTCTACAGGATCTATTTCAGATTCAATTTACCACGGAGCATGTGGCAGGTGGAAGCTGCGCTAGTTTTCAAGAAAGAAGGTGGTAGCTTGGGCCACACGGTTTACTGAAAACCCACGCACACGGACCTTTACCTACACCAGGACTCAAACCTCCACCCATAACAAAGGCGAGGCATCACAAAAATGTTGGGGCAAAGAGCAAGGGAAAATCTGGCAACATGTTCGTAGCGCAGCTTCTCAAGAGCCTTTGGTAGCATAAGGGACGCGATATGCATGACTATGTGATTTGTCGCCCTCCTGCACAGCATCCCTACACATCGGCTTCTATCGACGCTGTGCCACAAAGCATTATCCTCCATAAAACAGACTAAACAAGAAATATGTAGCCTTCCGCCGTCGGTTTCATTCTCATTAACATCCTTCTCTGTGTATTATCTAAAATCTTATAAAATACTTTAGAAGCTAATAAGTGTTGTTTCATTCATGTCGCAGATTCCTTCTCCAGGGAAAAGTCAGTGGCTTGTTTCGGCGTAAACATTGAGGACGAAAATTATTAAATTCGTAGAAACGGCCGAAACACCCTGGATACTGCTGTTTTCCTCAGCTGGAAAAGTTTATAGAAAAGTATTCATCTACATATTTAATACTGATATTAAGATGGGACAGAGAAATATCACTTGTATTACAAGATCATTAATATGAATAATGAAAGTGAAACAACAACCAAACGATGTGCAATCTGATACTATATACAGGTGAACAGCAATCGCATGGGCGCTCTTCTATGTTTCCGTTTGTGTGTGTGTCTGTGTGTGTGTGTGTGTGTGTGTGTGTGTGTGTGTTTGGATCTCTCAGAAGACTAAGAAGAAAAGTCGTAGACAATCTCTACTTGATTATAGTCTTGTTTTTTAACGAAAAAAAGCCACTTCAGGTATGAAACGTAAGAAAATAAATCGATATATACAAATCTTCGGGCGTGTATGGCCGCCTGGAAAAGACGAAATAATCGAACAAAGATTTGCAATTGCTAATTCGGGAGATAATGGTTCTGCGAATTGCAAACCAACAATCAGGATAATACTTAACACGTTACATGACATTTGGTGAAGCAGAACACATCCCCTTCTTCAAAGAGATGTCGTGAACGTGGTGACTACCATTGGCCAAATGCTGTTCATTTTTTGACAATGTAATTTGCATTTTCACGCACATTTCTGTCCGATGCCTTTGTTGTGTACTCACAATGCCGCTGGCTCTGAATGCTTCGACCGATCAGCATCCACTGTTTCCCGTTTCGCATACGAAATTTTGCCATACAGCAATCAGCTTTGGTATTCATAGAATCTGCATCTGAAAGAGCTCGTATTGGAATGAGAATCCGGCAAATACCTAAAGCGAAAATCACGATATATTTCAATATGAGTGAACTGTGTTCAATTAGTGACTGCTCTTTAGTCGTATATTTAACTTTGAAGCACACATTGTAACCTCAAATAACAGTGTCACAAGGACTAAGTATCATACTACTCACCCCTCTCCTCAGGGCACAAAACTAGACGTAAAATTAATATATACATATGTACCAGTAGACACAGGTATACTTCAGTGTTCGTCTGGAAAGTCAGCACGTTTAGTCTCCATGTACGTCACTCTTATTATGTGAACAAAATAGTTCCCAACCATTCTTTGTCCATTACCTCCGTGTGCAATCAGATATTAGCTAGTACCCCCGCCCCCGTCCTATCCATCCCTTTTTCCCCCACATTATCACCAACTTTAGCATCTAATTAAACCTGTAGAATGAAAGAGTTTTCTTGGAAGATGATGAAAGATAAATATTATTTTGTTTTTGTGTGTGTGCGTGCTGAAATGGCTCTGAGCACTATGGGATTTAACTTCTGAGGTCATTAAAGTGCGCGTCATTTATGTTGGCGGCCGAGTTTAGGTTCGTTCTGCGCATCTGACGTCACAAAACACAGTCAGCCAATGATCAGAGAACGACGTTGTCAGATCTCGACTGCAGAGCAGAGCATGGAGGAGTGTCTTCAGTTTTAGAAACGTTCAGTCATAAATAAAGTAATAGAGCTAAAGGAATGTCTTGATAGCAGACATTCTTTTATAGAAACTTTGGAAAAGACATTATTTGTACCAATTGCTTCATATTATATTAATTAATTAAACCAAACAAGCAATAAGACTCCTAATTCAGGCGATAGCAAGAAAAGGTGTTTGTATCAATCTCACTAACCGTTTTTTCGCAATAAAGATCAGCGGTAATTGTTTATTTCCTATTGTACTTCGACGAAGTGTGAGTAATTCATAGTCATATCAACAGTGTCAGTACTCTGCGTGACTTGTTATACTCCTCATGGAGACACGTTGTCAGACGAGCTGCGTTAGCATAATGGTTAAGGCGTTGGGTTTATAAGCGAAAGGTAAAGAGTTCAAACTTTGTAAGGTGCTAAACACTTTCTTTATTTAAAAACAATATTGAAGTGTCTTACTTCACGAATTTTATTCGTTTGAATGCAATTTCTTGAAATTTCTAGTGCTTTGTCTCTTCATTAACACTTTCGCTGCTGCACACACATGCCGCATTCCGCGCTGTGCGCGATTTTGTTATAACTGCACTGCTCGCCTGTGCAGACACATGGTGTTCCGACTACTTTGACACACTTATCATTCGATTTAACAAAAACTATTTGGCCCAAAAATTTGATTTTTACATATCTTCTTGACTGAGACCTTCCCCCCATAAATGACTTAATTTTGTTTCGATGTTCAACGCAGTTATTGTGCAGCATTAAATGTAGTAAACCATTGCACGAAATTTTGAAGAGTTTGCAGAGGTAAAACTTCATAGCGTATACTTTCCGTATGGTCGATTTTGGTTGCCACAATGTTGAGAATGAAATGTGGACAAGATACCTAAATTTCATATAAAATTTACTATATAACAATATCTCATTTAATTTAAGTACCACATAGGTGTCGTATGTAATATTGAGAAATATTCCGTCTTTCGCGACTGTAATAAAAGTTTTATTTACACCGGACGCGTTTGGCAACACAGGCTACAGATCGGAATAGAAAAACTGAGAAAAGACATCGTACAGCTAACACAATTTATAAGAAATTAAATATCAGACAAAAAACGAAAAAGGTTAGGTAACATCTCACAACGACTGCATAGAAGCGATGGAAAAAACAGCTGCCTATAAATATCTAGGGTACAGACAAAAAACAGGAATAGATAATACAAATATTAAAGATGAACTAAAAGAAAAATATAGACGAAGACTAACAAAAATACTGAAAACAGAATTGACAGCAAGAAACAAGACAAAAGCTATAAATACTTATGCTATACCAATATTGACCTACTCATTTGGAGTAGCGAAATGGAGACCTAGAAGCACTAAATACACTTACACGATCACAATGCCACAAATATAGAATACATCACATACATTCAGCACAGAAAGGTTCACATTAAGTGGAAAGGAAGGAGGAATGGGATTTATCGACATAAAAAACCTACATTATGGACAGGTAGATAATTTAAGAAAATTCTTTATAGAACGAGCAGAAACTAGCAAAATACACAAAGCAATCACTCATATGAATACATCGGCTACACCACTGCAATTTCATAACCACTTCCACAACCCTTTAGATCGCCTACCATCAACAGATACAAAGAAAGTAAATTGGAAAAAGAAAACACTACATGGCAAGCACCTGTATCATCTAACACAGCCACACATTGATCAAGACCCATCCAACACATGGGTAAGAAAAGGCAATATATACAGTGAGACAGAAGGATTCATGATTGCAATACAGGATCAAACAATAAACACCAGATATTACAGCAAGTATATTATTAAAGATCCCAATACCACATCAGATAAATTCAGACTTTGCAAACAACAAATAGAAACAGTAGATCACATCACAAGCGAATGTACAATACTAGCAAATACAGAATACCCCAGAAGACACGACAATGTAGCGAAAATAATACATCAACAACTTGCCATACAACATAAACTAATAAAACAACACGTTCCCACATACAAGTATGCACCAGAAAATGTACTGGAGAATGATGAATACAAATTATACTGGAACAGAATCATTATAACAGATAAAACAACACCACATAACAAACCTGACATCATACTCACTAATAAAAGAAGAAATTAACACAACTAATCGAAATATCCATACCCAATACAACAAATATACAGAAGAAGACACGAGAAAAAATTGAAAAATACATCCAACTGACTGAGGAAGTCAAGGACATATGGCATCAGGATAAAGCTGATATTGTACCAATTATACTATCAACTACAGGAGTCATACCACACAATATCCACCAGTACATCAACGCAATACAGCTACATCCAAACGTATATATACAACTACAAAAATCTGTTATTATTGATACATGTTCAACTACCCAAAAGTTCCTAAATGCAATGTAACGTATACCGCACAGTTAAATGGAAGTTACGCTTGATCAAGGTTCGCCTCACTTTCCATTTTTAACCAGACATAACGTCTGAGAAAGGAAAGAAATAATAATAATACTGTAATGAGACCGAGAGCCATAAACACCTCATTGAATTGAAAACTAGATTTACGAGAAATTAAGAAAATAGGGAGAAACACTTGTAAAAGATTCTAAGACCACGGTACACGCAAGATGGATACAGGCTGCAAACCATCGATACAACATAAAAAGTATCAAACATCGGAACTGACATCAGAAAGACGCGAATGATATTCTATGGACACCGAAACAGGTTATCCGGAAACTAAACGTCTCTTGGACTAAGTTGCATCACTTAACGTATCAATACCCTGGGTAACTGTAGTTAGGAAGGATCTGACGAAAGCAAGACTGATGTAAGAAACACAACAGACAGGGATATATTCAGAAGCAAAACTGACAATTGGAGGTTTACTCCAGAGATGGAAAACTAACCATACCAACCAAAGTGGACACATGATAGAAAGCAGAACTTCGGGGAGAAAATGTAAATATGCTTTGAAAATAAGAACCCTGAGAAAAACTGAAAATCACTTGGTTTTCGTTCTCCACTGGGACATTCGCTAGTAATAATAATAACAGTAATAATAATAATAATTATTATTATTATTATACTATACATCGTCTATAGTAGATCTTATGTAGTTGCTGCTGTGTCGTGCTGGCAGTTAATTCACTTATCTGTCTCGAAACGAGTAATGAAGCAATTTCTGGTCTATTGCAGTAACTCTCTACAGTTTGGAGAAGACATTTACTTGAGACATTTAGCATTTGCTACGTATTATGTCTCACTTTTATCGTAAGCAATGTACGGGACAAAGCACATAATATGTGTGTAGTGGGTGGACTAAGTGAGGAACCTTTAACCTCCACCACCTTAATGCTACTGACTGTGAAAAAGTAGTTATTGATAACATACATAATCAATATTAGAATCTTACAAAATTGTGGTAATAGTAATGATCTTTCGACAATAATTTAGTCTCGTGACTGAAACGGTGTCGTTTTGCTTCCATGTGGATCCACAGCCACTAAATATTTAACACAAGAATACATTGTGTGTTGTAGGCTGTAATGTGCTTCTTTTAAATCGTGCTATTAGCTAATACTGGCCGTGAGCCATTATCAACTACATTTATAATTTACATATAACATATTCTGCTCATTGTGTGATGAACATTATGTGTAGCAAATGACATAGAAAATGTTCTTGATAATAAGTCACTGCCGAAATTAGCTAGTAGCATGAGTTTAATAAAGCAAAATACAGCCTACAATGGTCAATGCATTTTTTTTTATGAAATAGAATCTAATCGTTTAGTTTTGTCCTACATAAAATATCATTTTACCCCTCAGGGGGTAATTACCCTCAGGTTGGAAACCACCGGTTTAAAGTCACCGACTTTACTTTCTACATACACTATAGTAAGTTTGTGAACTAAACTGTTTAAATAACTTTTTTTCGCGAACGGTCTTGTGACATTTTTGATGCTGCCTCTGCCTCTGCTCTCCCAACTTCTTCATATCAGTGTAGCAATTACTTGTTAAAGATATTTCAGTCTCTACCTTTTTCAACAGTGTTTTTCCTCCACAGCTCCCGCATGTACTATGGAAAATATTCCATGGTATATCAACACATGTTCTATCATTCTGTTACTTCTTAGCTGTGTTATTTAAATTCTCACTTCTTCGACGATTCAGAAGAGAACTACTTCATTACTTTTCTTATTGAATGAACATCCCCCAAACAAGACTCGGAAGGGCCAATGGTACCACCCGGACGCCATGTTATCCTCAGTCGATATGCGACAATGGGTGCGGATATGGAGGAGCATGTCGTCAGCACACCGCTCTTTCGGCCGTTGTCAGTTTTCGTGATTCGAGCTGCTGCTTCTCAGTCAAGTAGCTCTTCAGTTAGCCTCACAAATATTGAGTGACCTGGCTTGCCAACAGCGCTCCGCAGATCCGGACGGTCACCCATCCAAATGGTAGCCACATCCGATACAGCTTAACTTCGGTGATCCGACGGGAACCGGTGTTACCACTGCACTAAGCTGTTGGCCAATTACTAGTCCACCAAATTTTCAACATTCTTTGATAACACCACCAACGCTTTGACTCTCTTTTTTTTCTGGTTGCCTCACTGCACATGACTCACTACCATATAATTATGCTCCGAAGCACCGTTTCAGAAATTTCTTTCCCAAATTACGTTTTAAAATATTAGAAAGCGATTTTATTTTGACAATTTTGATGGTTTAAGTAATTGAAGTTGTGACTGTTGAGAGTGAGAGCTGACCATCAACTCTGCATTCCGTTTCAGGAATATTTGCAGGTAAACTTTGTTCAGTTGAGAGAAACTGTGCCGATGTTGCATTTTAACTGTAACTTTTGTGGGATAACGTTGATTTTTATCAGATATCTTTGTAAAGGCGGTGATAGCCCATGTTCGCACCGATTTGTTGGAGTAGAACTTAACTAGAGGAAAATCAAAGTTTTTCGTATGTTTACCATGTTAAATATTTGCAATATGGAATACAAAAGCAGACAAGAGTTTTTTTATTCAGTCATTTTATGAATTTTGGGTTGTTTCTTCTACTGGAGTCGGAATGGTGGCTACGCGATTTAATTACTCCTTTAAATTTCTATAAATAATGTTAGTTCCTTGAAGATATTTAAGGAGGTCAGCAGACTGAACAGCTACTATTGTTACGATCACCTGTAACAGTACTAAATGTCATTATTGTCTAGCAAAGTAATGTCCGTGGACATTATCGCTTTACCTTATTTCTTCATAACAGTAGCAGCTCCAGAACCTTCTTCTGAGACTTTCCTTTTATTAGATAAATACATTTCTCCCGATCATGTCGCGTCGGTAAATGATATAAATTTTTCGTACTATAAATCTCAATACATGTAGGTTTTCTCTCCTACTAAATGAAACGTGTTCGTGATCTATGGTTCTGACATGGGCGCGAATGACCTTAGTTGTTTTTGCGTCCTAAACAAAACAAACTAACTAAATAAATAAATCCCTACTCTAGACTTGCAACAAACGCTATAGTGAATACATTACGCCGTGCTAAATACCTTTTCATATAAGTTTACACTTTTTTTACTCACACAAAAGACGGAGCGCTCTATAAAAACAACCTACCATATAGGCGTCCGAAACAAAAGAAGTGATTAATAAATACAGTGTTAACGAATGAGCATTTAAAAATTTAAGTTACTAAGATAACATTTATTCTGTTAGATTTAACTCCCTGTAAATAAAACAGGAAAAAAGAGGGACTCAAACAACTGAAAGAAATTACAGTCTCTCAGGTTTAGGTATGCTACAAATGCCCTTCTACTGTATTACTCTACACTGGCGTTATCCAACCTTCACTGGACGACAGCCACAGTAATGGTGTTGTTTCAGGTTTATTCACTACACTTTCTGTATTGGGTCTCTGGCCTGGGTCAATACCCTTCATGGTTTGGCCAGACTTAATGCGTTTTTATTTTTATTGTTATCTATATTTTTTACTACCCTACAGCCGGCAGAGGTGGCCGAGCGGTTCTAGGCGCTACAGTCTGGAACCGCGCGACCTCTACGGTCGCAGGTTCGAATCCTGCCTCGGGCATGGATGTGTGTGATGTTCTTAGGCTAGTTAGGTTTAAGTTGTTCTTAGTTCTAGGGTCCTGATGACCGCAGATGTTAAGTCCCATAGTGCTCAGAGCCATTTACTACCCTACACGTCTCTTCTTCTTGTTTCTAAATCTTTACCCGTTATAAATATTCATTTTTGTAAGGTCTTTCACCTGATAATATTATTTTCAATACTTAATAAGCTTATTGTTTAATTTTCCTCTTCCACATGCCCTGTTTAGTCCAGTTTTTAATTTGTTATTGCATATTGTCCCTGCAGTGGGATTATTGAATATTTCAGTCTCCACTCCGCGTTCTTAACGAGTAACCGTCGAACAATCTTGGAGCCAATCAGTATGCCGGCATAGCATCGTGACCTCGTGACGTATTTTTCGTAACTTAAGGGAAAATTTTTTATGGCTCGTTTTGGGGAAACGAAAACTTTGGGGAAACATTTTGGGGAAAAAATTTCGGCAGTAGGGAAATTGGGGAAATATTTTTCCTACGTAACGATACTAATAA
Organism: Schistocerca serialis cubense; assembly: GCF_023864345.2. Lineage (NCBI taxonomy): Eukaryota > Metazoa > Arthropoda > Insecta > Orthoptera > Acrididae > Schistocerca > Schistocerca serialis. Next base: position 313,616,348 of record NC_064646.1, read on the forward strand.
TGCCATGTCTGATATTTTAGTTCATATAACACATATTCAGTTTTGTATATATGCTTTCTCACTCTCTCTCGTTCTCTCTATCTTCAAATCAATCGACACATCTTTCCTTTTATCGTCTCTGGTGTTTGGCGCTAGCTTCATACCGATATCTGCAAGATATAGATACAATAAGATAGATGTCAAGGTGTATAGAAACATCCCGTGTAGTGCCTGATACAAATTTTCATTTCTCCGTTAATGAAGTAAAGAAAGATTTATGATTATGATTTACAGTTTTGTAGCTGTGACAGATAGTAAGAAATGATTCCGACTGACATTAGACAAGTGGTTGTTATTTCTCCAAACTTAAGCACAACAATGCTGAGTCTCCATTTACCACATGGCTTCCATGCGTGGCTCTTTCTTGCGTTTACGAAAGAAGTAATTTAATCCGAACAAAGCTGCCGGAAGGTGCAGGTTTAGAAGTACGTGGTATTGGTGTTTTGGGTGTTTTGTTTGTTACTGTGTTCGCTGATGCTGTGATTTTTCATCGTATGTTAACTGAAAGAGAGGGAGTAGGTATGTATAACCTCAACTATCATGCGAAGATATCGGCCTGCATGGGAAGTCGAACATCGATTTTGTGATAAGTTTCTGAATTTCTACGGTTTCTAGATACTTCACTTGATACAGACTAGGGTTTCAGTCTTGCTAAAAAGCTACAAATAAGCAAGTTGTGTTTTATTTCTAGAATAAATGCAATCATGACGAAATAACGCTGTAAGATATCATACCATTCCGATACTGAATAGTGAGTGAGATCAGTCAATACTTAGTAGAGCGTTGAGATATGGAAGATTGAATACAGGTTACTGGTTTGTGTTACTGTTTTTACTTGGTTGGTTTGTGGATTTTCATGTAGTTTGGATGCCATTAAAATAAGAAGCTCAAAAATGGTTCAAATGGCTCTGAGCACTATGGGAAAAATAAGAAGTAGCTACGTGTTAACGGTAACAGGACTGCTGGAGTTTTGGGTTTATTTTTGTTTTGGTGGAATAATCTGATTCGCTCACTAAAGCGCCTGTAGACGGCTGGACCAAATGATACTGACCAGTGGACCAAACCATACTCCTCGGACCGACCGAAAATACACACAATTTGTTTTACTCTCTTTGGTCAGAAACGAGCGGAGCAGTGCGGTCTTTGCTGTAGTCAGTGGTCCAGACGATATTATTGTTAGACGCCTCTTTTTGCTTTCTTGGTGTTGCCATTCCGGTGTCCCAAGACAACAGTGGCATTTTTTTCGCTAAATTAAACACATATAACTTCTACGTTTTTGCTGTTTGACCTTAATAACTCACAAAATAGATATTATTCCGATTTAATTTTGGTAATACGTGCTGACTCGATGCCAAACACGAGACATGTAAATTTGTACTAAAAGTAGAAGGATTCTACAATGCAATGCTTATTTGACAAGTGAAACAAAAGATACTATTTTACTGTTTAACATGTAATAATTTTTTTTAAAATTTTCTTTTCATAGTTGGCTTTCTGCGTTCAGGATAAATATTCCGGTGTTGTTTCATGGTGGCTCTTATGTTCAAAATGCGATGGAACCAAAGAGTTTTGCAAATTGTGCAAATGGACAATACACGCACATGAAAAAGATTTGTAGAACCATGTAAATTCTAAGAAGCATTTACAAGCCCTCAAATTTTCGAAAGTCAATGGCAGAAACTCAAAATAAACAATATTTTATGGCACAAATGTACCTATTGTTGTTGTGATCTTCAGTCCAATGACTGGTTTGATGCTGCTCTCCATGCTACTCTATACTGTGCAAGCCTCTTCATCTCCGAGTAACTACCGTAAACTACATCCTACTGAACCTGTTTACTATATTAATCTCATGGTCTTCCTCTGAGATTTTTACCCCACGCTTCACTCCAGTACGAAATTGGTGATCCCTTGATGCCTCAGAATGTGTCCCACCAACCCATCCCTTCTTCTAGTCAGGTTGTACCACAAATTTCTCTTCTCCTCAGTTCTGTTCAGTACTTCCTCTGTAGTTATGTGATGTACCCATCTAATCTTCAGCGTTCTTCAGTAGCACCACATTCCAAAAGCTTCTATTCTCTTCTTGTCTAAACTGTTTATCGTCCATGTTTTATTTCTGTACATAGTTACATTTGATAGGTTCTGTTTCAGGGATCGTATAATGAATGTTGAATGCATCAATTTAAGATTTATTTGCTATCTAAGAGTTACAATAGAGTGGTGTGTATCATTTCTTTGTAAAATATGCCACGAACTTCAGAGGTAACTTTATTCGTCAGTAGATCTCATTTTGCAAGGATATAGGACATGTCAAAGTATTTACAAGTTTAGACCAATTTAAAATAAGCTAATTTTATACACATACCCTTACAGACTTGTAGTTAGAGACATTCATTAGATTTACTTCAGGTATACAATATTTTTTTACAAATAACTTATTAAATAATATAATGCCACACTGTTCACTCATATCTCTCAGTCAGTCACTGCACATACTATGTACACATTGTTACACACACACAGACACACACACACACACACACACACACACACACACACACACACACACTGGTGACCTCTGGGCCATTTTCTGTACTGTAGCTTCGCATTGCTGTCGTGAAAAACTGAGTGAGTATCCCTCCATAATCAGTGAGATATTGAGCTCACAAAGAGGAAGAGGTGTTAGTATAGTGCTATGCTTCGCTTGGGGGGTAAGTATTTCTAGAAAGGAAAAAAGAAGGGAAAAACATAAAGTGAAGGTGTTGTGTGGAATGTTGAATGTTTTAAAATCATTATTACTTATTTGTATGACATTTTTTATCAAACCCCTACTCTGTTTTATCTAAGTAATCCTTCAGTGTATAAAATATATTACATATAGGTACTTTTTAGCTGCCTTTTTAAATAAGTATATTTTTGCAATTTCTTTAATCTCTTTTGGTAATATGTTGTACAGCTTTATTCCTTGGTATAAAATGCTGTTTTGAGTTTTATGTTTATTTTTTCTTCCTAAATGGAAGTTGAGTATAGCTCTTGTTGCATGGTCATGGACAGAGCTGTTTGTGAAGTAATTACCAATGTTATTTTTGATGTGTATAACTTACTGATAAATGTTTTCACATTGAGCAGTCAAAATTCCCAGTATTTTGAACAGGTCTTTACAGTTAGCTCGACTACTATTTTTGGTTATTATTCTTATGGCTCTTTCCTGCAGCCGGCCGGAGTAGCGGAGCGGTTCTAGGCGCTTCAGTCTGGAGCCGCGCGACCGCTACGGTCGCAGGTTCGAATCCTGCCTCGGGCATGGGTGTGTGTGATGCCCTTAGGTTAGTTAGGTTTAAGTAGTTCTAAGTTCTAGGGGACTGATGACCTCAGCAGTTAAATCCCATAGTGTTCAAAGCCATTTTTTTTTATCTTTCCTAGAGCTTGAAAACTGTGTTCATATTTTGTGCATTTGTTCCCCAAAAACGAGTGCCATAGCTAAGAACTGAGCGTACATATGAATAGCATGTAACTAAAAGATACTGCATGTTCCACACTGATGACAGAATTCTAAGGGGATAACATGCTGATGACATTCTGATTGCAAGTATCTTTGTGTGGTCACACCACTTCAACTGAGAATCAATATTCATTGCCAGAAATTTTGCATTTGTTACACAGTCTGTAGAAGTGCCACCTACATTTCATTTAAGATCGTAATTTTTCTTCTTCAAAGTGAAATTCATGGCTTTAGTTCTCTTTATGTTCAATGTCACTTTATTGCTTATTGACCAATCATAAACTTCCTTGGGAGTTTCATTTGCTTTCTCCGCAAGGAATTCTCTTGTTTCCTCAGTGACTGCAATATTGCTGTCATCTGCGAAGAGAACTTTTTCACCATGAGTCACTCTTTAAAAAAATTGTGTTTATTTTTTTTAAAACTAGGTTTCGTTTCGTAGAGTGACGAGAAGTTCTACGCCAATATATAAAAGCATCACTGTTCAAAGGAATGAAATGTTTTACAGCCCTGAGGGAATGTATATTGTGACCATCAGGAAAAAAAAATTTCACTCGATAAAAAGTGAATTTTCATTTGGGAAAAAGTGGATTCTCACCGGGAGAGAAGTGTATTTTCAGCCGAGAAAAGTGTATTACTATCCCGGAAACCCGGGAAAAATTTGAAATATTTTTTTCTTTTCCGAGTATACACTCTGAAATTGTTTTCTGATAACAAACAAACTCCTTCAGCTCTTTATGTGGGTACAATACCTTTTCGTTTTGGAAACGCTAATTGGTAATATCTTCGATATGGAGTACTGCATATAATAAACAGTCCGGTAGATTATAGTGACCACTGGTGATTGAGTCTCTTGTAGTTTGTCGTTTATGGACGGGATCGCACCAAGACTTCTTGATCCAATTTAAAATTATACATTCTAACCTCTTATCATATAATTTTTTACATCTTCTGTCTTTTCCTCTAAGCTTACTACAGTTTGTCTTACCTTCTTCTCCATTGTCATTTGTTTCTTCGGTCTCTTTGGTAATGGTTTTGCCCATGCATCAGTAGTAAGTTTGTGGAACATCAACTCTGTTGGTGTAAAACCAATAGATGTGTGTGATAATTACTCACAGTCTGCTGAAATGGTGACACGAGTTGAATTCACGTACGGTAGTGTCTCTCTGTAGAATGTATGTACCGATTAATCGCTTAATCTCTCCGAATACTCTCACTATGGGACTGGCCTCGGGGTGAAAAAGGGATACTGCTATGTTTTTGATTGTATTTATAAACAATTTTTTCCATTTCTTACAGGTGAAATATGACGCATTATCTTTTGAGATTATCCTAGGCATTTCTTGGCACTAATCCTCAACAATTTCCCCTACGATCGGGCTATAAGTTACTGGCTTTACAGCATATAATTTGAGGTACTGAGAAAAGACTTCGTACAATGCTATTACATATTTAATTAGCAAGTTGCGTCCATTGTTACTAATTCAAGTGGTTTCGAAGGAACGATAGCCGGCCGGAGTGGCCGTGCTGTTCTAGGCGCTCCAGTCTGGAGCCGAGCGACCGCTACGGTCGCAGGTTCGAATCCTGCCTCTGGCATGGACGTGTGTGATGTCCTTAGGTTGGTTAGGTTTAATTAGTTCTAAGCTCTAGGCGACTGATGACCTCAGAAGTTAAGTCCCATAGTGCTCAGAGCCATTTGAACCATTTTTGAAGGAACGATTGCATGTCAGCCATTCAACTTACGCTTCTTTGTGTGTTATGTTTTTTGGCATATTACACATTTTCTTATCAATAGTTGTATCCTACGTCTCGTATTCGGAAAGTAGAAATAGATGGTGATTTTGCCCGAACGTATGGAGACACTGTAGTATTCCACAAGTTACGAGAGTACTTAATAAAGTTAAGAACGTATATTGGTAAGCGCATACACCAGTTTTCTTGAAATGGTGTGGGTCTATGAAAGAGCGCTTCTTGGTACATCGTGTAGAACTTGTTTACATTTGTGTCCGTAGATTACTTACCTTTTGCCAGAACTGATTCTCTTCTTGCAGTTGTACTAGGCTGTGCACATTTTTATATAGTACGGTCGATGAGTTCTGACACGCATTAGTAGGACTCCAATGCCTGAGGTCTGTTCAGTAAAATACAAAAATCTATTCAAATCATGTGGTAGTCTCGATAGTGCATCCCTAACATACACTGCTTCAAAACTAAATTCTTGTAAATATAGTCATTACCGAACTATCTTTCTCCATATTAGTTTGCAGGTCAAGAGAAACGAGAAGGCTTGATGATTACAGCAAACCAGGGCTTCCCAACATGTGGTCCGCGGACACCTAAGGGGTCCGCCAGCTCTTTCTAGGGGGTCCGCGGCCGCCTTTCACCAAATCGTGTAAAATAATGAGTAAAATTATTAAATAAAATGTGAAAATCAAATTCATAACTACTTTTTTTTCGTGTGAAAAACGTGTGTACTTTTACTTCAGGTCGTGTCCCCAAGCAGCCTTTGCGGCTCCTAAGTGAGAACGCATACACAGTTTAATGCCGGAGAATGCGGCTTCTCTGATCGACTGTTTCGCAACAATACGGGGGTCGTTTGTGCGCCGGCTCACGGCGCTAGATGCGCTGAAACCTTTTACGCGTGCGCGGAGCGAGCTTTGTCGACCAATTACAGCGCTCGCTTGCACGTATGCGGTCCCAAGCATCATTAAACGTTAAACTTGGTTTGTCAGTGCACTACCTACTTCATAAGTAGATTTTTGACCAGTTTATTACTTCTAACATGGCTCGCTGGCTGAAGTCAGGATCATTGAAGAAGGGTGCAGTTTGTCCATCGCCTTCACAACAAGGGAAGTTTCCAGTTGACACACACACGCGCACGCGCACGACTGTTAGGAAATATGTATGCTGCTTACACAACAGTAGCCAAATAGTGGAAGTGAACAGACCATAAGCGGCAGCTTGTCAACAGCGAACAGTTGGGACGTGACGTTCATTGCTCTTGGAGGAAGACAGCTCCATCGTGTGAAATTTCAATTACCAAGTAATTTTAATCAGGCTATAGTGTGGTGAACAGAGGGAGTAAATCCATTAGTAAGTGTCTGGATAAAGTGGGAATTCAAATTGGATCGTTAATTTCAAGTTGTTTTCATTCCTCTCTAAACCAAAGACTATAGATACCTCGGGGGGGGGGTGGGGGGGAGGGGGGGTGGCAGGGGGGCAGAGGGGGGGGGGGCATTGGAAACATGCCACTTACATTAAGCAGCTTTCAGTGGCCATGGGTTTCACTCTGAAATTTAAAGTTACTGTGCTCTTGACTGACTAGGGATCCGCCATGGATTTTCGACTGAAGAAAGGGTCCGCCAGCTGAAAAGGTTGGGGAGCCCTGCAGTAAACCTTCGCGCGCCAGCGACATAAATAACATTTAAATTTTAGAGACGCACACGCGACTGGGAGTGCTTCGATTTCGGTTACAGAGAACGCCCTTTCGCTCGCCGTAAGCGTTCTAATAACGAAACACACAATGCTTGGTGTTTGTTTACCAATTGGCTCTTTAATTTGGAGAAGACATGCCCCCAGATATTTTAATGATACGTCTGTAACTAGTCAAAATCTTTGGTTCACATTAGGGTGGTTTAAAATATCGGCTTCAACAAATGTCTCCTATATGTTTTCAAAATCATTTTGCGAGTGATTTGTCCATAACCAAGTACTGCTTTTCTTAGTAAGTTCAACAGTGCATCGGCATTTAGGAGTTGGTCGGACACCAATTTCCTAAAGAAGGTGGCCAGACCTAGATACACCTTGAGCTGTTTCCTGCTTTGTGAAGGTGGAAAGTATCTAATGACACTTTCTCAGGGTCTGGCAAGATCGCTTCAAGCGAAATGATGTGTCCTAAAAATTTTATCCTTTCTTTTGCGAATTCGGATTTTCTCAAGTTCGTCGTTCCCTCCTCTCCCCTCCCTCCCTACACAGTCCATACCCCCACTCAGTGAAACGGTAAAGTACCTGTGCTGTTACGCGGAGGTATTCTTCTCATGTGGGAATTGCAATCAAAGGTCGGCAATATATACCCTAACTAGCCTAAGCAGCTCTGGTCCCAATACCTTACCAAGGGCTGCGATGAAGACACGACACTTGCGTTTTAGCCAAAAGATAACACACAAAATTCATAACTCCTTCCACCACACACAAATGCTGTGTAATTTCTGCTCTCATGGTGCAATGCTATATGCCAGTAGGTTCTTTGAGGTCAATCGCCGTAAGAAATCGAACTCCAACAGGTGGTCTTCTAAACTTTCTGATCGTGTCTTCATTGAGACGATAATTCTGTTTATGTCCCTTCCGTCAAGTATTAAGATCATGGTGCCATCTGGTCTTGCAATTCCTAATACGAGACTATAGTAGCATGAGTGAGAAGGTTCTATCACCTAGCCCCCAGTCGATCATGTGTTCCATTTCCTTACTTACTGCTTCGTTTTTTGACCACGGCATGGAATAAAACGAATAAGGATATGTTTCATGGAGATAGACAACTATGTTGTAGACATAACATTTTATTGCTACTGGTCGTTTCTAAAACACATGAGTTTATTGTGGGATGAATAACTGTAACTCCTCTGTTTGCCTGTACTGATAATACACCTATGCTCTCTCAGTTAATGCGTTCGTCTTTTTCTTCATCAATTAATAATATACAGGGTACAATTGTATTTTTATATTACCATCTCGTTTGCGGTTGTTATGGTTTGTTCTTGCCCTCACCAAACTACTGATATCTCTTGCTCATCCACTGTGAAATAATACCTAACATCACCTACATCAATCTCTACCTTGAATAGTCTGAAAGCATCCATCCCCATTAAACCATTGACAATCAGTTTTCTACTCCCAGACAGGTGCACTCTGTAGTGATGTCTTCCCTTTGTCCTTGTCCTCCCTCCTGTACTTATCCCCTGTTACCTTGTCTGTAACCATAGTTACTACTGTCAGGTCGCCTCCTGTTGTCGTTATGTCCTGGCAAATTACCATATCTATTTTATTGTCTACTGGCAGTGGATCTTAGAATATAGTATCTGGACCCCTTTGTTTCATAGATATTGAGTCATGGTCACGTGGATCACGTTCTCTCAAACCCCAACTTTGGTATCCGTACTTTGGTCTCTTACCTTCGTTATTATTTTCGTTACTTTGCCGAGGCGTCAACCGTGGTTGTTGTTTCCACTGTTATTGTTATTGTTATTGTTATAGTAGTTTCCATTACGCGATGTATCAGGCTGTATATTCCTCTCAGTTGGAGGTTTCCCTTCTTCATAAATGAGATCGATCGAGTTGAGAAGATCCAGATTGTTTTCTGGAACTGTCAACAGTTTTTCCTTCACATGTGCCGGCAACCGACTATTGAGTATCCTGAATAGGGCAACATGTTACTTTGGATTTATTCAGTAACGCATCTTATCAAGATATTTTTCGAGGTACGGGTGCAATCCTGCCTGTTTACTACGAAAGGGCTGAGGGCTAAACTCCTCACGACGCAACCTCTCTTGTACAGCGACAGACCAGAATTGGTCAAGGAAAGCTTACTAAAATTGTTATTAGGCGTGGCAACCCTCAGCCACGTTAGTAGCCCAAAGCAAAGCATCGCCATGAGTATAGCCTACTACAAATCTGATCTTTTGTGCTTCCGTCCAGTTACGTGCTAGCGCGCCCCGGAATGCACTTATGTATACGACAGTGTTTGTCTTCTTGCCCTCAGTCGAATATGACGGAAATTGCATGTGCCTGAGTAGGCCTTCGTCTGCTAAAATAGATGACGAACAAGGTGATTTAATCAGAGGAAGTGACACCGTCTCTGGGTGCATGAGATTGTACGCAACATATAACGGTGCAGCCGTTGGTATTAGATGTTGCAAACTATATTCTCTTTCTTCACAGAGGGGTATAATCGCAAGTGATTGGGTGTAATTATTCCCGCCTCAGGACATACTTATCTACTCGGCTTTGATTGTGGTTGGGTCCTTTGAGCTACCGCTGCCACCCACGAGCTACTGGCGGATTCGCTCATCTGCTCTTTTAACAACTGAGTCTATTTTGGGATGAGAAGTTCCGCCTTACGCAAGACACCTTTTTTCTTTTTGTTTCACCCATACATGTTTCAGCACTTTTGTGCTATCGTCAGTGGTTCTATTTTTATTTTTAACTGTAAATTTGTTGTTAATATATTAACATTTGCGTCGTTTACAACATTATGTAAAAGTTGCATTTATAACTTAATTGGCGAAAAGTAACATACCTTACATGATGTTATTGTCCACTTGTTATGGTAGCTGTTCTGCCACACAATATACAACTTGTCATCTGCAAACAGAAAAACGTAATTTATTTTCTGCTTGTTATGCATTTACGAACGGAAATAAGACTGTATCACATTTTCTTTCTGTAACTTACAGTTTTGAAGTTGTGGTACGTTTTCCTGTGTTGTTGGCGAAGTAAATAGGCTTACTTCTTTGCCTGTGTTCGCTTGGCAATGCAGTTTTTCCGATTACTCAAAACATAGGTGGAGTTTTCACTGCCATTACGTGTTGTTGTGGCTGTGTGGCGTTGATTTGTTTCGTAGCGTGTTCTGCTGGGTGAGGCGCGCGAGTTTGAGTTGTATTTGGTGTTAGTGGTGTGTGGTTTATGTGGGTTTGCATGTGTGCGATGAGTACTCAACATGAAGTTCAATAAACTATGTTTGGCTTATAAAATTGTACCTAACCATGTAACAATAACTGTAAACAACATGTCACCAGCAGCACAGCACACAAAACGTAAGGCATAAATCATGTGGATAAAGCAAGAAATCCGGTCTTTGTATTCCAAAAAGCAGACTCTGAATATTGAATTATACAGATTGCATTTAGAACTACATAACATACCCACCATTTTTGATGAACTAATGTACAGGGTTAGAACATACACTGAGACCATAATAGGCAGAAAACAGGCAATCCAATAAAAGAAACTCACAAAAACGTTAAATCACGCAAACACCCACGAATCCCACTACCAATACAACAAACACACCTTTCACAAAAGAGTGATTAATGTAACAGACATAAAATTATATGAACAAAATAGCAGCCTACTTGAGAAGGGTCCCAAACGTAACATTAACACAATGGTGTCACACAGGACAGTAGAAAATATAACAGAAACTGTAAACGTCATAAAGCAACAAGAAAACTAATCACACCTGAATTCAGTGCAAACCTAACAAGAGAACTAGTTGCTGAGGAAATAAGAAACACAATCAGAGGGAACAAAACCACCATAAAGAAAACACTAGGACTCCTGAAGAAAAAAACCTACAAAAAACTACAGAATAAATTAACACAAGAGAATGCCATCATCACAAAATCTGACAAAGTTAATTCAATAGTAGTCATAAACAAACAGGAATACATTCACAAAACGTTAGAATTCATCCAAAGCAACAACATCACAGAATTAACAAGTGACCCAACAAACCGATACCAAAGTAAGTTACAGAATACCCTGAGAAACATAGAAACAATTTTCACAGAAACACAGATTAAAAAAATGATACAGAAAAATGCCAAGGCCCCCACCCTAAAATCATGCCCTAAAGTTTAAAAACCCAGAATACCCATACGTCCATTAATAAACTTGACAAAAGCACCAACATACCACTTAGCCAAACACACATACACTCTGCTACAGACAATGTACAAATACACTGACAACAGAAGTCTAAAGAACTCAAGTGACATAATAGAAAAAATAAAAAATGAAAACATACCAAACACAGCAACATTGCTTTCATTTGATATAATTTCAATGTACACACACATCCCAACAGAAGAAACCATCAGTATAATAGAAACAAAACCTCCAACTGCAAGGAAACATACCCACAACAAACATACAAGAAATATTAGCCATACTCAGGCTCATCACAGAACAGAACTACTTCACATTCAACAATAGATTTCACTCTCAACAAGATGGACTACCCATGGGATCCCCAATCAGTGGCCTCCTAGCTGACATTTTCCGCAACCAGATAGAAAAACAAATCTTTGACAAAATAGTAATACCAAAACAGTACAAAATAATATATTGGTACAGATACGTAGATGACATAATTTGCTTAATAAATGAACCACTGTCTCGCATAAATGAGCTTCATGATAACATAAACTAAGTCCACCCACAAATACAATTCACCATAGAAACACAAACAGAAGAAAAACTCAGTTTCTTGGATCTCACTATACACAAGAGAATCAACAAACATTAATTCACAATCTACAGAAAACCCATACTCACCAGCACCATTATTCATAACCAGTCCAATCACCCCATAACCCACAAAGAAGCCAGCTTCAGATATTTACTTCACAGGCTGAACAATATACCCATGAATAAGCATGACTACACACAAGAACTGAACACAATAAAACAAATTGCACAGGAGAATGGATATTGCGCAAAGAGAGTAGACAAAATAAACCACAGAATACAAAAACAAACATCACATTACCATGAAACACACACACATACAAACACAACTCACCACACAACAAATCAGTAGACAGTAAGCAACAAATGGCACATAATGACTTACAACAACAAAGTCACACACAGGGTGGGTAATATACTAAAGAAACAAGGACTCAACATAGCATACAGAACCGACAACACAATACAGAGCAGACTCGGGAGAATTACCACCAACACTGACAAATACAGCCAGTCCAGCATCTACCAACTTACTTGCAACTGCTGTCAATCTGTATATGTGGGCCAAACATGCAGGACCTTCAGAGCCAGGTATAATGAACGCCTCAGAGCACTGAAAAGCAATAACACACACTCAACATTTGCAGACCATCTGGTAGCACACAACCACCACCCAAAAAACATTGTAACTGACCGTCGCATCCTAAAAACTAGCAGCAGCCTATACCAAAAATTAACTATAGAAGAAAACTACCACATCCAAAAATCAATAGCCCAAGGAAAGAAAATACTCAATGAATGCACATCACTGTGCAACAAAACTGTCCTCGCCACAATAGAAGAACTATACAAGTAACACACACACACACACACACACACAAACACACACACTCACACAAACAAATCCTCTCTCTCTCTCTCTCTCTTTTCTTTCTTTCTTTCTTTCTTTCAGTCTCTCTCTCCCTCTCTCTCTCTCTCTCTCTCTCTCTCTCTCTCTGTCCCAGTACTCATCACACACACGCAAACCCACATAAACCACACACCACTAACACCAAATACAACTCAAACTCGCGCGCCTCACCCAGCAGAACACGCTACGAAACAAATCAACGCCACACAGCCACAACAACACATAATGGCAGTGAAAACATCGCCTGTGTTTTGAGTAATCGGAAAAACTGCACTGCCACGCGAACACAGGCAAAGAAGTAAGCCTATTTACTTCGCCAACAACACAGGAAAACGTACCACAACTTCAAAACTGTAAGTTACAGAAAGAAAACGTGATAAAGTCTTATTTCCGTTCGTGAACGCATAACAAACAGAAAAAAATTACTTTTTTCTGTTTGCAGATGATAAGTTGTATATTGTGTAGCAGAACAGCTACCAAAACAAGAGGACAATAACATCATGTAAGGTATGTTACTTTTCGCCAATTAAGTTATAAAGGCAAATTTTACATAATGTTGTAAACGACGCAAATGTTAATATGTTAACAACAAATTTACAGTTAAAAATAAAAATTGAACCACTGACGATAGCACAAGAGTGCTGAAACATGTATGGGTGAAACAAAAAGAAAAAAGATGTCTTGGATAAGGCGGAACTTCTCATCCCATTTTCTTAGCAAGCACGGAGACAAGAAGAAGAACTTCACCACAAGATGATTATTGAGTCTATTTTGGCAATTATTTTGCTTTACTTTCGTGTCATACTCCTTCATTTACGCTATTGCTAGAACTTCTGTGGAGGAGTAATGCCGCTATCTAAGAAACCAACATCGGTTCCTTCGATTAATTTCTTCATATCCTTGTACATACTTTCCAGATATTTTTTTCTCTAATTCGAGACCTAGTTTCAAGTGTTCCACCTCTCCTAATAGATGTTTCAGATCATCCGATGAATCCTGGCAAACTAACTGCAGTTCGGTGACTTTGTCTTGCACAGACTTCACGGTTTCCGTGATTACGGCCTGTGCTGTTTGTAAATTACTCCGAATTTCGGTAGGACTGGTGAGCCTGTCCTCGGTTTCCTTTTGATCTTAAATTATAGACGAGAACTTCTGGTCTAGCGTTTTTAAGCCAGTGAACGACTCTGTGAGTAAGTCTATTACCAAATTTGTGCAGGTCCAGGCGCAACTTCGTGCTTACTAGTCATACTAGGTTCTTACGTCATTATACAAGTCTGTGTATGTTCGTATTTCGGTCACAAATAGTTTTTAACATTACCTGCATTTCGGACATTGATGACGCTCCAGCTCCTTGTGTGTCTTTCAGATTTATTCAGTCGTGATAGGGGTCTGTTCACAGACCACGAAGAAATATATTTTCAAGAATACACAATTGCATGTCTTCCGCAATTATCTTGGGGAAAAATGGTCCCTGGGGTCGCTTGTGAGTTGACTTCATATACTGTTGATAATTTTACGTCGCCCATAAGTACATTTTCCTCCCCGATAACACATGAGTTGAACTAAAACTCGTGGCTATCCCGTTGCTATCCGACATCTCGTTGTTCACTAGCATTTGCCGTCCTGATCTGCGCAGCGACGTTTCCTGCATCTAAATTTTCTTCACTATTCTGAACAACAACTTCATAGGCTGCTTCCATGTTGGCAAATTAAAAGAAAATTGTGTGGCAAATTAAAGCAGTAATCACCGTTCCAATATATTACAAGACATTTAAAAACTTTTTTGTCCAATCTATTCTTTGTCTAAATGGCGACTAATTGTTGGCTGCGTTATGGCCTACATAACACTGAAACAATTTTTAGAACGGTACTACTGCTACTGCTACTCCTACTACATAACATTTTTATCTAGCCACATATGTATTGTTCCAGCTCGGTCCTGTCGTCGGTAGCCTGCTGAAATAGTGGCGACGTGACTTGTTTTCTTTGTTTTTTTTGTTTGGATAAATAATGGTAGATCTTTAAAGATACGTAGGGAGAACTGCAGACCGAACAGCTACTATTGTTGCGTTTACCTGTAAGAGTGCTAACTCTCATTAATGTCTTGTAGTAACGTTCGTGCAAGTTATCGCTTTGTGTCGTTTCTTCTTAATTGTAGCAGCTCTTAAATCTTCTTATGCGGCTTTCCTCATATTAGCATCCATAGGGCATCGCATTTGTGATATAAATTTCTTGTAGTAGGAATCTCAGTAGACGTAGGTTTTTCTTCCAACTAAATAAAATAGCTCTCCAAATCTGCAATAAACGCTCTATTGAATATTTATTGATATAGTTTACACTTTTTTTCTTCACACAAAAGACGGAGCGTCTCCATCAAATACCCTATCATGCCATGGAGGCGTCCGAAACAGTTAAGTTTATCTTCCTGTAAATCATGAGAGAGAGAGAGAGAGAGAGAGGCAGGGAGAGAGAGAGAGAGAGAGAGAGAGACAAACTATTTACAAAATTACAGTCTTTCAGGTATCCCACTTTAGGTACACTGCAAGCCACAGAGCCCACCACGTGTGCTTGTGACATCTATTCGAAACTCCCATCAGGCATTAGAGTGTTGTAAATTGTTATAATGAGTTCTAAAAGTGATTTGGATAAATCTGAGAAGCCTTGCTTGAGGATTTTCGTTCAGTTTTAACTTGTTTCTTTGTAAGAACTGACAATGTAGTGCAGCAATGGTTCGTGTAATATCTGAATCGAAAGTAGTTCAGATATTACTCAACTTCTTATAGTATCAAATCCTCAGCCACATTAAGCGTAACAATACGGTGTTTCTCGGTTACTTGTCTTTGTATTAACGGATTCAGCGTATTCCCTCTGCGTGATTTGCGTGTTTTGCTTCCCCGTTTGCTTCTTCAAATGGTTTGTTCCCGTACCTTGGCATGAAGTAATAACATGAGGTAGTCATCATTAAAAACCAACTCATTAACGTAATTCAAAATTTTAACTTCTCGTAAGATTTTAGTTGTTTAGACAAATCACCTTCTCTCTCTTTAAGGGAGCAATTTCAGGTACGGTGGATGATCCTAATGGTGAAAAATATAACAGTCAATGTGCAGTTGCACTAGTCCTGTTAGGAATCTTCGTTTTGCTTAGGTTTTTGACAGCGTAGGCTGGCACAATTAGTCTGATTAATAACCCCACCCCAGCCCCCACAGCCATGCGTTTGCGTGCCCATGTGTGCCTATTGTGCTGTATTCTGATCTACTGCACGTAACTGAGAGTAACCCTTGTCCATATCCCATTATGTTACTGAAATTCGTTTGTACGTAGGAGACCAAAAGAAAATCTTAATTGTTTTCAGTGTTCACCATAAGGCTAAATGTGTTTGTATACCAATAATTTATATTATATAACCGTATTTTGAACATTTTTTCGAGAATTACAGAAACAGATACTTCTAAAGATTTACTATTTGCTGTCGATGTAACAAAGGTTCCAGTCTCTTTTCTCATTCAATGCAGGTTGACTTTCAACCCCACTTTAAAAAACAGTCTGCACCGAATGTTTGGTTATGGTCATGAATAATCAAAATGTCAGCCCACGTCTCCGCCGAGTGAGTTAGTTCGAAGTAACGTAAACGTGATCCGTTGAATATTTAACTAACTGAAGTTTCATGGCCACTGTAGAACGATGAAGTACATAGACGAAGTCGGCGCGATTTTAACAAATGAAACCGATATATCTGTGAGAGGGTAACATTTGTCTAGCAAAATGGAGAGAATGAAAAAAAAGCACAAGTTGCATAGGCACAAATAAAGAGTAAATCGTGAGAGAATAGGAAAGTAATTGAAATTCGTGCAACATAGTTCCATTGCGCACAACCGACTCTAACCGTCCTTCATCATCAACTGATATAAAGAGAACTAAAACATTAGTTAATCCCTATTATCTACTTGATTTATAATAATATATGAAACAGATAAATACGTAAGTAAACTAGCTTACCTGCTACTACCAGTTCAAGTGTCTCACCACTCCATGGATATGGAGTGGTTCTCAGAGAGCGGCGGCTATTCTATTTGTATGGCGCGTAATTCCGCCTTCGGCACCCGCAAGCCCAGAAGTAGCTGCAGACTAGCGATGGAGGATAGCCACTGGCACTCCGCAGTGAAAAAATGCCCGGTACGGCTGCTGATCAGCTGTTGTTGTTTCGTTGCTGAAGCTGCAGCCATATCGACTGTCCAGTGTTATCTCATTTTCTGCTCCTGGATCTGGATTATGGAACTCTGCTGCATTGGATGTTGGTTTGTAAGAGCATCCAGCCTATGATGATTGAGCATCTCGGTACTTGCAACTGTATGGTTAGTTGTTTGCTGCGTTCCCCTAACAACAAAGCATCGATTATGATTTTCTCACTCCAAGTGCCTCGTGACATTTGGTATCAGATGACAGAACTTAATTACCGCATTGGATACATACACGTATATCAGATCTCCATATTTTTCTCAGGGATATCTTATTCTAGAAATAAATTAGTTTCAATCGCGTGGCTGACAGAAGTATTATCCAGAGGTTTTGCTTGATTGAAATACAGGGCTATTACAAATGATTGAAGCGATTTCATAAATTCACTATAGCTCCATTCATTGACATATGGTCACGACACGCTACAGATACGTAGAAAAACTCATGAAGGTTTGTTCGCTGAAGCAGCACTTCAGGTTTCTGCCGCCAGAGTGCTCGAGAGCGTAGTGAGACAAAATGGCGACAGGAGCCGAGAAAGCGTATGTCGTGCTTGAAATGCACTCACATCAGTCAGTCATAACAGTGCAACGACACTTCAGGACGAAGTTCAACAAAGATCCACCAACTGCTAACTCCATTCGGCGATGATATGCGCAGTTTAAAGCATCAACGATGCTTTCGAACTCATTGATGGGGACATGCTGCGCCGAGTGTGGGAGGAACTTGATTATTGGCTTTATGTCTGCCGAATCACTATAGGGGCACATATCGAACATCTGTGAATGCCTAAAAAACTTTTGGAGTTTTTGTATGTGTGTGCAAAGCATTGTGAAAATATCTCAAATAATAAAGTTATTGTAGAGCTGTGAAATCGCTTCAATCATTTGTAATAACCCTGTACAAAGTCAAGTGTTGATATTCCACTTCTATACATTTCCAAGTCAGAACCCCCCCCCCCGCCCCCCCCGCCTCCCCCAACCTGCTATAAATTCCCTGGCATTTTGCTGACAGAAATCTATGGGCCATGTAACAAACAGCGAGCTCTTGTGTTCAGGGCTGAGAGAGAATAGTATTTACACAATACACAATAGTTATGCTGTCATTGGAATAAGAGTGGAAGTTATAATATACTGAGGCTACGGGAGTATCTATCGTACCGGCCGCGGTGGTTGAACGGTTCTAGCGCTTCAGTCTGGAACCGCGCGACTCTACGTTGGCAGGTTCGAATCGTGCCTCGGGCATGGATGTGTGTGATGTCCTTAGGTTAGTTAGGTTTAAGTAGTTCTAAGTTCTAGGGGACTGATGACGTCAGCTGTTAAGTCCCATAGTGCTCAGAGCCATTTGGACCAGTATCTTTCTTATTTTGCGGCCCGTGACTTCCATAGCATTCTCAGTAGGTGAAATAATATACATCCCCTTTTCTTACCTATATCAAGACATTGAGTGCCTCTCCAGCTCTGGAGATAAGACCATCCTTAGTCTGAATAAGTCCACTTCTCCTATTTCACTAACAGTGCTGCGTCATGTTGCTGTAATGAACAGCGTCAGACTACTATAGTAAGTGTATGTGATATTTTTCAGTTGAGGTTAGTAAACAGCGCTTTGGCACTTTTGGGAGCGTTTTAGATATCCCTCAACACACATAATTTCGTCGATCATCACATATGTGATTTACTATCGTTTGAGGAACGCTCCTTAGCCATCGAATTTGTCTGATCTGTATGTCGGATGTGTAATTTAAAGGAGTTTTACCACTCCAGTTGGCTGCTAATTTTTGTGGGTAATAGTTACAGCACTTGAATGGGATAGAGTGCACATTTCTTTCGGTCTCGATATCATGTAGTGCTGTGAAGCTGTGTTTTACAACATTAGATTGACAGGGTCTTGGTGGAACACTGAGTATATGCTACACAGCACAGTGGAAGATAAGGTTAAATGTACAGGTCATTATCTCTGTACAGCTGTTTGAAAACACTCCATAATGCCACAAATTCCTCCAGATTCCATATGTTGTGATGTCTTCTACATTTTTGTCAATAAGAAACATCACCTCTGGTTTTAATTTCTGCCATCCCCTGTACTGTGGGAGCAGCATAGTTTACACCATGTGATATCCACCTTTCTGTTAGAGACAGTATAGCACCTGATAGACCTCGAATTTATAGTAGAAAAACAAAATGCATGATGGTGTACACAGCTGTAGTCATACGTTGCTTGGATGTGTTACAGATGGAAAACACTGTATCAAACTGTTTATGAAAGAACAACACAGGAATCCTCTATTGTGGTTGACAGTGTGTGGGGTATGGTCTTATTCCAGTACAGGTGACAAAACTTTACACAATCTCAGTTGGTCCTATACAACCAGGGAACATCAGCTAGTATGTACTTTTCAGTGTCAATAAACGTTACGGACATTTTAAGATACTTTATATTATTCTGAAAGCAACCAGTTTGGGCGATTCATTATGCCATCTACAGGCCCCTGTATAATAAAAGCTTATACATTTAGTAATATAAGGGTATGCAACTCAAGATTACAGGAAGTGACAGGTAATCATACTACCGCTTAAGCTTAAAAATGAAAGTACTGGCGTTAGTTCAAATCTATCTATACGTCAAGCACTATGGACTAAAACATGTGTATATATTTGTTAGTAGCGTTAACCCAAATCTCTGTGCATATCCAGCAAAGTAGACTAAAAAAATGTGTACATATTTATTAGTCATGAGACTATTTAACATCACAGATTTACAAGGGAACATCTAAATTCATTAAAAAGATCATCACTAGACAGTGCACAATCAAAGGCTCCATTAAAATAAAGCTCCTAATTTTTCTTTAATAATAAAGTCCTATAAAGTTCTTTTAGATCAGAAACAGGCTAGTATATATGAGTATCAATCTTCATTTAAAGAAAAATTTCATACAGTAAGCTATGAAATATAATAGCATGCGTATTAACAGACTAGGCAATATCACAGATAGTACTGAAGTAATTGCCACTGCATCGAAAATGACTTGAAGGAAAACCCAATGCAGTCGACATTTTAACAGAAAATAGCATGCATAGGGAACACTAAGAATATTCACAACTATGTTGTGGCCTAGGTCATACAGTGTTGTATTGTATTGAATAGGGAACCTAGAAAAGATGGAGAGGCTTCGTCCCCGTTATAGCCCTCAGTTGTACACAAGCCCACAACAGGCTACAGCAGTCCACTTACCCCACCGCCGTCCCACACCAAACCCAGGGTTATTGTGCGGTTTGGCTTCCTGTGGACCCCCCAGGAACGTCTCATTGCAGACGAGTGTAACCCCAATGTTTACATGGTAGAGTAATAATGGTGTACGTGTACGTGGAAACAGTATTTACACAACAAATGCCGACATAGTGCAACTGAGGCGGAATAAGGGGAACCAGCGCACATTCGCAAAGGCAGATGGAAAACCACATTAAAAACCATCCACAGGCTGGCCAGCACATCGGACGTTGACACTAATCCACTGGGCGCATTCATGCCACGGACTGCCATGCCTTCCCACTCGGGAAGCGGTGCATTAGACGTTACAGCTAGCCGTCAGTAAATCGGAATAAAAGATATGATTTGGTTTTCTTTATATCACTTAACAGGTCGGCATTGCCACAGTGAATCAAATCAACAAGAAAGTCAAATACTATGTAAGCAAGGCGAGTCCTCTAAATTCACAGCCGACAGCTTCACACAATTTCACTGGGAGTATAAGGCACTACCTAACATGACCTATCTGTAGATGCCAGACCATCTAAATACTAAGACATAACAAGTTGTTTTGCTTTATAGGTATTATGATTACCTGTCACTTCCTGTAAGCTTGAGTTGCAGACCCTTATATTTTTTAAATGTATAATCTTTTCTAATGCAGTGGCTTGAAGATGGCAAAATTAATTGCCAAAACTGGTTGCTTTCAGAATAAAATAAAATATCTTATAGTGTACGGCTGTTGGTAGAGTTTGTTGACATTGAAAAACTTACACAGGTCTGTGCAAACGATTTTGATCACTGGCCATCTGCTCCAGTGGACCAATACATGTATATGTAATATCTATATGTATATATAGGTAGTATGTAAACATGAAGAGAGAGACAGGGCAAAATGTTGTAAGAGGTTCTATTACAAGAAGTGTGTAATGTAATTTTATAAAATTTTAAATTTCCTTTATCTGCTTGATAGTTATTATCGAAATGACGTCAAAACAAAAGAGAAATAACTAATAATACTGCGAACAGTGTAATGTATTTTAATTAAGCCCGACACCGATCAGCAATC
This sequence comes from Schistocerca serialis cubense, assembly GCF_023864345.2. Taxonomy (NCBI): domain Eukaryota; kingdom Metazoa; phylum Arthropoda; class Insecta; order Orthoptera; family Acrididae; genus Schistocerca; species Schistocerca serialis. Next base: position 313,637,588 of record NC_064646.1, read on the forward strand.
ATCAAACTAGCTCAGTACTCAGGGTGGTTACGGGATTATAAATAATTAATTGCCTCTCTCTTGAATTATCACAGATATTCCGCAATCTACATAAATCAGAAGTACAGTGAAGACTCATGTGCTTATAGCACCAGATAATATTTCGTATGACAGTTCAATGAGAAGTAGTGCAACCCATAACACAAGATCGTGGTTTCGTCACGAATACCAATATAATATAACAAGCGTAAAGTTTTGCAGATGAAATCTTATACTAGAACTGGAATCCTGTGACCAGGCCTTTCAGCCTGGGATATAATCTCGCAATCTTGAGAAAATCTGGAAATTAAATATATTAAATTATTCATAGCGGCTGCATAGCTCGTGGAATCTGAAATAAAGTTTCGTGTCCTAACCAGCGGCACGCCTCGAAGATGAGCTGAAAGAAATTTATTACTAATTATTTTCTAGTATGGCGCCTAATAATGGTCAATATTCCGTTATGTCCACGTGTTCTCACGACAAGCAAGGCTGAAGAATACACATTATTGAATACCGTACACAAATCTTTTTTTCTTCGTTTTCAACTTACATAGACTATTACAGCAAGATGAACTTCAGAGAATCTTTCTTTCAAGTCCAGTAACAGAAGAAGACGACAAAAGAATAGAGAGTTCAGACACAGAATCTATAATGTCCATGGAGTATATTTCAACACAATGCATTTGATTACTGTCTGGAGCACCGCGCCAACAATTCAGACAATAACTATCACAACATAGCACATATAAATTTCAAATTCATGACCAACCCAGGAAATACAGCTAATTCATCGTTTTGTATCTACTGTGATTGCTACAAAGTTACAATGAGGAGAGCTCTCGAACATAATGAATCACTGTATAGATGCTGATCTGTATTGGTATTTCATACATCGGAAATTAATGCCCTCATGCATAACAATTGCCGGTCGTTGTGGCCGTGCGGTTCTAGGCGCTTCAGTCTGGAACCGCGTGACCGCTACGGTCGTAGGTTCGAATCCTGCCTCGGGCACGGATGTGTGTGATGTCCTTAGGTTAGTTAGGTTTAAGTAGTTCTAAGTTCTTGGGGACTGATGACCTAAGATGTTAAGTCCCATAGTGCTCAGAGCCATTTTTGCGAATTGTATCGTGCTTTCTAACATATAAGAATCACTGTGTAGATGCCATTGTATATTGATAATTCAATCGTGAAGTATGAATTAGTGATTTGTGCTAGCAGTTTATGACCTGAACAGGAGAAATACTCCCAGTCTATACCCTTTTTGCTCATAAAATTAAAGGAAAATGGATTGCGCCTATTTTCGTGGAAACAAGATTGTTTTATGGCCGTCACGATTGTGTTTTCTTTCTTTAACAGATGACCAGTTACAAGAGGTGCACTGACATTAAATAAAATTATTAAATTAACATTTTTTACCTCAGAATGGTGGGTGCTTGCAGGACGGTATGCTGGGGGCGTGGGGGCATGCAGCTGCAGTTTAGACAAACAAGTCGCAGTCAGGATAGCCATAATTTATTTCACTTTCTTCTATGGCCCGTCGGTGTTGTGGCCTATTGAGTATGTAGACATTTCCATGGCAGGAGTACACAAAATCCCTTCATTTGTGGTTTTTCGTTTAGGCCTAAAAACAATAAAACTGGCTATTTATGTAGCTATGATATGCAACAAATCGATTTTTTAATGTCATACGATTTGTACCACTGACTAGTGGATGAGCTATTGCCAGCTCATCATACAGTGTCAGTGGGTCAGGGAATGAGGTTCCTGTAACACTTGGCTCGAGAACTATTTAACTATACTATAAATCTTATAAAATTCCAAAATCGGCTGCGGCCGGTTGTACGTCATACCTGTATAAACCGCCAGTTTACTATTAATTGACAGTTGCACTTGCAGTTCGTATATATACACTTTTGTTGTGGCTGACCAGTTGAAATGGATTTACTTTAAAGGCATGATTCTATAGATTAGCATGCTTTGATGGCTTTTATAGAGTAAGAGCTTGTGCGCAAAATGTTTTTTGGTTCGAAGTGTAATAATTTTTGTGCACTTTTAACGAGCGTAACAGTGTTAGATGCTCTGCACTGATGGTTAATATATTGTTCACCATTAGTGTGTTCATTTATAGTTTACAGTAACATACAGAGTTTTTCACACCACGTTTACTTTACTATGGTCGGGTACTGTGAATTTTTGTTCACATTGTCTACTGTTACACTCGTAGAAACACAGTATGGTATCATTGTTTATTTATAGGTCTGGTACAAAACAATCCTTGCAATACCTGTCCTTGTTGCAGGGACTACTGCCCATGGCACGAAACCACCAGTATATCACCCTCAAACAACACACACTTAGACACATCAAAAAAACATGAAGAGCGATTTAAGACGAAGCAGTGGATTAGTAAAAGGTGTTTGATCCTTTTAGAATTTTAATGAATTAAAAGTGACTGTTGTCTATTTTTAAATTTAATAGAGAATGAACTGTATTTTTCACACAGCTAACGTCTCACTGGGACGCTGCTGACAGCGTGTGTGTATTTCCGGACGTTGAACCAGTTGCTGCTTTTTTTTTATCTTTCTGGACACCTCTAATTGTAAGGCCGACCTGCCACTTCCAGGACCGCAGCCTCTCTGACTCGCGTGGCGCGAAGCCCTAATTGGCTCATCTTCCGCCCCAGCGACCCGAACCACAATGCTGCCAAAATTACGGCCGCATCTCTCTCCGGGCGACTGGCAGTTACTGCCACAAGTCCATTAGAGATCTGCCTGCCGCACTCCGCTGCTCGCATGTAACTCTGTAGCACCGTTGCTGCAGCTGAGATCTCTCTGTCACAACGCGCATCACAATAATGGCGTTGTTCCACTGACTGTGCCAATATTCGGTTCAGTTTGTGTCCCGATAGGCGACCGATTATCCGAATTTTCCTGCTAAGGGGTGGGGGCTACACTATTCGTCCGATCTCTGACACTCCCTATTTTCATACATCAGTGAAATACATGGGTTATGCCATAAATACTATAAATAAAACCTCTAATACAGGGTGATTCAAAAAGAATACCACAACTTTGGGAATTTAAAACTCTGCAACGACAAAAGGCAGAGCTAAGCACTATCTGTCGGCGAATTAAGGGAGCTATAAAGTTTCATTTAGTTGTACATTTGTTCGCTTGAGGCGCTGTTGACTAGGCGTCAGCGTCAGTTGATGCTAAGATGGCGACCGCTCAACAGAAAGCTTTTTGTGTTATTGAGTACGGCAGAAGTGAATCGACGACAGTTGTTCAGCGTGCATTTCGAACGAAGTATGGTGTTGAACCTCCTGATAGGTAGTGTATTAAACGTTGGTATAAACAGTTTACAGAGAATGGGTGTTTGTGCAAAGGGAAAAGTTCTAGACGGCCGAGAACGAGTGATGAAAATCCAGCAAGCATTTGTTCGCAGCCCAGGAAAATCGACTCGGAGAGCTAGCAGAGAGCTGCAAATTCCACAGTCAACTGTATGGAGAGTCCTACGAAAAAGGTTAGTTATGAAACTTTATCGTCTAAAATTGGTTCAGGCACTGTCTGCAGCTGATAAGATAAAAAGAATCGATTTCTGTGATTTTATCCTTGCTCAAATGGAAACAGATGAATCTTTCGTTTCAAAGATTGTGTGTAGTGATGAAGCAACTTTCCACACTAACAGGAAAGTCAACCGTCACAATGTCTGTATATGGGGCACTGAGAATCCGCGGGAAACAACTCAGTATGAACGTGACTCGCCTAAGGTGAACGTTTTCTGTGCCATTTCAGCCAATAAGGTTTTTGGTCCCTTTTTCTTCGAAGGTGCTACTGTAACTGGACTGCAGTATCTGGAGATGTTAGAGAATTGGCTGTTCCCTCAGCTCGAACAAGAAGCACAACAATTCATATTTCAGCAGGATGGAGCGCCACCACATTGGCACTTATCTGTCCGTAACTACCAGAACGTCAACAACCGAGGCGATGGATCGGCCGCCAGGCAGCCCGTGACAGAGCACTTCATCACTGGCCTCCAAGAAGCCCTGATCTTACCCTCTGCGATTTTTTCTTATGGGGGTATGTTAAGGATATGGTGTTTCGGCCATCTCTCCCAGCCACCATTGATGATTTGAAACGAGAAATAACAGCAGCTATCGAAACTGTTACGCCTGATATGCTACAGAGAGTGTGGAACGAGTTGGAGTATCGGGTTGATATTGCTCGAGTGTCTGGAGGGGGCCATATTGAACATCTCTGAACTTGGTTTTTAGTGAAAAAAAAACCTTTTTAAATACTCTTTGTAATGATGTATAACAGAAGGTTATATTATGTTTCTTTCATTAAATACACATTTTTAAAGTTGTGGTATTCTTTTTGAATCACCCTGTATTTTAAGTCTGCCTCTCTTCAGTTGAAGGAATCTTTTATTTCAACTTTTGTGTTCTTCTCACTTACGCGTCTATTTTCCTCCACTCCTGCCTTGCAGTCCCTCCAAAATTTTACACTTCAGTTCAGAAAATATCTTTCTGCTGGTTCTTCTACTTTTATGTTCTGTTTTATAAGCCAATTCTTGACATGCGCTTTTCGTTGTATATACTTTGTTATTCAAATTTACGTTCAAAAACGAGTAGACGAAGTAACTCGGAAATACAGAAATGTTGTCATGTCCTGACCGAAATCCGGGAAGTTCACGAAACTGGTGTATGAAGAATTTTTGCGTTCTGTAATTCTTCCGGACGTGGGATAGAAAAAAAGTTTTGTACGTTATCGATTCGTGGGGAGGGCAAACCGATTCAGCTTTATGCGATCATCTATTCACTGATGAAAGGAAAGCGAGTACCTGCACCCTAAAAGTGGTCCCACCAAAGTGCACTCCTTATTGCCACCCCTGTGATGTTTATTTCTTCCGACAGCTGAAAAATCTTCACGAAAATTATTCTGAATGCTCCTGACTTCATGAAAGACAATAGAGAGATCGCTTCTAGGAATAATTCGATAAAATTACATTCGCTAATACTACATCAATTCAGCCCACCTAATTTTGATAGCATGGTTAGATACGCATGGTTCGCATCGAAATTAGCGGATGAAAGTGAAATATTTTTGAATGCAAAACAACTGTGTTTCCTGGTATCGCTCTTGAAGAGACCGTGCGCCTGCAAGACGGTTGCTTCGATAAGATGCGCGTGGTGCTGTGAAAATTTGTGCTTCGGTTATTTCTAATCGTCCACAATATTGTTCTGGCACATCAAGCAATGTGGACGACGAAAAATATGATTTTGTAATAATGTATGACAGAAAAAATTAATAACTGAATATATCTTTATAATTTCGCACACCTTACATTGTGTTGATATTCTTTGAAATAATATTGAAAAATTCTGTCGACTTTTCAAAAAAAAAAAAAAAAAAGTACAGGGGCAGGATTAGAAAACGGTACCTCCAGCGCGGGAGCCGTGAACTTTTACCACGGCGCTAGGCTGACTTGCTCATAGTACACCTAATATTACGCATATAGAAATCACACAATGAACTTCATAATCGATTTCCTCAAAAACCAAGGCCCGTCGCTAAAAAAACCGGATAGCCGGGTACTCAGGGTAAGTGCCTCTACAACATATTTCAAGAGCATCAAAATCCGTGATTTACAGTGTGGAGGGTCCCCTTTATAGACTTCTCGCGCATACTGTAAGAGCAACAGGTAAGGGGTCCGTCCACAAATTCGAATATTAAAATAAAATTTATCAAATCCTTAAAAAGGCAGCCAGCGTACTTCACAGGATACATGCTAGTGAGGAAAAAGATTTAATTTATGGTCACGAACATGAAAAAGTCGGAAAAAGTTATTAACACATCGAATCACTCTTCCAGAAGATGATATTGTCAGGAACATCGAAAATAGAGCATCCGGAGGGAAGGCAGGCACAAACCCGAAGCTTTGCAAGTAAATAATGTGGTATGCGACGTGCAAGTGATCCGAGTTTTTTGCCAATGTGCGTATCCCCAGACCCTGCACTGGCACGGCAGTCTGCCAGTGGACTCCACTTAAACAGCGCATAGTGAACGAGTCGTATATGTCACGATCACATCCCAACTCGAAAAGGACGTTAGTAGACGCAGAATGCCAAGTAGACGTACTAGACGACATTTCTCGTAGTTAATCCAGTTTTAGAGGGGCCTAATCGTCTGCGTGAAAAGCTCAGGCTGGTCGACACGCCGCGTGACTCGCCAGGCTGATCGTTCGGAGAGTTCCGTCAGACGATGTTGGGAACAGTGGACAGTGAATCGCTCCCAGGTGCGATGTACCGGATCTGAGTGGCCAGAAAGACGGTGAGGCGAGAGAATCGAAGGATCGTGTCGCAGTCGATGAAAGATACTACAGTGACTCGCTCCACCATACAAGCAGATGTACGGGTGCCAGTTGTCTCACAAACCATTTGCAGACACTTTGTGGATGTGAATTTGTAATCCATGCGCCATTGTCGTGTACTGTCGTTAAGATCGAGAAATCGGTGACTCCGACATCAGAGGTTCAGTCACTATTTAACAAACACACTTACACAAGACGATATGAACTTAGAATATGAAAACATCCAACACTGAATAAATAAAGCAGCGAGTGAAACCGTAGGGAATCGATGTACATTGCAAAAGAAAAATGGACCTCAAATGTGAAATGAAGTAAATAAAGAAACAGCCAAAGGAAAACAAGGAGGATACGAGGGTTTTCTGCAATCTATCGATGGGAAAACAAGAGAAAACTACAGACTGATGAGAAATAAAGCAAAATCAATAATAAGAAAAACGCATCGAGAAAGTTAAGATAAATAATTTGTAGCAGATATATACACAACTTGATGTATATGGCAAGCAAGTTGTCCGTAGTGCGTAGTCTAGAGGCTAGGGTTGATATTTCTGGATCACGGGGTCCCGGGTTCGATTCCCGACCGGTTTGGGGATTTTCTCTGTCGGGGTCTCGGTGTTTGTGTTGTCCTCATCATTTCATCATCATTATCATCATTCGTGACAGTAGCTAGATGGGACTATGTAAAAATAATTGGACTGTGTAAAAACTCGGAATTTGAAGGGGCGCTGCTGACGACGCAGTTGAGAGCCTACAAATCAGTCATCATCATCATGCCACTCAAGTTTTCGCTTTCAATATATTAAGACACTTAAACAGATCTGAGTCAGGATCAACGGAGAGAACATTAGCAGAATCTGCAGTAGCCATACAATCGAAAGGAAAGGAGTCGTTATGTATATATTACTAATTAGGTTAGCATAGGTTTAACTACCTTACAAGAAATGCAACATTTAGCGTATTTACGGACTATAAGACAAAGCTTTTTCTTCGAAATATTGCTTCCAGCATTCAAGTGCGTATTATGCTCGAAGTTAATATAAATATGACCAGTGTTTAAATGAAAATTCCCGAGTTTTGAAAGTGTCCTTAAATTCAATGGTGCGGTAAACCTCTCTATCAGGAAATCTTGGATTCAACTGGCAGCAGTAGTGTAGCAATGTGACGAACATGAGTTGCGGTGATTGACATGCGTGCTGAAGCAGTTTCCCTTCCGCCCCGCCATCACAAACCCAGAACACTGTCTAGCCTGTGATGTGTCAATGCAGTCTTCAGTGCCAGTGAACTTGAACTGAAAGTGTTTTGTTTTATCGGGAGCAGTATAATAGTTTGTTACTAGCTAGTTTCATAATGAAAATAATTTTCATATGATGCGGGCTATACATCGAAAGAAGAACGTGAAAACAAAGCAGCCGAGCAACATGTTGGTCGTCCAAAAACCGAAGAAAACATTCCCGGTTAGCGGCTTAGTAAAGAACTACTGAAAAAAAATAAGGAAAACTAAATGTCCAAATAGAGGACTGAATACAAAAACGACGGCGAAAACAAGACGATGACGTATTGAAATGGATTCATGGACGCCGTCAAAATATCATTGGAAGTAACAGAAAAATGATTCGAATACATGTTCGTAAGCTAGCGCTACAGTGTAAATTAAAAGACTTTAAGTGTGGGGTTGGTTGGTGCAATAGGCTCATGAAATTAGCATACGAAACAAAACCAAAGTTTGTCAGAAAATGCCACCAAAGTATGAAGAGAAAGTATTATCTTTCCATCACTTTAATATTCAACATAGAAAGAAAATCAGTGTGTAACTAAGCCAAATAGCCAATATGGGCAAATCTCCTCTGTTATTTAATGTGCCGAGTAACAGAACCGTTGCTATGAAAGGTGCTAAAACTGTAACCATAAGAAAAAGTTTATAAGAAAAAAATGTGGTACACTGTTTTCCTTTTATGTTTTGCTGACAGTTCTAAAGTTAATGTATTGATCATTTTAAAACGCAAAACAGGGTCAAAACCCTCTCAAATACAGCACGTTGTTGTGGTTGGCATACAGGACAAGGGTTAGATGGACGACGCTGGCATTAAATTATGGATTAACAGAGTGTGGGAGAGAAGGAAAGGTGCTTTTCTGAAGAAGGGTTCTCTTCATGTGCTAGATCAGTTTAGTAGTCATTTGAAAAATTCTCCCTTACCCCGGAGTGGAATGTCAAGAACTGGTAGCATACGGCGTTTGTATGTGACATGGACGTTAGTGTGGTGTTCGCAGTATAGTGGTCACGCAAAAAAGTCATTTAAACTAATCCTTCCATTGGCAACTTGCCCCTGTGAATAACATGTGAATTAGTTCCCCAAGTTGTGATGACCCTTCAACTTAATCGGGATTCGTATTTCGGATCTAATCCTAGGATAAATAGAGCAACTGAACATTGGCTAGATATTTATTGGGAAAACAACACTTAACGAAAAACAGGCAAAAACGTATTAAGACAAATTTAAAAATTAAAACGACGCCTTCATGCATTGGGAAATGATTTCAGTTATGACTAGTTCTGGAACATGTAAATACCTAAGTCATATTGTTGATAACTGCGACACATTTCTTTTAGTTGGGAAGCGAAACGATTTTCTCGCTTCCTGTAAAAATATGACCACTGATTTAATACGATTAGAAAGGATGTTTCTCGTTTATCTTGACCACCAGACGTTATTGTGAAATGTCGATTGTGTTTGCAGTTTCTCTGTGAGTGATACGACGATCGTGCTGAATCAATCTGTCAATATTTTGCTTGTGAAACTCGGTGGTTGCTGTCACAGGACGTCCAACTCTTTGTGTGTCACACAGGTCAGATGTTCCCGCCTGAACATCTTTAAACTTACTCGCCCAACGACGCACACTATTCACATCAACACAATCACCATAAACTGCTTGATGAATCTCCTTTGGGGCGACACCTTCTGCTGTCAGGAATTCAATGATTGCACGTTGCTTAAATCGCATTGACTGACCTTCTGGGCAGGGTTCCATACTTTACACAGGAACAACACAACCGTTCAATGCTAAGGCTTTCCGCCTACTGGAGCAGTAGAGAGGAAGGTACGAAACAAGTCAATACCTGCCGCATACCAATGCTACCAACTACTGAAGAATTACGTAGATGGAGGCATTACTTTTCAGTCAACCCGCGTACACAGCAGCTGCCACTGTTTGTGTGAATGCGTGGAGTCTGTTTTGTCGGACATGTCCGAAAGAACAGATACCACACGGAAGCCGCAACTGTGATACATATTATGTAACTTTAAGATGGAAGGAGAAGAAAGGAATGAAAAGAGTAGGAATTATTAGTGTCAGCTGCATCGAGAGTTTATGCTGAAACAGCGGCGAGCGGTTCCTTCCATTTCCTCTCCTTTCTCCGCTTTCAATTTTCATTTTACATAATACGTATACGACCGAAAGAACAGACACCATACATTCATATAACTGATTCTCCTCTATGGGCAATGAATCCACCACCATCAGTGTGGATGCACAGTTACGTTGGACCTGCTCCAAGCGTTAAGGACTTAGACGGGCACTACAGTTAGGAGGTGCTGGATCGTAATGTGAGCGGGTTCAGAGGGGCGCTGAGGTATTCCGCGTAATTGCGGTTAACACCGTGTCCAGATCACGCAGTGGTTAACGCAACTGCGTAGTAAACAGGAGATCCCGAGTTCGAATCTCGGTCCAGCACCCATTTTCCTTCGTCGCCACTGTTTGCACATGAAGTTCCAGTGCATCAGATATCAGTAGCTCCTTTTCTTTCCTTTCTCCCTCATCCACTTTTAGTTTACATATCAAGGATATTACTGATGTGTAAAAACTGAAAGATAGCAGAACATCTACATCTACATCTACATGACTACTCTGCAATTCACATTTAAGTGCTTGGCAGAGGGTTCGTCGAACCACAATCATACTATTTCTCTACCATTCCACTCCCGAACAGCGCGCGGGAAAAACGAACACCTAATCCTTTCTGTTCGAGCTCTGATTTCTCTTATTTTATTTTGATGATCATTCCTACCTATGTAGGTTGGGCTCAACAAAATATTTTCGCATTCGGAAGAGAAAGTTGGTGACTGAAATTTCGTAAGTAGATCTCGCCGCGACGAAAAACGTCTTTGCTTTAATGACTTCCATCCCAATTCGCGTATCATATCTGCCACACTCTCTCCCATATTACGTGATAATACAAAACGAGCTGCCCTTTTTTGCACCCTTTCGATGTCCTCCGTCAATCCCACCTGGTAAGGATCCCACACCGCGCAGGAATATTATAACAGAGGACGAACGAGTGTAGTGTAAACTGTCTCTTTAGTGGACTTGTTGCATCTTCTAAGTGTCCTGCCAATGAAACGCAACCTTTGGCTCGGCTTCCCCACAATATTATCTATGTGGTCCTTCCAACGGAAGTTGTTCGTAATTTTAACACCCAGGTACTTAGTTGAATTGACAGCCTTGAGAATTGTACTATTTATCGAGTAATCGAATCCAACGGATTTCTTTTGGAACTCATGTGGATCACCTCACACTTTTCGTTATTTAGCGTCAACTGCCACCTGCCACACCATACAGCAATCTTTTCTAAATCGCTTTGCAACTGATACTGGTCTTCGGATGACCTTACTAGACGGTAAATTACAGCATCATCTGCGAACAACCTAAGAGATTCAGTAATATTTTATTTGAAAAATGGATACATGTAGCACCGTACTGAAGTTCTCCTAAACAATATGTTGTGTGCAGTAAAGAAAGGACTTCAGTAACAACAGCATCGTCATTATTTTTCTTTATTGCGGTTTCCCTTTGTGTTGCAATGAATACACATGTTAGCACATGACAGTTTGAACAGTTCATTGTCATTTCTGAAAAAAATGTTCATCTAATTTAGCATGTTACCAGATCCATCGTTACCGTATAAACTTAAGGCCCATGTATTTTATCAAACTGTTTGTAAAACTTTGTTGAATATTTGATGGTGTCCGGTGCCCCTTGATTTGTTTCTCACACATCTGACATGTTTGAGCAAAATTTTAATGACAGAAAATTTGAGAAAGGTGGCGGACGTTGTAGGTGTTGACGTTTCGCCGCCTATATTCAGTGGAAAAGGGTTTTATTACGATTTATAGTATTGGGAGTTTCAAAAACTATGGAAAATACTCTCAAGCATGAAAACATAGTAATACTGTCAGCTACGAAAATGATAGAAGTGTCCCATCATTCTCAACTATACATTACGCAGCAAGCGGTTAAGAGTAATATCAATATTCTATGCACAACATACAAGGGGTATAGCAACTAAGTACAAAAATAAAAAAAATTGTGGGCGGCAGCTACATGGGTCCTTAGCGAAGTCAAATTTTAGTTACTCTTACTCACGTCAGATTTATTCTGTTTTCCTTTACTACGCCCTCTCTTGGCTAATTCTTGTTTTCTTTTCGTCGCCAAAGGAGTCAGCTTTCGAAGCCAGAGAGAGTCTTTCATTCTTCCACTCTCTAATTCAACTAGCAATAGCGGATATTCTCTTCAAGAATCACAGGACGAGGTATACTTGAAAAAAGCCGTGAGATGGAGGAAGATTTCAATTAGATTATATCACGGTCAGGCAAATACCTCAAAGTCAGGTACGAGATTGTAAGGTGTACCCAGGAACGGACATACACTCAAACAGCAATTTAGTAGTGATGCAGACTAGGCTGAAGTTTACGAGACTAGACAGCAAAAACCACTGTGCAAAGATGTGGGATACGGAAGTACAAAGAAATGAAGAGATCCCCTTGAAGTTCTGTGAGGCTACAGATAGTGCGATAAGGAATAGCTCAGTAGGGAGTACAGTTGAAGAGGAATGACCATCCCTAAAAATGGCAATCACAGAAGTTGGTAAGAAAAACTAGCTACAAAGTAGGCAACTGAGAAGAAAACACTAGTTGCAAAATAAGTCAATCGAGGAAAAATCTTCACTGAAATTCGGGAAAATACACTCAAACAGCAATTTAGTAGTGATGCAGACTAGGCTGAAGGTTACGAGACTAGACAGCAAAAACCACTATGCAAAGATGTGGGATACGGAAGTACAAAGAAATGAAGAGATCCCCTTGAAGTTCTGTGAGGCTACAGATAGTGCGATAAGGAATAGCTCAGTAGGGAGTACAGTTCAAGAGGAATGACCATCCCTAAAAATGGCAATCACAGAAGTTGGTAAGAAAAACTAGCTACAAAGTAGGTAACTGAGAAGAAAACACTGGTTGCAAAATAAGTCAATCGAGGAAAAATCTTCACTGAAATTCAGGAAAATAGAAAGGAAAGTGAATTAGTGATGAAATAAATTTCAAGTGCAGGGGAGCTAAGGCGAAATGCCTGCGTGAAAAATGTGCAGAAATCGAAAAAGGAAAGATTGTCAGAAGCACTGGCTCAGCGTACAGAAGAGTCAAAACAACCATCGGCGAAGTTAAAAGCAAGATGGGTATCATTAAGTGTGTGATGGGAATCTCACTGGTCAATGCAGAGGAGAGAGCGGGTAGGTGGAAATAGGCCTAAATGAGGCGGGAGACTTGCCAGGTGGCGTGACAGAAGAACAAACAAGATTCGATGTAGAAGACATAGGGTATCCATTATTAAAATCAAATTTAAAAAGAGTTTTGGAAGACGTAAGATCAAATAAGGCAAAAAGCATAGATAATATTAACGACTATTAACGTTGGTGTATAGCATGTACGGTTCTGGTGAAATACAATATGACTTCTGGAGAAACATCAACCACATATTTCCGAAGTTTTCAAGAGCTGACAAATGTGAGAATTATTGCACAGTCAATATACAGAAAAATCGGAAAGAAGATTGAGGATCAGTTAGATTACGGTCGGTTTGGTTTCAGGAAAGGTAATGGCTCCAGAGAGGCAGTTCTGACGTTGCAGTTGACAACGGAAGGAAAACTACTGAAAAATGAAGACATGTTCATAGGATTTGTTGACCCAGAAAAAGTGTTCGACAATACAAAATTATGCAAGATATTAGAAATTCTGAGAAAATTTGGGTTAAGCTATAGGAAAAGGCGGGTAATGTGCAATATGTACGAGAGCCAAGAGAAAACAGTAAGAGTGGAAGACCAGGAACGAAGTGCTCCGATTAAAAACGGTGTAAGACAGGAATACAGTACTTCGCCTCTACTGTCCAATCAGTATATCGAAGAAACAATGAGGGAAGTAAAACAAAGGTTCAAGAATGATTCTAAAATTGGAGGCTAAAGTATATCAATGATAAGATTCGCTGATGACACGGCTACCCTCCGAGAAAGTGAAGAAGAATTACAGCATCTGCTGAATGGAATGAACAATCCAATGAGTACAGGGTATGGATCGCGAGTAAATTGAAGGAAGACGAAAGGAATGAGAAGTAGCAGAAACGAGATAAGCGAGAAACTTAACACCAGTATTGGTGATCACAAAGTGGATGAAGTTTAAGAATTCTGCTATCTAGGCGGCAATATAACCCTTGAAGAACGGAGCAAGTAGTATATAGAAATCACACTAACAGTGGCAGAAGGGCCATTCCTGGCCAAGAGAAGTTTACTAGTACCTAACGTAGGCCTTAATTTGAGGCAGAAATTTCTGTGAATGTAAGTTAGGAGCACAGCATTTTTATGCTGCTGAAACATGCTTTCGGATAAACTGGAACTGAATAGATGAGAACCATTTGAGATGTTGTGCCAAAGAATAATGTTGAAAACAATGTAGTCTGGTAAGGTAAGGAATGAGGAGTTCCTCTGCAGAATAGACGACGAAAGGAATATACAGAAAACACTGACAAGAAAGAGGAACAGAATGGAGGACATCTGTTAAGACATCAAGGAATAACTTGATAGTAGTAGAGGGACCTGTAGAGGGTATGAACTGCTGAGGAAGCCAGAGCTTGAATACATCGAACAAATAACTGAGGGTGCAGGTTGCAAGTGCTTCTCTGAGATGAAGAGGTTGGCACAGACCAGACATTCTTTCCAGGCCGCGTCAGACCAGTTAGAAGGCTGATGACTCAAAAAATAATAACCTTATTATCCGTCGGGGAGGAAGGTGAGAAGTCGCTGTGAGCCGCTTCAGTCCAGTCCAAATGTTGATGTCTAATAATAATAATAATAATAATAAAAATGATGAGGAAGTCCTGCTCAGTCATTGTGAAGCCAGCCTTCCTAGGGGGGCAAACCCTTTAGACAAAGCCTGATCCTTCAAACTGGGGGCTATACGGTTAGACTGGTTACGTATGTACGTAACAATTTTGTTATTCGCAATCCTCAAAATATGCTTCGGGTAGAAGCTGAAAATCATGGACTAATATCAAGAACGGAAAATATTAAGAATTACGAAATAATTTTCCCACATGGCAAAAGGTCCGCGGTCACATGAAATCGTGATTAACAAAATATTCAAAGGCTACAATATCAATATAGCAGTGATTACGAAAACCAAAAACGATGCTGAAAGGTACCAAATACCTAAAAGATTAACTTATGTTATATAGAGTGGTATCTGAACAATGGGCATGTACTGCGGTGGCATTATTGATAGACAGAAAGTGAGAATGTAATATATGGCAGTATAGATATTAAATGATGTAATTATGTCAGTGAGTATGCAATTTCATAGGGGATGCCTGAGAGTTATAGGAACCTACATACCAAAGGAAGCAAAGGAGGCAGAAACATATATTTACTTGTAAGACTTGCTGAAACATCTGAAAAAATCAGTAGCACTGATGATGTCTCGCTTGGCGAGAGACCTAAATGTAAGAATAAGTAAATAATTTATACACCGGCTGATAGATAGCAACGGAGAAGATACCTTTAATAATAAAGGAATAAAATTGAGAGAGTTTGTCACCATAAACGAAGTGAAACTACTAAGATATTTTTTAAGAAGAATGATCTCCAAGAGACCACAGATCTCTGTAAATAAAATAACAGTAAATAAAAATAGTAAATAGTAAATAAAATAGTAAATAGTAAGTAAATAGCAAATAAAATTAATAAAAAAATAATAGTAAATAAAAATCTGGTTTGTAGGATATATTGGGGAAACCTTAATACCGACCACTATGTCGTTACATCAGATTCCCAGCTGGAAGGATGGAAGAAACAGAGAGCAGTAAAAATCGTAGAAATGGGAAACAAAACTTTCAAGGTGGATCTGCTCCAAGAAGATAGTTTTACGAACCTATACAAGTGCAGGCTAACTGAGCTACTTCAACAAATGCCTTCAAGTGAAGATCTACCTGAAGAATAGGCGGACATTTATTATGTCTTAATACTGATCACAAGGGAAATACTAGATGAGAAACTCAAAATGAATCGGAAAAGGGGACTTAAGATTTGGAACAAAAATATAGAAGAAGCCATAAAAAAGAACAATAAAGCATGTAGTGAGTTCTTATGAAAACACACGGACGAAGATAAAGATAAATATAATAAATCGTAAATGAAACCAACGAAAATGCTAAGACAGGAACATAGATCCTCATGGGATACATTTATAAGTAGGATTGAAAATGACATATACGACAGAGTGGAAATAGCATATAAACTGATCAGACAGGTAAAAAGAACAGAGAAAGATAATGAAAATATAAATATCATTCCTTCGGATGACTGGATAAGTCACTACACTAAATGATGCAGAAGAGCCGACCGAAGAGATAGCAGAGGAAGGGACAGATCTAACTGACAGAATTAAAACAGGCAGTCAAGAAAATTAAGAAGTAGAAAAGCACTTGGGTTAGTCAAAATTGATTCAGAGCTGATAATCTGTAGTGGAACAGCTCTAGAATTCAAACTAACCCAGCTACACAACATGTGGTGGCATAAAGGTTACATAACAGAAGCATGGAGGTGTGCTAAAATTATTTCACCTTTGAAAAGGAGACAGAAGTAGCACACCTAATTACAGAGAAATCTGGCCTCGGAATGCTTCTTATAAAATCTGCAGCAAAATTATTAATGAAAGGCTCCGAAACATACCTGATTCGATTTTATTACAATAGCAAACTGGCTTCCGTAAAGGAATATCTTGCTCCGACGATGTTTTCAGTTGTAAACTAGGTAGTAAGGCAAGGCAAGGTTGTAGTAGGTGTAAAGTGTAGTAGGTGTAGTAGGTGTAAAGTGTTGAACGTCAATGACCTGGATAGGGAATGGATGACCGATGGAATGCCTCAAGGTATATGAATTTCGCAGGGCAGATTTCTAAATCTCAGTGAAAATAACATGCAAATAGAGGTACATAGACTAAACAACAGAAGCCTAAGTTATAATCTAAAGATATCAACAACAAATACAAAAAGAATGGTCCTATCAGGAACTACCCAATAAGTATTAAGATAACCATCAATAAAATAATAACAGAGCAGGTGACCCATTTTCAGTATCTAGGATGTGACATAATTTTCGAACAAGAGAAAGACATAAATTAGAAAATTAACACATTTCAACACATATGTGCCACGATAAAAAGAATATTGAAGGATAAAACTGAAAGGGAAACTGAAATTAAAGTTTATAAAGTCATGGCAGTCCCTACAGTACTACATGCAACACAAAGCTGGACTTGAAGAACGAAAGATCTAAGACAACTTGAAACATCAGTAGTGAAGTTCCTTAGATCAGTGAAAGGTAGCGCAAGAGAAGGTGGAATAATAATTGATAAAATAAGTAAATAATTGGGAGTTCATGCATTAATTGAAAAAGGAATCAAATGAAAGCAGGATTTGAAAGAGCATGTATTGCGTATGTCACCTCAGAGAATCCCTCGACAAGCAGTGGACTACAATCGTATTGAAAGAAGAAACATCGGAAGGCCAAGGAAGGGATGGTGAGGTCAAAACACGGCGTAAGGCCCAGTCAAAGTTAATACAATCGTCGGATGCCCAGTGTAAAACAGCGACAATAATTCCTTAAAACATGCTGTAACATACAATAAATAAGGTAGTATGAAAGTATCCATAGAAAGCAATATTACAAAAAAAAGAAGAGTAAATAATGTAATAATGTGCTACTGTGTTTTTATAACCATGCTATTTTCTGCATGTTTTAGATTAAAAAAACCCTCTGATGATATTTGTTGCCGAAACTAGTTTGGGAGAATAAAGAAATAAACGAATAACAATGTATTTTGCACAAGGCGGACTCAATTTTCTGATATTACTGTTTTTGTAAAACATCTTTTAACGGGTTTTCGTGTGTGTTTCTCATTTTAGAACACTCCGTGGACCAGTATCTTGTTTTCTTCTTCTTTAAACAGTGTCAATACCAGTGCCAGGAATGGTTCATCTGAATCTGTATCCATTCTCACTTGTGTCAGATTACAGGATACGCGAACGGCGTCTGCGTCAGAAGTGAGACTAATTGACAAACTTGATGGATCGAGCGCGGATTCGTTCGACAAATTCATGAATAACTTTTGAATGCATTACGGAAACAGCAGTGATCAATGTCTTATAAATAATTACTATTAAAAACAGTCTTGATCACAATTTATTTAACAAGGTGACCGGTTTCGACCACTACTGTGGTCATCTTCAGACCATTGAGTAGGAACCTCTTTCTGTTGGAGAATCACTAGTGATTCTCCAACAGAAAGAGGTTCCTACTCAGTGGTCTGAAGGTGACCACAGTAGTGGTCGAAACCGGTCACCTTGTTAAATAAATTGTGATCAAGACTGTTTTTAATAGTAATTAAATTCATGAATAGATGACAGCGTGTTTGGCAGATAGCTTAGATCGTTTACGTCATGTTTAGATCAATGGTACACTGTGATATGTTTTTGAACTACAGAGCAAGTGGATTGCCGAATAGAAAACAGGGCGCCATTTAAAAGGAATGTATTGTTGCTCGTATCTTGTTAACGAATAAGGCTACAAGAAAAACGGTAACGCTGGCAGATGTCCCTCTGATGGATAAACAAAATTTACTAGATACATCTTTTTTGTTTATGAATAAAACGTCATATCTCACGGTCAAGATATATGGGACACTATGTAATGAAACAAAGAATTCAAATTCATGAATTTGAGACACAATTCAAACTTATATATAAAATTCGTACAAAGGTGTAACAAACGATCAATAACATATCAGTAATGTAGGAAACGCTAAATAAGTGTAACATTTCGATACAGCTTGTAAACAGAGAATTTGTAAACTTGAAATGGAGGACTCCCTGGGAATGTAGACAAATAAGGTGTATAGAGGCGGTCCTGTGTCGCATCAGTTCTAAAATATTAAGTTTCACACCAAAAATATAATGAAGTCAGAGTGATAGATTGAAATCATTCTTGATATGTCGACATCGCTGGCCTTTATCCGCAACAGTGGACATAAACAACGGTAGTGGCACCTGATGATGGAGCAATGCCTCTTAAACGGGTGGCAAATTTAAAACAAAATTAAGGCTTAGGGTCTGGCTACGTTGTAGTTTTTAATTTGTATTTTAAAAGATTGTCTTGTCAAAAGCCAATCAAACACGAATAAATAAGTATATGAGTGATATGAAATAGGCTGTAGCACTGTATTCTACATTTTATAGGATGTTTGGGGCATTTAACGATTCGGAAAATTGAAGAGAAGGAGAGACTGGTGTCGGATATCCAATTTTTGGCGGCCGCGTATAGAAGCGTAAAAGGTTAATTATGTTTTCACTGCTATTAGCCTCGTACGACGTGGCTATAGTTTTATACCTCGTGATGCATTTTATCGTTAACAACGCATGCTACGGTACTCATAACAACAGATACCAGCGCAGCTGACAGAAAAGCGAGTGATTAAATTTTAGAAGTTAACGGGATCTCGCACAGCATCAGAGCAATGAATGTGGGGCCCCATGTGTGTTATATTGCACCAGTTGCGTACGTGCCCCAAAGAGCGCTCGCATCCTGAATCAAAGCATTCCGCACGCCGCTGTACCGGCATAGGATGTGCGATGAATGATGCTCAGTGTGAGCGCGGAAACAGATTGTGCAATAACTGTGGGTAACGGAGCACGTATATCCCCTTGTAATGCTGTTATGCTCGCAGTGTTGCACATGAAGTGACTGTGGATCATTGTCTACTACAAGGGCAGCACGTTCACAAAGACGAGAACTGCGCTACAGCGCAAAGTGGCGCGAGACTATCAATAGCTCATCAGGCGTAAATTCGAAATTACCAACAAGTAGTCTATTGCTTTCTGAAACGTAATTTCATTGCATCATACATCCAGCGTATTATGACAATAGCATGTCTTTCCAATTGTTATAGACGGCAAATATCCCGCAACGAGTTAGGACAAAATTTGGTCAATGGGAAATATCAGTATAACATTAATATATTCCACCTTTACTTATTAATGAGCCAATTTAGGATTGCGTGAGGTGTTAAGAAAAGTTATCTGATCTCCCTCTCTACAGCTATGAGCGTGTTTTCACTTTTGAGACTAAGTTGCTCCAGCCAACGTCTTCAATTTGTTTTACTTTATTTTCCTTGTCAGTCAACCATTTTTGAATTTCAGGTGTAAGACTATGCTATATTCTTGTACACATCCCATATATTTTAGAAGGTGTTGATTTATTTTGCTTCACTCCCACGAAAATCAGCTGCTTTTCTTGTAAGTTACTAGACAGAGATAACAGGAATATTTGAGTCTTAGCTTGTTTAATCTGCGGTTTTTAACGTCCATTTAAGTTTTTGTGCACAGTTTGACGTGTCGGTTGTTTCAGTAGAAAGGGTTCGCCTATGCACTTTGTTTCGAAGTTTTTCTTAAAATCTTTTTTTGCTTTGTTTTGTTTTTGTTTTCTTATTTCAGCATTACCAACACACTCTCTCGTTTCCACTGTGGTTGTTTCATAAGCCAAAAGACGTCTGATTTTATGAAAGAATTGCAATATCCCAGTGTGGTTGATTTCGAGAGACACTTCTTCTTGTCGTTGTTAAACTTTATCCCGTTTAGTATTTCTTGTTTCTAACTGCATTAGCTTTCTTTTCAATCACAGGTTCTTACGTTATTTCTCCATAGTATTACAGCTGTTACAGACACTTTATTTTGTTTCATGTTTGCTCAAATTAAATCCGGTTCTTGCTATTTTTTACATGTTCCTTTTGTATGTGGGCTGTTAAATTGAGTAATATGCTTCTTCCGTGTTGCTTAGTCAATGACCAGTCCTCAGACACGACATCAGTATTTACTTTGAAGTGAGTTGCATCAAAACACATATCCACATACTAATATATAAAGCCGTTACTTAGCTGATTGTCTCGATGTTAGCTTCGTTGGCTTCTTTAGTTTCCAGGCATGGTAACGTCCGCAGGCTGGGCTACTACGTAGAAAATTAACTGATGAAATGATTGTGAAAATATGGTAATTCTCAAATTACAAAATGGAGAGGAGTATATGAACTGTTAAATTTTAGTATTCTGAAACTACTCACACATTTTAATAACACAGTTTACATTAACAACTCGAACAATAAGTCTGCATTCCGCAGCCTCGCACGAAGACTTGACCACAATTCAGCACAACTTCCTGCCAAGTCTGCACACGACGGAGAACACAAGTGTTATACGGATCTCTGAGGTTACATCTTTGTCAGAGGCAATCCCTGTTACAAATTTGCAAAATTTAACAGAAATAAAATTACATAATTCTATTTTAAAAATCCAACTTTGCCCAAAATACATGGAATATAAATATTTAAACATGAAGTTACTGATTTTCGTGAACGTAGTTTTTAAATTTACTTTCCCTCTTGTAAACGAAGATACCCGTTGATTTATTAGAATTCACAGTGTGTCCTGGGATTGATTACATCACAGTTTCCATAAGTCCGATCACCTGCAATAGCAAGGAAACCTGTCTCTAATTTTCCTCTTACACTGCCTTACTCGATTCAAATTTTATTTAGTTGACACATTTTTATTTGCGTTAGTCAAGACCACAAATAAAGAATAATAGAAAAGGCTGTCCCCTCCTCCTGTCATAATTTCTCTTGAGAATGATTCTGAAGTTTCTACTACTTTGGACATTGTGTTCAACAAATTTCTCGTGTTTTATAACTGCAGTGATTCCTATTCTGCCCCTTCCTTTACCTGTATTCCCCCTTCCCTCCGATAAACCTAGAAGAAAGAGTGAGATCAAAGACATCTTATCAGGAAGATGGCAAAATGTCAAAGGCTATTTTACCGATTTATTTCGAATTTTTACACGGTGCTCTAATAAAAGTTTGGAGTACATGATTTTATATTCTTATTTTTGTTTAAATAGCACATTCATGACCACACACACACACACACACACACACACACACACACACACACACACACACACACACACACACACAAACAAACACACACACACACGCACAATATATATATATATATATATATATATATATATATATAAGCCAAATTCCGAAGTGTCGAAAAGTTCTTGACCGAGTTACCTCAAATTTTAAACGGTATCGGTATTCCATTAAACATTCTGGCAGATTTAAGCTATATATTTTTGTAAACAACAGTTTTATGATAGAAACCGATTGCAAGGAAGAAAATGCTCTGCAATAAAAATGTACACTTTTGTTTCCTTTACCGCCGGAACTTGTAACTATTATAGAGGAACGTTTATTATTCTTTCATGTATTCTTAAAGATAAATTGTATAAGCAAAAAGTGATGCTTTGTTTTCTTCCTAACACACTGTTTTGAAAGAAAGTAGGGAAGCTGAATTTCTGAATTATCACCTTACGAAGTGGATATTACCAGAGAATCTGAATTTTCAGTAATAATAAACAAGGTTCAAGAAAGAAGAGGGAGGAAGGAGATGAGACGGACAGAGGGTGGGAGGAAATTGACATAGAGAGCGGAAAGGAGACAGATAGGGGCAGGAGGAGATGGTGAAAGTGGTAGGAGGAGAAGATGGACGTAGAGAGGTGGAGGAGGTAGTGGACAAAGAGGGGGAGGGGATGAGACGGACAAAAATTGGGGGGAGGGGGAGATGGACAGGGACAGGGAGAGGGACAGGGGGCAGAAGGAACGTGGGACGTATGTCCAATTACCACACGTATTAGAAAGTGTGGTTTTCGTTTTTTTTCTTTTCCATTTAACCAGGCTGAGCCACAACTAGCAGTCCACGAACGTCTTGCAAGACCGTAGCCTCGTATTACATTTCACCTCATCTGGACGTGCGATCAGCTTGTTTCGTAGTCGCTTAGACTCCGTTTCTAGATAGGAAAGACTATCTGGAGTCTGGCAGCTCATTATTAGTGACGGGTCTTGGCTTCGTTAAAACACTCACCTGAGCAACATAAGATGTGGAAATGGAGATTCTATCCAATTTCAAATATTAACGATTTGGTGTTGCTGACAGATCACTTCTCCTTTCACCTCTCAGATGCGGCTGTCAGAAGTGGAGTACCATACAAGCTTTGTTCGGACATTTGAACAAGTTCATATTTCAGAAGTTTTTGCACATCTCCTAGAGTTTGTTATGTAATAATGACTGTATGCTGCTCAGTGGGCGAGTGGAGATCTTTAGCTGGGATATCATTTCGGCGACTTGCATCTCTCTAACCCACCCTACTTATCCAACAGAGGGAATGGGACGTGTAGTCTAACGTGTAATTCGAATCACGTGTCGTTCCTGCCGACTCCTCACATTCGTGAGAGGTTCTGGTTAGATTAAAGATCGACTGAAAATTTTCGTCGTGGGACCCTGATTCGATCCCGCGATCTCTCGGATTCCACTTATGCTCTTTCCCGATAGACCCCCAGGCCCGACAATTTGGCACTCACAAAGGATGTACATAGAGAGGCTGTGTCACGATGTTTAGTGCCCCCTGCGGTGACACACAGAACTATTAACCGCCATGTTTTGTGTAGGCATTCTGCGATCGAAAGACGATGTAAATAAAATGTTAGTATGCTAAGAGAGAATACTGTTTCTGGCTACAGTTGATAAAAGGTGACAATTGGAAGTTGTGTCGTAATTTCCGTAACCACTATCATGCAGCACGCCTCTTCCTTTTGCCTCCCCAAAACGTGTTGCGGGGATGTTGAGTTTACTTCATCCTGATCGCTCCGTTGCTTCCTTTGGCATGGCAGGTCACGCAGTAGTATTTTTGGAGAGGTTTGTCATCGCAAACTTAAGTTCCGATTACTAGAACAAAGGATATTCTAATTTCAGTTATTCAAAAAGATGGAATAATCATCACTTTATTTCAGTACCCCATTTACTTCTTTAATTTCTGTATTGCGTCTTGCTTTGGTGGTGAATTTCCCTTTTCCTAAATAATGAATACATGTTACGTTCACCTCATAATTGATATTAAAATCTCGCAAAATCCAAAGAGGATTACTTCATTTCACGAATTTTTATAGCGAATAAGACTAGGCACGCACTGAGTATTCGTAGAAGGCCTGTGCGCTTTCGAAATTCACGCCAGAGGTGTTGTTCAATATAGCAGCCTGTATTCTTTGCTGTACTGCCTGTCTCCAAGACAGTGCTTGCGTGGGGAGAAACGATAGACAAACATAGACAGAAACTCTTTCAGCAAAGAAAAAAATCTGTTCTCAGCTGCACAAATATTTTACCGGATTCACTTTATCATTTGCAGTAGTGAAACTGTCATCTTCAGATGTCTGAAATAGGCTAAAATCATAGGTAAGCCTAAGTTAGATGAGTACCGGACGATAATATCCTACAAAGAAATGTGCAAAAAATACATATAACGAAAGAGTATGTTTAATTGAATGTGGAGAAATTAACAACAGAAATATAAAAAGTCTGTTGAAACAAATGAAAGATAGTTAAGCATGAGGACCAGGCGGCACCTCTGTTGCAGAATCAATAAATGGAGTCACATCGTAAAAGAATACATAATATATACGATAGACATTGTAGCACAGTAATGCTACTCCCGAGTGCACTAATATACTTTCGAAGCTATCGCTCGACATAGACTTACAAAAGAACCAACTCCAACTCTGACCTTTTATCAAGGTCATAATCTACAGCAAGCAAATGATGCCAATATTGCAAAAGCAAAACAACTCTCGTAAACGACACCCATGCGTTTTACTATTGATGAGAAGTGCAGAGGAGGGAAATCTATCCGTAACTGTGACAACATGGTGTGGACAGGACCGCTCGCTAAACGTGAGCAAATGGCCGCCTGGCCTGTTACAATGACGTGGTGTCCCTGCTTCAGACATCTCCCACCAGTGTAGGGCCATTTGGTTTCTATCAGCGGTCACGGATAGAGTGAGAGTCTCGCTACTTGCATGTTAACTTGCTGGCGAACAGTGATGTGCTGGTTGCTACCTTTGTGAGGTATCAACTACGATACTGCAGGCTGGCAGCTGCGGGTGACTTCATCGCTCCGCTCTGCTGCTACCAAAGGGTCACAGCCGTGACTGATAGGAGATGCAGATCTGTTGGCCTACCTTTGCTGAAAGGCCAAACGAGTAACTGCAAGCTATCACCTTCTGCTTACTGTGTGGGCACCTTCCAATATGTATGTGCACCGCCTTCCTGGCTGTGAGCTGTGAGTGCTGAGGGAGCGCTGGACTTTTGCCTTCATGACAGTCGCCAATTGGAATTCGTTGCAGAGGTAGGTCTAAGGATGCATCCATTTTCGAGAGCACTTAGGCCCATCCACAGAGGCATGTCCACTACCCACATCGCTGGCTGCCATTGCTTCACCATTTGCCGCCTTGCTGTCAGGCGGTGTTCCTGACTTGGCACAAGGTCCGAGAGCTGCTGGAGTTCTGTGTCTAACATTCCTAGGCGACACATGAGCGAGCAGCACGGTGCACTTTTACATTCCTAGCAAGACAATATTCATATCTGACACTTTCAGGCGTAAAACTGGTGTATTCACTTGCCCTCAGAGCTTACTCTGACGCTTATAATGTCAACACTTCAACGACCCAAACTCGACCTCCCGACCCATGGAGTGACTGTCACAAATGGAGCGAAGAAGTGGGCTTCTCACCATACATCACTGTCCCAAATGATGCAAAGAAGTTCGCCTCTTGACACGTCCCATAGTCTCAAATGGTGTACACGAGTGGTTCCCCTGACACAAGCCACTGTCACATAAGGCTGTCAGAAGTGATCTTCACGACATTTAGCATCGTTACAACGGCTAATCACATCGACATCGCTACTGTCAGTTAGGTTATTCTTGCAGTTTGCGCTTCAGAATGATGAGTGAAAGTTTTTTTTTTTTTTTTACTTTGTAAGTGGAGTTTTTGTTTCGTTATATAATTTGTTGGCCATGGTCGATAGGAGAGACGCTCATTTCAATGTCAAGGGACTCTGGTACAGCACTGTGTACCTCCTGACCTGTCTGATTTCAGAGACAACTGTCGCGAAACGTATTTACCACCTGTTACGTATGCATTTAGTAAGCCTTACATCAGTGCTTTGCTAGCCAGTGTTTTACGTTCCGGTTTTAGTGCCATTTGGCATGGGTTTGTACTGAATGTAACTGAGCTATGATATGCCGTAAGAAATAGAGGAGTTCCTTTTGTATTGTGTGCCTTGTTCGCTCCCTTGTATTGCATACTTCTTTGCTTAGGCAGCAGACGAGTACAAGATAAGCCTATGGAAACACCCTATGATATACAAGTGATTCTCTAGCTGCTGTGATTTCAAACAGATGACAGGCTGTGCTTGAGAAGAAAAGTGGAGAATAAAAAGAGTACAGAAGCCTGGCAGAAGCACTGCATGGCGACAAGGAACAGATACTAGGACAGTTTCAGGAAGTTAAAATCATGCAGAGTGTATCCTCTTCTCCTGCCGATCCTGTGAAAGCAGATTTAATTTTCTGGGAGGATGACAGAGGGCGTGACTGTATATCTCAGTGACATACTGCACCGAAGCCAAACTGGGTAACTGGCCTGACGAAATATGCAGAGTACGTGTGGCGTGCACACGGGGGTTTTTTAGGTTAGAGGGACCCCCCCTTGGGCGAAACGATAAAATACCTGACGGCTTACCAGAGAGGACATTATCATCGTTGATAAAGAACGTCCGTCCTCAGAGACCAAAAACAGGAAAAGTTAACGTAATATTGGTAAACTGCAGGAGTATCCAGGGCAAGGTTCCTGAATTAGTATCTCTTATTGAAGGAAATAGTGCGCATATAGTATTAGGAACGGAAAGTTGGTTAAAACCGGAAGTGAACAGTAACGAAATCCTAGACACAGAATGGAATATATACCGCAAGGATAGGATAAACGCCAATGGTGGAAGAGTATGTATAGCAGTAAAGAATTCAATAATATCCAGTGAAGTTATTAGCGAATGCGAATGTGAAATAATCTGGGTTAAGTTAAGTATCAAAGGTGGGTCAGATATGATAGTCGGATGCTTCTATAGACCACCTGCATCAGCAACCGTAGTAGTTGAGCGCCTCAGAGAGAACCTGCAGAACGTCGTGAAGAAGTTTCGTGATCATACTATTGTAATAGGGGGAGACTTCAATCTACCAGGTATAGAATGGGATAGTCACACAATCAGAACTGGAGCCAGGGACAGAGACTCTTGTGACATTATCCTGACTGCCTTGTCCGAGAATTACTTCGAGCAGATAGTTAGAGAACCAACTCGTGAAGCTAACGTTTTAGACCTCATAGCAACAAATAGACCGGAACTTTTCGACTCCGTGAATGTAGAAGAGGGTATCAGTGATCATAAGTCAGTGGTTGCATCAATGACTACAAGTGTAATAAGAAATGCCAAGAAAGGAAGGAAAATATATTTGCTTAACAAGAGTGATAGGGCACAAATCGCAGAATATCTGAGTGACCACCATCAAACGTTCATTTCTGAGGAAGAGGATGTGGAACAAAAATGGAAAAAATTCAGAAACATCGTCCAGTACGCCTTAGATAAGTTCGTACCGACTAAGGTCCAAAGCGAGGGGAAAGATCCACCGTGGTATAACAATCATGTACGAAAGGTACTACGGAAACAAAGAAAGCTTCATCATAGGTTTAAGAGTAGTCGAATCATAGCTGATAAGGAAAAGCTGAACGAAGCGAAAAAGAGCGTAAAGAGAGCAATGAGAGAAGCATTCAACGAATTCGAACATAAAACATTGGCAAACAATCTAAACAAGAACCCTAAAAAGTTTTGGTCATATGTAAAATCGGTAAGCGGATCTAAATCCCCTATTCAGTCACTCGTTGACCACGATGGCACCGAAACAGAGGACGACCGAAGAAAGGCAGAAATACTGAATTCAGTGTTCCGAAACTGTTTCACTGCGGAAAATCGTAACACGGTCCCTGACTTCAGCCGTCGCACGGACGCCAAAATGGAAAATATTGAAATAAACGATATCGGAATTGAAAAACAACTGCTATCACTTAGTAGCGGAAAAGCATCCGGACCAGACGAGATACCCTTAAGATTCTACAGTGATTATGCTAAAGAACTTGCCCCCTTTCTATCAGCAATTTATCGTAGATCGCTGGAAGAACATAAAGTACCTAGCGACTGGAAGAAAGCGCAGGTCGTTCCCATTTTCAAGAAGGGTCATAAATCAGATGCGAATAATTATAGG
Source organism: Schistocerca serialis cubense (assembly GCF_023864345.2). Classification (NCBI taxonomy): domain Eukaryota; kingdom Metazoa; phylum Arthropoda; class Insecta; order Orthoptera; family Acrididae; genus Schistocerca; species Schistocerca serialis. The sequence continues at coordinate 313,665,596 of NC_064646.1, forward strand.
CCTATTTCGCTTACGTCAATCTGTTGTAGAATAATGGAACATGTTTTGTGTTCTCGTATTATGACGTTCTTAGATAGTACAAATCTCCTTCATCATAACCAACATGGATTCCGCAAACAGAGATCATGTGAAACTCAGCTCGCCCTATTTGCCCAAGAAATTCACAGTGCCGTAGACACTGGCGAGCAGATTGATGCCGTATTCCTGGATTTCAGGAAGGCATTTGATACGGTTCCGCACTTACGTTTAGTGAAAAAAATACGAGCTTACGGAATATCGGACCAGGTTTGTGATTGGATTCAGGATTTCCTAGAGGAAAGAACACAACATGTCATTCTTAACGGTTCAAAATCTGCAGATGTAGAGGTAATTTCGGGAGTACCGCAGGGAAGCGTGATAGGACCTTTATTGTTTACAATATACATAAATGACTTAGTTGACAACATCGGTAGCTCCGTGAGGCTATTTGCAGATGACACGGTTGTCTACAAGAAAGTAGCAACATCAGAAGACTCGTACGTACTCCAGGAGGACCTGCACAGGATTAATGCATGGTGCGACAGCTTGCAGCTTTCCCTAAACGTAGATAAATGTAATATAATGCGCATACATAGGGGCAGAAATCCATTCCAGTACGATTATGCCATAGGTGGTAAATCATTGGAAGCGGTAACGACCGTAAAATACTTAGGAGTTACTATCCGGAGCGATCTGAAGTGTAATGATCACATAAAACAAATAGTGGGAAAAGCAGGCGCCAGGTTGAGATTCATAGGAAGAATTCTAAGAAAATGTGACTCATCGACGAAAGAAGTAGCTTACAAAACGCTTGTTCGTCCGATTCTTGAGTATTGCTCATCAGTATGGGACCCTTACCAGGTTGGATTAATAGAAGAGATAGACATGATCCAGCGAAAAGCAGCGCGATTCGTCATGGGGACATTTAGTCAGCGCGAGAGCGTTACGGAGATGCTGAACAAGCTCCAGTGGCGGACACTTCAAGAAAGGCGTTACGCAATACGGAGAGGTTTATTATCGAAACTACGAGAGAGCACATTCCGGGAAGAGATGGGCAACATATTACTACCGCCCACATATATCTCGCGTAATGATCACAACGAAAAGATCCGAGAAATTAGAGCAAATACGGAGACTTACAAGCAGTCGTTCTTCCCACGCACAATTCGTGAATGGAACAGGGAAGGGGGGATCAGATAGTGGTACAATAAGTACCCTCCGCCACACACCGTAAGGTGGCTCGCGGAGTATAGATGTAGATGTAGATGTAGATGTGTGGCCAATTCGTGTTTGACTGGGGAAGCTAAGGCATATGTCATCTACCAACCTTGTGGATGCACAAAAGTTTCAAAAGTTTTCTTTGGGGCTATGGTTGAGATATCGTAAACAGTACAGTACTCGCTTCTTTAACAAAAAATTAAATACGTTAACTCAGAAGTACAACGAGTTGGTCAAGTCATTTTGATAGGATTCGAAGACTCAATGTTCAGATTTGGGAGCTGACATGAAATGAAGAAGTAAATATGGTGTTACACCGACAAGTTATAAATGGGCTTCCCGACGTATTTTTGCAGGGTATTCCTGCTTAAATGTCATTTAGGGTTAAAATGGAGAAGCCTTCGGATTCGGCTGCAGCTGTTAAAATGTCTGCACACAGGACACAGATATAGTGACCAAGAGTCATGGAGACTGTCGTTTGTTTGTTTCGACAGTAATGTGTCGCAGGTACGCGTATGTGATCATCTCCAGAAACAGTGTCGTTCCCAGTAAAATGTGATAGTTCACAATTATTGTACAGAGATCAAATATGTCTTGAGGAGCTTTGTTGGTGGCAAGGAATACAGGTTATTAATAGGTGCAAAGGTGCATGTACAAGTAATCACACTAGATCTCTTGGGCAGAAAGAGACTGGGACCTCCTCGTTACAGGTTACGTGGAGTAGGTAACAATGATATAGATTCAGTAGACGTGAATTTATGGGAATTTCATCAATTTTTGACATCGTTTCACTCGTATTTAGAACAATTTTTGTGAATATTTTTTGAATAATTTCAGCCAAAAGTAGCAAAGTTAAGCTGTGATGTCTGCTGAAGGTTCTGGGTATACTTTTACCACTGCGTGCAATGTAGCCACTCCGGCTTTCATCTGACATCAAAAAGGTTTTCATTTTACATTATTAACCTATATTCTAAGAATATGAACCTAAATGCAAGTAAAAATAACGAAAATTAAAAATTTTGCTTGCGTTGGAACAATTTACTTCGACTTTCACGATTTTTCTCTAATTATGCAAAGACAAATACCCTTAAAATAATGATATCGTCTCACAAGTCAGTTCATATAATTTGTAATTTTATAAAGAATCATACTTTCAATTTTCATAATGGTCGGTTCTTTACTTTTTGAGTTAGATTGCACGAACCTGTAAAAAAAAAAAAAAAAAAAAATCATTTCGGGAAAAACGCGTTTGAAAAACAAATTCTCGGAAACTATAAATTCAAGGAAGTTAACAGTAATGTAAAATTCTTACCACTTAATCTTTTTCTTCCTTACAGACTTCCTTTTGCGCCTACAGCAGTGCTTTCCCAGCTTGCCGACCCTCCTTCGATTCCAATGAATTATGTCGATTCTGCCGGCTCACACGCTGGTTATCCACTTATTGGCGTAATTGAAGCTTTGCGTGCCTACTACAATTCCTGTCTTGTTCATGACCATCAGAAGGGATGAATTTCCTTCATTGAATAAGCCTGCTGCTTAATACTAAATACGATGCCAATTCAGCGACTTTCATTCGCATTTTGGGTGTGGCCACCTAAACATGTCTCCAGTAATTCATTCCTTGATAAATCTGCGCTCGAGCTTGTAGCCAAATTGCACTCGGTTTTATGCTCATAAAATCTAAAAGAATGCCAATTTCGCTTTGAACGTTTGTCAGCGTATTCTGTCATAGGTAAACTAACGATTAATGCAATACAAAAGATCGGAGTTTTTGAACCTTCTAATGTGGTTCAGAGTAACAGGGAGGACATACGCAATGGACACTTAAATGAGCATATTAGAAAGATAATGATGATGAAGGTGTAGTAACAATAATAATAGTAACTATAATTTGGTGAATTAAGAACTGTTGCGAATTATAACACAATAGAAGAGCGTAAATTTTGACTTTTATGGACGAAAGCTCCTTAAACGAAGGGTAATAAAATAAGGTAGAGGTCGAACAACTGGAAAATATAGGTTCTTTTCGACAAAGAATTGGTGGACTAACTCAAAACAGCCAAAATACCGATGACATGAAGAAGAAAGTAAGGAAACCTATTGGTCAAAAATATTCGATGGTGTGAACAAGCTGGAACCCGAAGAAATAAAGAAACATAAACATAACATTTAAAAAACAGAAAATTTTCCAAGATAGAACTCAAAGAGCAATGCAGGGAGTAATACCAGCGGCAGATGAGAAATAAATGAGAGAAAGACATAGTGCGATGCAATTATGGCGTACTCGAGAAGACGTACAAGCTTAGTTGTGGTTTCAGCGGGCCTGTAAACGACCAACAGACACAAGTGATCGAAGATACTGAGTGGGTTTGGTATTTGTATTTCAATTTGATTTAGTTTACAAATTTTTTAGCTTTGCGGCGTACAAAACTGTAAGGTGATAGCGCACAGCTCAACTTCTTCTGTCCACCATTGTTTCTATGTACGAAAAGCAACCAAGCTAACTCCGTGAGTAAACATGAAAGTAAACAGTAACCTACTGTTGTACTCATATAATGAAAACCATCTCAATGATCAGTACTGAATTCGCGCAGTATTGTTTCAAGAAACTTGGTTGAATTTTCCTCTGCAATACCTTTAAAACCCAGAGATAAGTTGTAACCTGGTCATTCATCCATAAAACTCAATTCCAAAATAAATCGACCAATGAATGTATTGTCAGCTGTAAACAAAAAAAAATCTGAAACAGACTGTAGGCTATTCTCGCTTTGACATCAAAGAGCTCGCGATTCTGTGATTTTATTAACGTGGCTGATATGAATTAACAATTCGATTCCCTGCGCGCACTTGGTCGTCTGTCCCCACACCACCCTCATCTACGTCACACAATCAGCTTTTGCAATCGGCGCACGCAGTACGCTCGATCGGGGGTGTTTTGTTTACATATTCACCGTGAGAAATGGCGTTCACTCTTTTTTCTACTCGATTTATTCAATCAACGGTCGACATACCTAGCGGACTAAGCCCTGCTCCCTACGACGCTCTCTTTGAATTTATTTTAAAGTACGTATATACTGAGCCGCATCGAGATATTTCTGCGTCCTTGGGGCACAGCGAAAGCTGCACCCCTCTCCCTCCCATTCCCGCAAAACTATCATTCCGAAATTTTTTCTTCTACATAGAGTTAGTGGATTTTATAATTTGATTAGTAGATTTAGTAAAAACTAAGCAATAATGCTATACATTACTTAAATAAAGTATACTGATGACACATGCTGCATACAGCAAATCAAATGAATCTCCATAGTAAATAAATTGAATGAAGCTTTTTTTAAAATACTGGAAGTTATATTACATATTATAGCTAGTGTGCTTTGGTTTTGGAATCGTGTGTAATAAAGAACAAATTTCATTTTCTCCTTCCAGATCGTTTATTAGAAATAAATCAAAAAGATTTTGTTTTTATTATAAGTTTACTTTGCGTATACTTGGTCTGAGAGTAGTTGACTATTCACTGAAGTCAAGTTTACCATCCGTGTCATCTCCTACCAACAAGACAGATAAATTTTAGTCTGCTTTGTACCATACACGCCCTTATGTCGATCTTATCATTTTTAACTCGTTGAAATTACGTTCACATGATTAACACAGTGTAGCTGTCTACAGGAACAATGACTAAGAAACTCTCATCATACTATTTATCGACCACAGAATGTGTATTCTTGAATTCTTTATACATGCCGTAGGCGTACGAATGAATTCTTGGGCAACTGAAGTATTGGCAGAAGGAGTAAGTATATTACATACGTTCCCCACCTGTTTGTTCCCCTCGTCTGCTGTCTTCTCTCACTCTAGTCCACAGTCGGCAGAAATCGGAACCCTTAGGTAAAACGGCACGCTTACTACACCATCCGCTCGACGGCCTTTGGGAATCTACGGTAACGTGAGCCAGTGAAATGACACTGTAGAGATTACAATGTGTCATCAGTGTGCTTTCCATGGGCGGGCCGAGGGCATAGGCAAAGGATAGCAACACGAAGGTCTTGGTCACTAGCAGGATGCATGTACCGCTGCCTATTAATTCTTAAACCATTCTTCACATTTTCTCTTTTTATTTTGTTACTGGTCAGTTTTTGGGCCCCTTCTGGACCTGCGCCCTTGGCGGGTGCTTATCTCGCTACGGCCTCGGAGCGGCCATCTGTATACCGTTTATACGAGGCGTGTACAACAAGTATCGAACCCTTGGTCGGCTGAAACACATTTCTCGATTTGCAGGTGCAGAATCCGTTCAGAGCAGTCTCCTGGTACTATAAACACTTCTCCAACGCTCCCGTCATTGCTAGAAAAACTTCTAGAATTCGTCTTTTGATATGGTGACCAACCAGGCACTCGCTTACGTACGATGTCTTCTGTTGCCCCAAATCCGGCCGTTCACGCCACGCAGCTCCACGAAGGTGGCGAAGGCAGTAATCTTTTGTCATGATTACAACATGGCTGTCGCGTTTTTGCTATTTAGTAGTACCGATTTATACAAAATTGTGACCGTGATCCGTGCTGTAATTAAATTTCAAGTAGGTACACAGTAACATGCCATAGAACACAGAATAATCACTTTAAGCTGTCATAAACTACTAATTACGAATTAGGTAAGATAATTATTAGTACAACGAATATTGTGCAGATTTTAATTTTATCAGTTTCTTGCAATGGCAAAATATCATGTTCTCATAGATTCAGTATCAAAGGTTTTACGATATTGGACTATAAAGATAGTCAAGTAATACACAGATCCAGTTTACTGATTTTAATGAGCGGTATTGCCTAAACTGAGTGTAGAAAGATTCTCATTTCCTGTGAAACTGCACACTGCCAAGAGAAAGTTAACATAGCTGGGTTGTTGTGGTCGTGTTTTAGTGGTAGATAACGTTCATTTCCTTCGTAATTTTATTGCAATGTCATATTAATGATTCTATAGTCTCCTTCTTGTAACATTCCCTTATGTTGTCATGTTCCAGACGAATTTCCTTTAACACTAGAAAGACGTGCTGCTACTGTATTCTGAACACATCACACTACAACAAACTGTCACAGACTGTAACTGCACACAAAACTATTACAAAAGTAGTCTGCCAAGCGAGTGAAGCTCCTGTACAGTTATGTTAATTTTCTATATATGCCGCATTTGCTTTCACTACTTAGATAATGGTTTTACATTATTAATCTTTTTAAAGAATTAATTACAAAAATAATGACATCAGTACTTTAGGAGTTTTTTCATCCAGGAAAATGTCAACATTTGTGCAACATTGTTATTTACGATTGTAACATATGGCATTACTTATTACATCCATAGGATACTGGCGCCTAGTTTCCAATATCTCAACCTGCGCTGTGTACAGAAACTTGCAGATACACGAATAAGATTTACGCTGGTCTTCATGTTCCAAAAGCGTGTGTTATTCCATTTACCCATTTGTGTCATTACGTGGTTTGGCCATTCGGTGCGTATTCATGATTCACCGCCCCATTAAATTCGAAGAAAACGGTCATCGTGACAGTGTCATAGTTGCGGTTTGAGCTTGAGGCGTCGCATCTTTCCCCTGAGACGACAGCACCTTGGCTTCTGGCTCGTGCTCAGAAACCTACGTTCCATTACTTTTGATCATTTTGTTGAGAAAGCTTTGGTTACTGTTCGTACTGCAGAGCAAGTCCTGTGCTATATTCAGATGGAATTGCTTCTGCTCCTTTACCAGCAGTTTCAGAAAGAATTTCGAGGATATTTTCCTCATGCACAAATTGGTCAAAACCGAATTAATCAATCCAATGCTTACACTGCAATCATTCACTAGCTCTTGCTCTATGATATGACGGTCTTTCGTCATCAAAGTCCACATTACCATTTTGCCGTGTTGATGATCTGCCTGTACATGGTTCGCCGTCCACTGATGTGGGGCCATCTTTGAAGCGGATTTACCATCATTTCTCTGTGAGCTGCTAATCGTCTCTAAAATGTGTTGTATCTTGCGGAAGGTTTCCACTTGAGTTTTATCAAGCTCTTCGTAAATTTTGACGCAATATTAATGCTCAGTCTATTCCGTCATTACGCAGATTACTTGAACCCAACCAGCTCCCACCACACGTCTTCACTCATTGGCGTACTGCCAACGACTGACAGTTTCTGCTGGCGAGAAAAAGAAATCGACTGCGCATGGACGTCATAACACAACTTCACCGAAGAAAGTCTCTCTCGCTTCATTAGTTCACACCAGTTGGAAGGAGCTCTGATATTTTTTGAGCGCAACTCATGGTCTTAAACATTTCATTTATTACCAAAATGAGCAGACAGTCAGATCGGTATCAAACGTTGTACGTCGATACACTACAACCAAAACTCCGATTTGGTTCGTACTATGTGCTGTCGTCCTGCAGAACGGGCTTAAACGTTAATTACAGGCAATACTAGAACTACGGAGTGCATGAAAAGCTTACATCCCGTGAGGAAGTTGGCAGAGCCTTACGTTCTTGTCCAAAGGGCCCTGGATTCAAACTCCAATGACAACATTTTTTTACTATATTATGCGCAAAGGTGTTATATGGAACAACATGTTTATGACATGTAAAAGGTTTCGGGATTGCAGTCGGATCACGTTGATGTCTTGCCACAATATTTCGGTTGGCAACCGTCCAGCCATCATCAGGTTTGTGTCCGCCACTGGAGACTGCTGTTTGTTTTCGTTTACCAGCAGCAGGAGCACAATTCTCATCTCATCAGCAAAGAGATTACCTAGAATACCACAGGGGAAGATATTACATATCAATACGGGGATAAAAGATGAAATGTACACAGGAGAATGGGAGGGGGGTGATGGGCAACTGGAGTTACAATATACGAAAAGGGGTAGCTGGACGAGGTACGTTTACAGAAAAACCAGATAGAGTTAAACTGGAATTCAATGAAGACGCAGCATGGAGATACTGGTGGCAAAAATAGCACAATTAGAAACGGAGTTCACAGCATGGGACGACGACACTGAACACACACTGCACTCATGTTACATACAGGGCAAGCACCGAAATACGGCGAAGTAACTGCAGTAAAATTTGGACTACCAAGGAAGGGGAGGTCAGAGAGAAGAGAAAGAGGATAGAGAGATGAGGGGTTGACTGAGGAGGACGGGGGTAGGAAAGGGGTGAAGGAGTGGAGTCCGTAGCACACCAAGGGCCGGGGTAGCGCAAGGACTGGGAAACGAGAAGTGAGAAGGACAGGTAGGAGAGGAGGAGAGGAGGGAGGAAATAGCAGAGGGTGATGGGAAAGAGAGGGAGCCAAACAGAGGACGCGAGAGGCTGCTACTTTTTTCTTTATTGTGACTTCATTCCTAAGCCGTGGCACCATTAAGTTAGTAGACTATTCTGTCTGGCGCCACTAGCTCAAGTGCAGTAGCGACTATCCCTCTTGGCAATATTGATAAGGAAGGGTTGGTATCAGTCTCTTCAAAAGCTTTTTGCTTGCCGATATATATACGGGTTCGCTGGCCCGAGAGCGGAGGCAAGAAGTTTTGGGATTGGCGGTAGCGTCGCGACAAGAGGCAGTTACTAGGTCTGAGCGGCCGAAGCCACGAGCTACGCAAGGAGAGCTTGCGAAGAGGAAGGATACCGGACTACTTCACTGGGGTCAGCATCGACTACAGGCAGCAGGCCGAACTCCCGTCAGTTGGGTGGCAACATTTGTGTCAGACGACTGCTCGTGGCCTGGCTGCCCTCTTCTACCTGGTTGTCATCGGTGACACACCGTGGATTCGTGGAGCTGCTTCCTGGTAAAAGGGGAGTAACATTGTGTATTCCTCGTGATGACTGGTGTCATTGTCTACCCGACCTCCTTGCTATTTTCTGGTTTGTATCTTACCTTCAGAATTTTACTCGGTCGGCTCTTTGGTCGAAAAAATAGATCATAGTATTGCATTAGACACTGGTTGCCATTTCAAAATTTGTTTTGATATTATTTTGCCATTCCTTTCTAGTTCATACCCGATCATTAATGTTTTAATGAATCAGTTCCTGGTTGTAAATACAGTCGGAACAATTGTACCAAGAGACAGGTTGCCGTTAGGCAAACAGGGGTCTTGTGATTAGATTTAGATGTTAACCAGTTCAGTCTCTTGATTGTAAATGTATTTGAGACAATCTGAACTACCCGTTGTATTAAGCTGTGCATTACTGTCAGTGAAAGACCTGTTCATTATTCGTGTATTTTTAACTGGATCTTTAGGTTCTGCCGAGTGAGTTCTGTTGTAATAAGTGCGCATACGTAATGTTTCAAAGCGTTCCTTCAGGGTGGCCATCATAATTGACACATATTAACAGACAACTGTCACCAGGGTTTTAGTCAGAGTAAGGTTGTGCAAAAGGTATGGGTTGGGATCTAGTCGCACCGTCTTGCTGATTGAAATGAATGCATTGCTCGGTTTGAAGCAAGCCTTATCAATGTCATAATTGTTTCCTAATTTGTTTGACCTTTAAGCGTAGTTGCGTATCTTAACCCTGAAGCTTTTGACATACAGCTATCAAATAAAAAATAAAAAAGTCATTTGTCTGAGTAATTGAAACACTCTTGTTATCAATATTACTTATATGTTTTCATGTGTTGCAGAAGGGCATTTAATAAGAGAAACTGTCTCTTGCATAGTAGTAAACACTGCTGTTTCACCCAATAACAGGGGGGCTGCAGGTCTGGGCCCTTGTAATTATTGTCATGTTGTTCTTGTTTTAATTTTTGTTGTAAAAGCTTATTGATTTCACAAATTTGTTAATTTATAAAGAAAACATTTATGGTTAGATATTGTTAAATAAACATATTGTGTGAATAGGAAGTTATATTGGTGGGTTCTCCCTTCAACGTTTTCCATATTACCAGCAATTACCTCATCTCAATTCCCCTGCCCTATATGCGCAGGGGAGAGCTGGCAATGGCACAATCCGCCGCTCTTCAGCTGAGTTACATGACAGTTAATAAGAGGGGAAAACCATACATATAAAGGCTATAAAAAGGGGGACATATAAACAAAACAAGTGGAGATAATGGGGGTTAAAATATATACACATATGGAGATGTTGGAACAGTTGAAAAAGTAGACATATAGATAAAGGACACACTTGGTGGTTCGTAGAGCACATACTGTACACTGAAGTCACATGCACAGGTTAAAATTTGGCCGCATTATTAAAACAAACCCAAAGAAAGACACTTTAAAACCACTGTAAGAGACAAAGCACACACGATGAAGAATAAAAACTGCCAGGAGAGACGTGCCGAGGGAGAGGCCTGAGACGAGGGAAAAAGAGAGGAGAGGAAGGTGCAATTGGGGGGAGGGGGTGGGATGACATCAAAAGAGGGGGCAGGGGGGCACCAAGGGGAGGGAGGGAGATGGAAAGCGAGGCAGGAGGGAGTGGAGAGACGCAGAAGGGGTGCACTGCAAAGGGAGGTGAGTGGAGGAGGGAGGAAAACCCCTCAGGGGAAGGGGAGTCGACAGGGAGCCCTGAGAAGTTGGCAGGGGGAAGGTAGGGTTGGTATGAGGAGTAGATGTCAGGGCTAAGCTCATCATCCAGTATGGGTAGGTGCTGGAGGTTGCGTTGGAAAAGAAGGTGGAGGGTTGGGAGATGGAGAGAGGGTGGGACACAAAGGTAAAGGCGTGCAATGGGCTGGGGTTGTGAAGAAGGGGGACACCAGGGGGTGGGGGGGACGATTTGGTGGATGTTGTACAGGGTACAGATGTGTTTGAGGAGATGAAGAAGGTGGGGGAAGCGGGTGAGGTCATAGAAGATGTGTGTGAGGGACAGAAGGCCAATACAGAAGGCAAGGCGGAGTACATGGCATTCTAGGATTAGGAGGGCTTTTTAGAATCTGGGAGGGGAAGAAATCCAAGTGACACTGTCATAGCAAAAGATGGGGTGGATCAAGGATTTGTAGGTGTGAAGGAGTTGGATAGATACAGTCCCCATGTCCAGCTGGAAAGGAGTTTCAGGAGGTGGAGTCTATAGTGGGCTTTGTGTTGGATCGTAAGGAGATGGGTAGTCCAGGTGAGGTGGCGGTCAAGGGTGAGGCCAAGGTATTTTATTTTGGAGTGAGGTGGATAGGGCAACCATAAATGGTTAGGTAGAAGTGATGGAGACAGAAGGCGCAGTGGTGTAGCCTGTGATGATTGCTTGGGTCTTCGAGGGTTTGATGCAAAAGAACCTCTGGTTGCACCAAGTGGTGAATGTCAAGGTGGGTTTTTGATGGCTTTGGATAAAGGGATAGGAAGGCAGTGTCACCAGCGAATTGGTGGAGATGGACAGGCGGGGAAAGTTTGAGCATATCGGCAGTACAGGGGAAAGGATGGAGCCTTGGGGAACACCGGTAGTGGGATAGAAAGGACAGGAGTTGTAATTGTGTATAGTCACATAGGAGGGGCAAAGGAAAAGGAGGGATGAAGGAAGAAATGAGACAGACAAAATTGACAGAGAGAGTATAGGTCTGGAGTTTCAAGAGGAGCTGAGATGCCAGACAGGGTTGTAGGCGTTCTGGAAGGCGAGAGAAACAAAGTACGCAGAGCGACAGGAGTTAAGCTGGGGGGAAAGTAGATTGGTAGAGGCCCTGAGAAAGAGGGCCAGAAGCCACACTGGGTAAGGGGAAGGAGGTGGTGTTGGTTATGGCGGCGATGAATACAGAAGGAGAGGATGGACTCAAAGACCTTACTGAACACAGAGGTGAGGCAGATGGGATGAGTGGAATAAGTGTCAGAGGGGGTTTGTTGGATTTATGGGCTAGCAGGACATGAGAAGCCTTCCACAGGCCAGGGTAAAAGCCAGTTGAGAGGAGGACATTGTACAGGGTAGCAAGGGAAGCCAGGAAGGATGGGGGGATAGCTTGAGGTTGTGGTAGGTGACACCTTCATAACCAGGGGAGGTGTTCAGCATTTGGAGTGGAGGACAAGTACGATGTCATGTGGAGTTATGGGAGCTTATGTCTGAGAGTGATAATTGATCCAAATACTGGAAACTAGGGGCAAGTGGTGGGACAGAGGTATCAGTGCATTCAAAGACTGTGGGGATGAGGGAGTAATCAAAATGGGAATCATCAGGACTGGAGAAGACCTCACATAGGTGGGGAGAAAAATGGTTAGTCTTACTGAGGTTGTCGTGGAAGGGAAGATTGTCATAGAGAATAGGGTAATGTGGGGTGGGATGGCTACTAGTAAGGCAGTGGAAGGCTGACCAGTGCTTGGAGAACATGACAGGGAGAGTGGAGTTGAAGTGTGTACATGTCTGGCCCAGTGCCGGCTTTTCATTGTTGTAAGGAGGTCCCGGATGTGTCACTGATATTGCCTGTGGTAGAGGAGTGTCTCCCAGTTATGGGTGCGGTGGAAGGAGGGGTAGCCTGCAGAATTCATGAAGAAGGAGAGCGACCTTTCGAGGATGCATAGGGTGGTGAGGGTGGATGAGTTTGGTAGGAACATGGGCCTCCACAGAATCAGTGATGGCCTTCTGGAAAAAGGAAGAGGAATGAATGATGTCAGCAGGACAGAGAAAGGTAAGGGGGTGACTTTCGAACTGTGAGGCAATGGATTATCGGTGGGCATCCCAGTCGGTGCGGCATTAGTCATGGACGGACTTTGGACGAGCAGCTGGTAAGGGGGTGGGGGGGCACAGGTGTAGGATACGGTGAGAAGGACAAGGAGGTGGTCACCAGAAATGGGATGAAGGATGTCTGCAGCAGTATGACCAAGGAGGTTGTGGGAGTGAGGATAACATCTGGGATGAAGTTACATTCAGGACAAATGGTTCAAATGGCTCTGAGCAAAATGGGACTCAACATCTGTGGTCATCAGTCCCCTAGAACTTAGAACTACTTAAACCTAACAAACTAAGAACATCACACACATCCATGCCCGAGGCAGGATTGGAACCTGCGACCGTAGTGGTCACGCGGTACCAGACTGACGCGCCTAGAACCGCACAGCCACACATCATTCAGGACATATGTGTTGTAGGAGAGGAACAATGTCACCATAGAGGGTGGTAAGGAACTGATGCCACTGCTGAAGAGTTGCAGCATCACAGTTGTGGACGTTGAGGTTAGTGGAAATTACATTGGTGGAGAAGGTATGGTCAGCATGAGAAATGAACTCGCAGGGGAGAGAAGCTGTGGGCCATATATAGTGGCACAAGTGATGGTGAGTTGTCCAAACAATACAGCAAACATTTTAGAACTTGGTTATCGGCTTAATAGGCAACACTGTCTTACCACTAGAAAGCAAACAAAGCAGAAGGCCTTATCTTCAATTAAGCTGAAGGCCCTACACAGTCTTACTTGAAAGACAAGAACTTTAATTTAAAAACAGCTGAAGGCCGATTACTTAAAACAACTAAAATAATTTTTAGTAGGCAGAAGGCGCAAAGCTTTATCTTTAAACTATATTTTACACAGGCTGAAGGCCCAAACAATCTCAGATTTAACAAGTAAGGTATTTAAATTTTAAAGCGGGACTGCCCATTATTGAAAAACACAACTACAATAAATTTTGAAAAGCAGAAGGCCCAAAGCTTTACCCAAAAAAATATTTTAAATCATGCTGAAGGCCCAAACAATTGAAAACTTGACAAGTAAGGAACGTCCAATTTTAAAGCGGCTGAAGGCACATTGTTTAAAACCTATCTAAAAGCATACAGATTCAAACCATCGGCTATAAGCACGATCAAACACCAATAAGAAAAGGCAGTACAGTCAGTGGCGCTAAGAGGTTTCCGGGGGTCGGTCTGCACTTGAAATATTAACGTTCGCTTGGGGAAGACAGCTAGTGAACACACGGTTATTAATCCATTTCTTCAATCTAGCCGGCAAAAACACACCATAAAACACATGACAACCGTGAAGTAATAGCAGCCATGCAAAGATAATACGCCAGGACTTATATCGTTAAGCGCCACTGCTGCTCACGGGCAGGCAAGGTAGCAACTCAGTCTAACCAATAATTGAAATTAACATGAGGTGGTAGTGCAGTAAAAGTAGGATGTAAAATGAGATATGGCATGAACACGAGCCACACATGGCTCAACCTCTCTCCCTCAAACTCCAATCCAGGGGCCACTTGCCGAAATGAAATGGCTAGCAGCTCCCAATGAAAGGAAGACAATGGCCGAGAATAGTCGCAACCGAAATACTCGCTAGGACCCGCCCATTGGCTAAGCGACATCCCTGCACCAGGAAGGGACTGACCTAAGTCCCGCAAGACGAGCAGCTCAAAACCATTGCTAAGTCAACAACGATAATGGCGCGATACCCACTCGGACTTCAACACTGCAGAGGAAACTCACCAATAGGCACCCCCACATCCCTACGCTGAAGAAGGCACCTAGCTAAGGCTCACAAGATGGCGATGTTGAAGGAACTAGTCGACGTTGACACCCAAAGAGTTACCAGAATTCTAAGACCAGAAGAGGATGCCTTGAATTAATGCAGTAACACTGCCCACACCCTGTCCAATTGACTGTCCATAGCTTGCGTTCTTTGCAAAACACAGTAGTGTCTTCAAGGCCACTGACAGCCTTAAGCAAAATTTCAATTGCCGCTCCTGCCTCACCCACCACTGCTGACGTGACGTAAACTGGCTGAAGAAAAGCAGCGTCCAAATGGGCTACCAATTCCGGAATCCTCAATCGGTTGACGCTTTATTGCCAACTCGTAGACAAGGTGGTCTTTCCGGAGCAGGCCGATCCCCAGACACTGTTGGACTGCCATTTTGACAAGCACCTAAAACAGGTCATGGCCAAAGCAATAAGGTACCACCAGACACAAACAGAAACAAGAGTGAAACTGACAGCAACTAGACTGGAAAGCACAAGCGTAACAATGCTCTCTACCAGTGAAACGCCCTGCTTAAGTCCTCAGGCCAGAACAGGTAGTTTGAACTGTGTAAAGGGGCCAAAAGGGGGCTGTCAGTTACATTCAAACACAAATAACTTTATTTAGTTGTCCAAAGAATACAGCAAAAAGTTTTGCACTTGATTATCGGCTGAATAGACCACCCTATCTTACCACTAGAAAAACAAACAAGTTTGATTTAAAGATGGCTGAAGGCCCATGATTTAAGACTGCAGGTAAAATTAATTTAAAAAACACAAGGCAGAAGGCCTTACTTCAATTAGGCTGAAGGCCCCACACAGTCTGATACTTGAAAGACAAGAACTTCAATTTAAAAACAGCTGAAAGCCGATTACTTAAAACAGCTAAAATAATTTTTAGTAGGGAGAAAGCGCAAACCTCTATCCTTAAACAATATTTTACACAGGCTGAAGGCCGAGACAATCCAAGATTTAACAAGTAAGGAATTTAGATTTTAAAGTGGCTGATTGCCAATTATTGAAATACACAACTAAAATAAATTTTCAAAAGGTAGAAGGCACAAAGCTTTATCCAAAAATATATATTTTAAATTAGGCTGTAGGCCAAAACAATGCAAGACTTGACAAGTAAGGAACTTCCACTTTTGAAGCGGCTGAAGGCTCATTATTTAAAACCCAATTAAAAGCTTACAAATTCAAACCATTGGCTATAAGCCATTAAAATACGCAATCAAACACCAGTAAGGCAGTACAACCAGTGGTGCTCAGAAGTTTCCAGGGGTCGGTCTGCATCTGAAACATTAATGTTCGCTTAGGGGAGACAGGTAGTTGGACCAGGCTGGAACACACAGACATTCAACCTAGCAGGCAAAAACACACCACCAAACACACGACATCCAGGAAATAATAGGAATCAGCAAAGATAATACGCCAGGGCTTACATCGATAAGCGGCGCTGCTGCCGCTCACGGGCAGGCAAGTTGACAACTCAGTCACACCAGTAATGGAAATTAACATAACGAGGTGGTAGTACATTAAAAACAGGATTTCAAATGAGATATGGCATGAAAACGAGCCACACATGGCTCAAATACTGTTAACACGCTAGAAGGTAGGAGAGGGAAGGAAGTGGTGCTTAAATGAGGGTGTCTAGGTGGTTGGAGGTAAAGTGGGCCTGGTTGTTAGAGTAGGTGGCATAGATGTTCAAATGGAAAACAGAGCAGGCAGCAAGGAAAATCTGCTGGGGCATTGGAAGGGGTGGATGTTCTGTAGGACGATGGTCAGGAACCAGATGATGTCTTCTGCTGTAGGGAGAGAGGGAATTGTTGAGGTGGATGGGCTGAATGATGGGACTAACGGGGACAGTGAGTTCAAGGTTGGTGGGAGGAGATTTGGCTTTGCATTTGCAGGAGTAGTTGGGATGGGATTCATTGCAGGTGTTGCAGCAAGGAGGAGAGGTGAAGTTACGACACTGTATAAAGAAGTGGGAGGCAGATGGTGGGGATCTTTCAGTTTTTGGTAAGGTGGTCATTGCACAGGAGACAGTGTTGGCAGCGGTAGGATCGAGGAGGGCAATGGGTCATGTAAGCAGCGGTTGAAAATCAAGACTCCCTGAGTGAGGAGCTGATCTAAGAAGGAAAAGAGCTTAGTAAAGACATGCTTGAGGAAAATAGTGCCAGAGGAGCTGTAAATACGGCAACGAAGTGGATTTCTAGGGTAGGGTGGGCGATCAGTTCTGCCAACACCTCCACCACCATGATCACAGGGTTGAGCTATGTAATTGTGACAGTGAGGTTTGATGGAGGATGAGACGCTTGGGGCTGATGAGGATGTAAGGAGAGTGGTGAGGGTTGCATGGGGGCCAAAGGTGATGCAGGGAAAGCACTGGAGGAGATCAGTATGGAAAGAGGGAGTTGGGTTTGATGAGGTCAGAGTCTCTGTGGGGGATAAGTTGGGTAATGGGGGCACTGGGGATGTATTTATGGACTTTGAGGTTAAGGGTGCAGGCATCTAGGAATTTCAGATCATGGTTGGCAAAATTGAAGATATGCAGGGCGGTGGCTGGGAAGGTGGGAGGAGGGTGGTGTATATGGGGGAATCAGAAGGAAGAGGAGCGAGTTGTAGTTTTTTGGAGGAGGGATGGAAGAGAGGTCGCCACTTTGGAGTTTGGGAGGCTTTGTTGCGGGTGTGGCCTGGAAGAAGGGGTGAGGGACTGGATGGATTGGGAGGTGGAGGAGGCAGGCCCCTCTTGTGAGGTGGCAGCCCTGGGAATGGAGGTGGGACGCTCTGTGGTGGCTACTGTGGGGTGGCAGGAAGTGACTCTGGTGGGGAAGCAGATGTAGTTGTAGCTGGGCAAGTGTGGAGGGGGGAAGTCTTCTTGGTGGGCGATAGCAGCGGGAGGGGAGACAGGAGCAGCAGCAGGGGGAGGAGCAGGGGACCAAGCAGTGTCAGGGGCTGGGCCAACGGCAGGGGCAGGGGCAGGTGCAGGAGCAGCATACAGGTAGGGATACAGGAATGAGGCCACGCGGGATTAGCCGAGCGGTCTAAGGCGCTGCAGTCGTGGACTCTGCGGCTGATCCTGGCGGAGGTTCGAGTCCTCCCTCGGGCATAGATGAGTGTGTTTGTCCTTAGGATAATTTAGGTTAAGTAGTGTGTAAGCTTAGGGACTGATAACCTTAGCAGTTACATCCCATAAGATTTCACACACATTTGAACATTTTTTGAACAGGGATGAGAAGGAAATAGGAGACTGTGAGGTGGTGAGGTGGAGTACATCTACATCTACGTCTACACGGATACTCTGCAAATCACATTTAAGTGCCTGGCTGAGGGTTCATTGAACCCCCTTCACTATTCTCTATTATTCCAATCTCGTATAGCACGCGGAAAGAATCAACACATAACTTTCTGTACCAGCTCTGATTTCCCTTATTTTATCATGATGATCCTTTCTCCCTATGTAGTTCCATGTCAACAAAATATTTTCGCATTCGGAGGAGGCAGTTGGTGATTGGAATTTCGTGAGAAGATTCCATTGGGAGGAAAAACGCCTTTGTTTTAATGATGTCTAGCCCAAATCTTGTATCATTTCAGTGACACTTTGTCCCATATTTCGCGATAATACAAAAAGTGCTGCCTTTCTTTGAACTCTTTCGATGTTCTCTGTCAGTCTTATTCGTAAGGAAAGGATGGATAAGCATAACGTAAGCAGTGTCCTTAGTAGGTCTGTTTCATTTTCTAAGTGTCAATAAAACGCAGTTATTGGGAAGCATTCCACACAACATCTTCCTTGTGTTCCTTCCAATTTAAGCTGTTCGTAGTTGTAATTCCTAGGTATTTAGTAGAATTTATGGCCTTCATGTTTGACTGTTTTATCGTGTAACCGAAGTTTAAAGGATTCCTTTTAACTCTCATGTCGATGACCTCACACTTTTCGTTATTGAGGGTCGACTGCCAATTTTCACACCATTCAGATACCTTTTCTAAATCGTTTTGCAGTTTGTTTCGATCTTATTATGACTTTCTTAGTATATAAACGACAGCGTCATCTGCAAACAACGTAAGACAGCTTGTCAGACGGTCTCACAAATCGTTTATATAGACAAGGAAGCCGCCCCCCCCCCCCCCCCAACGAACCATGGACATTGCCGTTGGTGGGGAGGCTTGCGTGCCTCAACGATACAGATAGCCGTACCGTAGGTACAACCACAACGGAGGGGTATCTGTTGAGAGGCCAGACAAACGTGTGGTTCCTGAAGAGGGGCAGCAGCCTTTTCAGTAGTTGCAGGGGCAACAGTCTGGATCATTGACTGATCTGGTCTTGTAACACTAACCAAAACGGCCTTGCTGTGCTGGTACTGCGAACGGCTGAAAGCTAGAGGAAACTACAGCCGTCATTTTTCCCA
This sequence comes from Schistocerca serialis cubense, assembly GCF_023864345.2. NCBI lineage: Eukaryota > Metazoa > Arthropoda > Insecta > Orthoptera > Acrididae > Schistocerca > Schistocerca serialis. The sequence continues at coordinate 313,684,615 of NC_064646.1, forward strand.
AGGGCATGCAGCTTTACTGTATGCTTAAATGATGATGGCGTCCTCTTGGGTAAAATATACGAGGTAAAATAGTCCCTCATTCGGACCTCCAGACGGGGACTACTCAAGAGGATGTCGTTATCACGAGAAAGAAAACTGGCGTTTTACGGATCGGAGAGTGGAGTATCAGATCCCTTAATCGGGCAGGTAGATTAGAAAATTTAAGAAGGGAAATGGATATGTTTAAGTTAGATATAGTGGGAATTAGTGAGTTTCGGTGGCAGGTGGAACAAGACTTTTGGTCAGGCGAATACAGGGCTATAAATTCAAAATCAAATAGGGGTAATGCAGGAGTAGGTTTAATAATGAATACAAAAATAGGAATGCGGGTAAGCTACTACAAACAGCATAGTGAACGCATTATTGTGGCCAACATAGACACGAAGCCCACGCCTACTACAATAGTATACGTTTATATGCCAACTAGTTCTGCAGATGACGAAGAAATTGAAGAAATGTATGATGAAACAAAAGAAATCAATCAGATAGTGAAGGGAGACGAAAATTTAATAGTCATGGATGACTGGAATTCTGCTGTAGGATAAGGGAGACAAGGAAACGTAGTAGGTGAATATGGATTGAGGGTAAGAAGTGAAAGAGGAAGCCACCTGGTAGAATTTTGCACAGAGCATAACTTGATCATAGGTAACACTTGGTTCAAGAATCGTAAAAGGAGGTTGTATACATGGAAGAAGCGTGGAGATACTGACAGGTTTCAGATAGATTATATAATGGCAAGACAGAGATTTAGGAACCAGGTTTTAAATTGTAAGATTTCCAGGGACAGATGTGGACTCTGACCACAATCTGTGGGTTATGAATGGTAGACTAAAACTGAAGAAATAGCAAAAAGGTGGGAATTTGAGGAGATGGGACCGGGATAAACTGAAAGAACCAGTGGTTGTAGAGAGTTTCAGGGAGACCATAAGGGAACAATTGACAGGAATGGGGGAAAGAAATACAGTAGAAGAAGAATGGATAGCTTTGAGGGATGAAGTAGTGAAGGCAGCAGAGGTAAAAAGACGAGTGCTAGTAGAAATCTTGAATTTAATTGATGAAAGGAGAAAATATAAAAATGCAGTAAACGAAGCAGGCAAAAAGGAATACAAACGTGTCAAAAATGAGATTGACAGGAAGTGCAGAATGGCTAAGCAGGGATGGCTAGAGGATAAATGTAAGGATATAGAGGCTTATCTCACTAGGGGTAAGACAGATACTGCCTACAGAAAAATTAAAGAGGCATTTGGAGAAAAGAGAACCACTTCTACGAATATCGAGAGCTCAGATGGAAACTCAGTTCTAACCAAAGAAGGGAAAGCAGAAAGGTGGAAGGAGTATATTGAGGGTCCATACAAGGACGATGTACTTGAGGATAGTATTATCGAAATGGAACAGGATGTAGATGAAGATGAAATGGGAGATATGTTACTGCGTGAAGAGTTTGACAGAGCACTGAAAGACCTGAGTCGAAACAAGGCCGCGGGGGTAGACAACATTCCATTAGAACTACTGACAACCTTAGGAAAGCCAGTCCTGACAAAATTCTACCATCTTGGTGAGCAAGATGTATGAGACAGGCGAAATACCTTCAGACTTCTTCTTGAATATAATAATTTCAATCCCAAAGAAAGCAGGTGTTGACAGATGTGAAAATTACCGAACCATCAGTTTAATAACTCACAGCTGCAAAATACTAACGCGAATTCTTAACAGACGAATGGAAAAACTAGTAGAAGCCGACCTCGGGAAAGATCAGTTTGGATTCCGTAGAAATACTGGAACACGTGAGGCAATACTGACCCTACGACTTATCTTAGAAGCTAGATTGAGAAAAGGCAAACCTACGTTTCTAGCATTTGTAGACTTATGGAAAGCTTTTGACAATGTTGATAGGAATACTCTCTTTCAAATTCTGAAGGTGGCAGGGGTAAAATACAGGGAGCGAAAGGCTATTTACAATTTGTACAGAAACCAGATGGCAGTTATAAGAGCCGAGGGACATGAAAGGGAAGCAGTGGTTTGCGAAGGGAGTGAGACAGGGTTGTAGCCTCTACTTGATGTTATTCAATCTGTATACTGAGCAAGCAGCAAACGAAACAAAAGAAAAATTCGGATTAGGTATTAAAATCCATGGAGAAGGAATAAAAACTTTGAGGTTTCCTGATGACATTTTAATTCTGTCAGAGACAGCAAAGGACTTGGAAGAGCAGTTGAACGGAATGGACAGTGTCTTGAAAGGAGGGTATATAATGAACATCAACAAAAGCAAAATGAGGATATTGCAATGTAGTCGAATTAAGTAGGGTGATGCTGAGGGAATTAGATTAGGAAATAAGACACTTAAAGTAGCAAAGGAGTTTTCGTATTTGGGGAGCAAAATAACTGATGATAGTCGAAGTAGAGAGAATATAAAATGTAGACTGGCAATGGCAAGGAAAGCGTTTCGAAACACGAGAAATTTGTTAACATCGAGTCTAGATTTAAGTGTCAGGAAGTCGTTTCTGAAAGTATTTGTATGGAGTGTAGCCATGTATGGAAGTGAAACATGGACGATAAATAGTTTGGACGGGAAGAGAATAGAAGCATTCGAAATGTGGTGTTACAGAAGAATGCTGAAGATTAGATGGGTAGATCACATAACAAATGAGGAGGTATTGAATAGAATTGGGCAGAAGAGGAGTTTGTGGCACAACTTGACAAGAAAACGGGATCGGTTGGTAGGTCATGTTCTGAGGCATCAAGCGATCACCAAGTTAGTATTGGAGGGCAGCGTGGAGGGTAAAAATTGTAGAGGGAGACCAAGAGATGAATACGCTAAGCAGATTCAGAGGGATGTAAGTTGCAGTAGGTACTGGGAGATGAAGAAGCTCGCACAGGATAGGGTGACGTCGAGAGCTGCATCAAACTAGTCTCAGGACTGAAGACCACAACGACAACAACAACAACAACAACAACAACAGACAAGGAACAGCAAAGGGCCTATAACACTACCTTGGGGAACGCCAGAAATCGCTTCTGTTTTACTCAATGACTTTCCGTTAATTACTACTTACTGTTACCTCTCTGACAAGAAATCACTAATCCAGTCACATAACTGACACGATATTCCATAAGCACGCACTTTCACTATAAGCCACCTGTATGGTACAGCGTCAAAAGCCTTATGCAAATCCTTCTGAAATCCCTTGTCAATAGCTGGATGCGATTTTTCAAGATCGATATTTTCTAAATGCATGTTGACTGTGTGTCAATTGATCGTTTGTTTCGAGGTAATTCATATCGTTCGAACGAAATATATGTTCCAGAATCCTGTAGCATATCGACGTTAATGATATTTACCTGTAATTAAGTGGATTACTACTACTACCTTTCTTTAATATTGGTGTGACTTGTGATACTTTACAGTCTTTGGGAACGGATCTTTCGTCGAGCGAACATTTGTATATGATTGTCGAGTATGGTTCTAATGCATCAGCATACTATGAAAGGAACCTAATTGGTATACAGTCTGGACCAGAAGACTTGCTTTTATTAAATGACGCAAATTGCTTCACTACACCTATGATATTTACTTCTACGTTACTCATTTTGGCAGCTGTTCTTGACTTGAAGTGTGGCATATTTACTTCGTCTTCTTTTGTGAAGGCATTTAGGAAGGCTGTGTTTAGTAACTCTGCTTTGGCAGCAGTGTCTTCGATAGTATCTCCATAGCTATTGCGCAGAGAAAGCACTGAATGTTTCTTGCCGCTAACATACTTCATGTGTACTGGTTTGAATTACCGCGATCGACGGTTGAACATGCGTGTGTGCTTGTAGGCTGAATAAGAGAAGTAGGTTTGTCTCAGCTTGAGGGAATAATTTATTTACGAAACCCTGCGGTCGGAACAGGCAATATTACAATGCAACCGATAACTCGTGCGAATGCGTGAGAATAGTTCAGTACGGTAAATTATACCGTATCTAACACAATTGGATTCACGCTTTCGCCACGGAGTAGAACGAGGAACCGAAATCAACGATCAAAGAATAAAACACAGAAGAAATGATGCTTTTGTATAGCGTCTCTGGCGTCCAGCGGGGAAGTTTCGCAGCACTGTACCCGAGCATGTCATGGCGCTGGACGATGACAGAAGACGCCACACTTCACATACAACAAGAGTCTCTTTGGATTTTCTGCCAGGTTTTGAGACAAAGTTTCGTTGTGGAAACTGTTATAAGAATCTCGCACTGAAGTCTGCGCTAAATTAAGAGCTTCTGTAAAATATGTCCCATCTTGGGGATTTTGAGTCTGTTTAAATTTGGCATGTTTCTTTCGTTGTTTCTACAACAGTGTTCTGACCCGTTTTGTGTACCAAGGAGATTTGTTAATTTATTTGGGAGATATCTCTGAGTTGCTGCCGATACTATTTCTCTAATTTCAAGCCACATGTGGTCTACGCTTATATCATTAACTCGGAAGCAGTGAAGATAGTCTCTCAGGAATGTGGCAAGTGAATTTTATCTGTTTCTTTTTTATTTTTTTTTATTTTTGATAGGTATATCTTTCGTATGTTTTTGGAGGATTTGGGGGGTTACAATATTAAATATCGCTACGACAATCCTGTGTTCACTAATCGCTGTATCCGTTTTGATGCTCGTTGTTAACTCAGGCTTATTTGTTTGTAATAGGTCAAATGTGTTTTCACAACCGTTTACTACTCGCATGGGCTCATGAAGTAACTGTTAGAAATAGTTTTCAAAGAACGCGTTCCGCAAAATTTCGGATGATGTTCGTTGCATCCCTCCGGAATTAAAGATGTATTAAAATGGTTCAAATGGCTCTGAGCACTATGGGACTTAACATCTATGGTCATCAGTCCCCTAGAACTTAGAACTACTTAAACCTTACTAATCTAAGGACAGCACACAACACCCAGCCATCACGAGGCAGAGAAAATCCCTAACCCCGCCGGGAATCGAACCCGGGAACCCGGGCGTGGGAAGCGAGAACGCTACCGCACGACCACGAGATGCGGGCAATTAAAGATGTATTTTCCCCGAGTTATCGAGGGTAAATTATAGTCACCACCAACTATAATCGTATGAGTCGGGTACGTGTTTGAAATCAAACTCTAGTTTTCTTTGAACCTTTGAGCAACTGTATCATCTGAATTGGGAGGTCGGTAAAAGGATCCAATTATTATTTTATTCCGGTTGCCAACAACGACCTCTGCCCATACTAACTTCCAGGAACCATCTACTTCTGTTGCGCTACAACATAAACTACTTCTAACAGCAACAAACACGCCACCGCCAACCGTCTTTAGCCTGTCCTTTCGGAACACCATTGGGCTCTTCACAAAAATTTCGGCT